>NC_135537.1:164557881-164867021 GCF_045843805.1 Urocitellus parryii | reverse complement strand
CTGGGATCCTCCTGGCTTGACTTCCTGAGTTGCTGGTATTGCAGTGGTGCGCTGTAGTGCCCGGCTCAGTCCCTTTTTTCCCCCCTTTATTTTATTTTTATGTGATGCTGAGAATCGAAACCAGTGCCTCACACATGCTAGGCAAGCTACAACTGAGCTACAACCCCAGCTCCCAGTCACTTCTTAATGGCAGAGAGGACTCCGTTTGGGATTCTCCTCCTTCAGGATGCCTTCCATAAGAAGGTCTCTCTCTCTCTCTCTCTCTCTCTTACACACACACACACACACACACACACACACACACAAAAATGAATATATTGCTATAATTACCACCAATATCGAAAAAAATAAAATCTTCCTTAATTGTACACATAATCCGTGCCTTCTGGATAATTTATTATTACACATATGACTCACTTATCTTTAGCAGGCTCACTTCATAGGCTAAGAAGTTAGCTCCGAAAACCTAAGCAATTGGTCAAGGTCACACAGCTAATATGAAACACCATCAGAATTTGGTCCTATGTTTCTTTTAACTACATGGGGTGGGGTGTCTTCACTTTTTGTTTTATTTGTGTGTGGGGATTGAATTAAGGGTGCTTCACCACTGAACCACATCCGGAGCTCTTTTTAGTTTTTATTTTGAAACAGGGTCTTGCTAAGTTCCCGGTGCTGCCCTGAACTTGCGATCCTCCTGCCTCAGCCTCTTAAGTGGCTGGGATACAAGTGTGAACCACTGTGCCCAGAGTCTTTATTTTTTAATACTGTATAGCGGAGATGATAACACTTCTCTAAGTAGGCTCCTTATGAAGCTACAAGGGGAAATGCAGAGTGTGTAGGAATTTGGTAAGTGCATGCCAGAGAAAGCCACTTCTCTTCTGCAAAATAGGAATAATATCCATCTTACAGAATCTCCCCCTGCCTGTCCTGGGCATTCTTACTTCTTGTCCTACCTTGCCTGGCTTTCTTTTTTTTTCCATTCATCTTCCTCTATCATATAGGGTCTTGTGCATGCTAGGCAAATGCTCTACCTCTGAGCTAAACTGAGCCCATTTTTTATTTAATTTTAAAAAATATCTATTTTTTAGTTGTAGTTGGACACAATACCTTTATTTTATTGATTTTTATGTGGTGCTGAGGATTGAACACAGGGCCTCTCCCATGCTAGGCAAACACACTATTGCTGAGCCACAACCCCAGCCCTAATTTTTATATTTGCTTAATAATTGCTCTTGTGTGTGTATAGATACACTGTCTGTTTTGGGCCTTTGTGCATTCCCCTTCCTAAATGCAGTTTGTCTTTTTTTTTTTAATTTTAATATTTATTTTTTAGTTATCGGCGGACACAACACCTTTGTTTGTATGTGGTGCTGAGGATCGAACCCGGGCCGCACGCATGCCAGACGGGCGCGCTACCACTTGAGCCACATCTCCAGCCCCTGCAGTTTGTCTTTTATAATTATTTCTGGGAGATCTTTATATTTTAGAAAGATACTTTTTCTGTAGTATATATTGTATTTTTTTTCTTAATTTGGTACCTTTGTTATCTTGTGTGTTATTTTAAGTTTTTATTATGGAGATTTAAAAAAAAATTTTTTTTGGGTATACATGCACACAATATCTTTATTTTGTTTATTTTCGTGTGGTGCTGAGGATCCAACCCAGTGCCTCACAAGTGAGAGGCAAGTGTTCTGCCACTGAGCCACAACCCCAGCCCCTTATGGAGATTTTGGGGTTTGTGTGTGTGTGTGTGTGTGTGTTTTAGTGTAGTCAGTCAAATAATTATTCTTTTCTTGCATATTTTCTGAAGTTTGAGACATCATTAAAAAACCTTCCAGTTAAAGTGAATTTTCTCAGTTTTTCCCCCTAGATTTTTTCTTTTTCCTATACTAAGGATTGATCTCAGGGCTTTGGGTATGCTAGTTCAGCTGTTTACCAATAAGCTACTGCCTCAGCCCTATAGTTCCATTTTTTTCCACTTTGAATTTTTGACCCAGTTGGTATTATCTTTGTGTTTTGAGATAGGACTGCAACTGTTCTATCTAGATAATTACTCGGGTCTCGCAACAATATATAGACTGACTCCATAATTTGTGGGGGTCTGATGTAAAATGAACATGAGAGTCCTTTAAAAAAAAAAAAAAAAAGAGGGCTGGGGATGTGGCTCAGCGGTAGCGCGCTCGCCTGGCATGCGTGCGGCCCGGGTTCGATCCTCAGCACCACATACCAACAAAGATGTTGTGTCCGCCGAGAACTAAAAAATAAATATTAAAAATTCTCTCTCTCTCTCTCTCTCTCTCTCTCTCTCTCTCTCTCTCTCTCTCTCCTCTCTTAAAAAAACAAAAAAGAAAGAAAGAAAGAAAAACATGCCATCGCAAAGTAGGGTGACTATGGATAACAATAATGTAGTATAGATTTCAAAAATCTAGAAGAAAAGATTTATTGTTTGGTGCTGGGGATTGAACCAAGTGGCATTTTACCACTGAGTAAAATACACAGTCTTTTTAATTTGTTTCTTGGGACAGTTGCTGAAGGTGATTGGCTGGCACACGGTGGGCACTCAATTATGAATGTCAGGCACTATTTTTTTTCCTCAAGATACTAAGGATGGAACCGAGCCCACCTCAGCTGTGGGGGGAACTGATTCAAGAAGCTGGACACGTGGGTGCTGAGGGCCAAACATGGGGAGCTTGGTCTAGTTCTTAAAATAAGGGGGTCCGCTGGTGCCTTTATTTGAGCTTCACCACCCCTAGGGGAGCTGTGCCAACGAGACGCGATTCCCTTTTCTCAGCAGTGGGGGCAGCAGAGAGCAGCAAAGGCAGTCCATGCCAGAAGGGCATTTATCCATTTTCTGCTTACCTGTCTGTCCCATGATAAAACCAAGGTCTAGAGAGAGAAAGTCAAGGACACCAGGTGGTGGACAGACCGAGGCTCAAAGCCCAGCCTTCCTGTTCAGAGCCACCAGATCAGGTGGCTACACTCCATGATGGTGTCTGGTTTTATCTGAAGATGAACATTCCCGGCGCCCCCCACTTTCATATTTTTACATGTCAGAAAACAGGATGCATCTTATGTTTGATGCCCCAGAAAGCTGTGCTGCCATTATGGGACAGAGTCTGTCTTCTTTGCTTTCTTAGGGGTACAGAAAACAATAATGCCATGACATGTTAGACATTGTGAAATTTTATAATAAAAAAAGTCTCCATTGAGTCCTGTTTTAGAGATTTTTTTTAATTTATTTTTTAATTTTTGGCCATACTGGGGATTAAACCCAGGGCTCACTCATGCTAGGCAAGCACTCTAGCATTGAGCTACATCCCCAACCCTTTTTATTTTATTTTGAAAGAAGTTCTCACAGAATTGCCCAGTCTGGTCTCAAACTTGAGACCTCAGTTTCTTGAGGAGCTAGGACTGCAGGCATGTTCCACTGCACCTGGCTCTCCATTGCAATATTTTTAGAGTTATTTTATGTTAGATCCTTTATTTTTTTATTTTTATTTTTTTTAAAGAGAGAGTGAGAGACAGTGAGAATTCTTAATATTTATTTTTTAGTATTTGGCAGACACAACATCTTTGTTTTTATGTGGTGCTGAGGATCGAACCTGGGCCGCACGCATGCCAGAAAAGCGCGCTACCACTTGAGCCACATCCCCAGCCCTTTAGAGTTATTTTATATGCATATAAATGTGCTGTCAAGATAGATATCCAGCAACTAGCCTCTATTTCATCTATTGCATCTGGCAACTCTCATAAACCTATTGTTGCAAACAACAGCACTTCTTGGTGCTGGGAGAAGGAACCAGCAACTGTTTTACCAAAGGAGAAAAAGATCCAAAAAGGTTCAGCATCCCTCTGGGCCCATAGCAGAGCTGTGAAGTCCCTATCAGCTGTTCATATTTGGATGCCCCACTATGAGAGCTGGTATTTCCAGGCATTCCTTGAGGTCAACCAATAACCTTCACAGGGAAGCCTCCAAGACTGTGGTCTGCCTAAGTCCCCTCAGCAAATATGTGACAGAGCCAGGATTGAATTTGAATCTGTTTAATACCAAAGTCCAAGGTAACTCCACTACACAGCTGGGATTAACAGGTTCTTTGGAGCTGATCTGATACAAAGGTTGCTTTCCACCCTTCAGTGAAGGTTAGTGGATTTTGTATTTTCTTTTATCTTGACTCAACACAGACATTTATGGAAGGGGGAGAGTGAGGAAGAAGAGACAAAGGAGTGAGGAAAAGTAATTTCAGAGACTTTGGAGGGAGAGAGGGTCAACAGAGGGCCAGTGGTTGCTGCTGGAAACCTCTCAGGAGAAGTAGGGGGGAAAAAGACAGAAAGAAAAATGAGGAGACTTCCCTGCAGAATTGTTCCTGGGGCCCACTGAGACTTCACTCTAAGATGGGAAAGTGTCTTCTATCTGTTCAGGACCCTGGAGAGAAAGAAAGGAATTTAGCAGACTTACAGGTGTTTACCAGGAGCCTTGAGAAGAACAACCCCCCACCAAGGCAGGGTGGGGGACCTGCCCAGTTGCCCTGGCAGTGGCCACATTGTGAGGTGGTTGTGGTTATAGGCAGTGCATTTGGGGTAGGAGGTGACAGAGGTGGTGGGGGCACTGTCCTGGGCTGCCTGCCCCCACTCCCTGTTGGGGCTTCCACCATCCCACCATCATGGGTAGTGCCTACCACTGGGAAGCCCGGCGCCGACAGATGGCTTTGGACCGGAGGAGGTGGCTAATGGCTGAGCAGCAGCAGCAGCAGCAACAGCAGCAAGAACAGGTACATAGGAAGGACCAGGTCCAGCAGGGTTCTCCATGGAGTAGGAAGAAACCAGGAAAGACAATCCCCTAGGGAGAAGGCTGGTATTTGGTGAATGTTGCATACTGGGGTAGGAGGGAAGCACGGTCATTTAGAGTTCTCTCAGAGAAACTATGGTGGTGGTGGTGAGTTATCACCTTAGTTTTGCTGATGTAGGCTGGTGGGAACAGGGATATTAGGCCTGGGAGGGTTTTAGTTTGTCTGTTTTGGACTGAGGATTAAACCCAGAGGTGCCTAACCATTGAGCTACATCCTCAGCCATATATATATATATATTTATTTATTTATTTTGAGACAGAATCTCACTAACTTAGGGCCTCAAAAAGTTGCTGATGTTGGCTTTGAACCTGCAATCCTCCTGCCTCAGACTCCCAAGTCACTGGGACTACAGCATGTGCCACTGCGCCCAGCATGGCTGAAAGGTTTTGAAGCTGGGCTGTCTAATATAGCTGCCACCAGCCTCTAGGCTATTGAGCTACTGCAATGTGGCTAGTGAGAATGAAGAGCTGAGTTTACTATTTTATATAAATTTGATTAATTTAAATATAAAGTTTTTAGAACAAATATTCAACTTACATATTAGGAAAATTTTACGAATGTTTGGTATAACTCAGATGTCTAAATCTACATTTTCTTCTTTTGTTTTAAATACTTTTTAGTTGGGCTGGGGATGTGGCTCAAGCGGTAGCGCGCTCGCCTGGCATGCGTGCGGCCCGGGTTCGATCCTCAGCACCACATACAAACAAAGATGTTGTGTCCGCTGAAAACTAAAAAAAATAAATAATAAAATTAAAAAAAAAATACTTTTTAGTTGTATATGGACACAATACCTTTATTTATTTATCTTTATGTGGTGCTGAGGATTGAATTCAGGGCTTCATACATGCTAGGTGAGTGCTCTACCACTGAGCCGCAACACCAGCCCCCTGAATCTACACTTTCTTTTCTTTTCTTTTTTTAAAATATTTATTTTTTTTAGTTATCTGCAGACACAACATCTTTGTTGGTATGTGGTGCTGAGTATCGAACCCGGGCCGCACGCATGCCAGACGAGCGTGCTACCGCTTGAGCCACATCCCCAGCCCTAAATCTACATTTTCTACTGTAAATTTTATGAAATTTAAAAAAGATAAGAAAGAAAAAAAAAGAAATAGAGATCAACAATTTTGGTGAAAATTTAGTGTTCAAATGAAGATGTGCTATTAAGTATAAAATGTTTACTGCGTTTTGAAGACTTGGTATCAAAATAAAGAACATAAGATATTAATTTTATTTTTTGGTACCAGAGATTGAATGCAGGGACCTTAATTACTGAGCCACCCCTAGCTCTTTTTATATTTTATTTGGAAACCAGGACTTGTTAAATTGCTTAGGTCTCGCTAAGTTTCTGACTTTGAACTCCTGATCCTCCTGTCTTGGCCTCCTGAGCTGGTGGGATGACAGGCATGTGCCACTATATGTGGCTGAAATATTAATATTTTCATATTGATCAGGGGTTTGGGATGTATTTGGTTAAATAAAATATATTAAAATTAGCAGTACTTGGTGTTAACTGTAATCCCAGTTACTTGGGATACTGAGACAGGTGGAGTGCAAGTCAGGAACATTCTGGGTAATTCTGGAGACAATCTCAAAAATTAAAGAAAGAAAAGAAAGAAATAGGCTGGTAGATGTAGCTCAGTCCTAGAGACACTCTGGGTTCAATTCCCAGTACTGGGGGGTGGGGTGGGAATATATATATATATATATATATTTTTTTTTTTTCCTTTTTCATCTGTTCCTCCTGATCTCGTGTGTGGCTACTAGAATATGTAAAATTACACATGTGGCATACATTGTTTTTATTGGACAGTGGTGGTTCAAATTAAGGACCTGGTATCTGGCAGTCGCAGTGGCAGTGGGGAATGCCTGTAATCCCAGCAGCTTGGAAGGCCAAAGCAGGAGGATGGCAAGTTCAAAGCCAGCCTCAGCAATTTAGCAAGGCCCTAAGCAACTCAGAGAGATCCTGTCTCTAAATAAAATATAAAAAAGGACTGTGGATGTGAATCAGTGGTTAAGCACCTCTGGGTTCAATTTCCTGTGTCTCCCCCACCCTACCACCCCCCCCAAAAAAAATCAAAGTAAGGACTTATTCTTTATCCTCTGGCAATGAAAATTCCTTTCAGTGCCCGGCTCCAAGCCAGGCTCAGATGCTCAGACAGTGCCACCTCCTGGGAAGAGGCTGTGCTGGGTGGCACAGTCCCAGGAAATATTCTTGGACTTGTGGTAGGTGAGGGAAGGTAGCCTGGGCCCCATTCAGCCTCCAACTGCAGGGAACAGAGATGCTTCTAACCACCCTGGCCTCTCTATTCACTTGCCTCACTGTCTCAAACCTCTGTGGCCCCTGGGTGATGGGGTGGGAGGGTGGAAGATGCCACTTGGCTGGAGCTTCTTGTCAGCAACCAAAGAAACACCAAATGGAGGAATATCGATCTGAGAAAAAAATCCCAAACATATCAGGAGTTGGAGGAGTCCTGGGCTCCCCCCGCACAGCTGCACCAGCCATCCGTGCAGCCGAAGCCACCAGCGCAGCCAAAAACACCAGCAGAGCCAAAGCCACCAATACAGCAGCCACGGCACCAGCCACCACAAGCTCAGCTTCTGCCGCTGCAGCCAGAGCCACTGCTACCACCTCCCCCGCCACCACCACCACCACCACCACCACGGCCACCACAACGAAGTGATCAGGACCCGGTTACTCAGTGCAATTTTCCGTCCAGTGTCCAGGATTCCCAAAGGCAAGGACCCCAGCCTGACTCACTTGGGGCTCGTGAAGCTGGAGGGCAATTGTATAACCTCTCAGGTCCTGGTAAGTGAGGCTCCTGGGAGGGGAGAGGCTGAGGAGAGAACCCCTGGATCCCATCCCAGCCCCAGATCCAGAATCCCTATCTGCCACCACAGCTTGTCCAGTCCTCCTCAGCACCCTCAGCCTTTACTACCTCTGTAGCTACCGCCTCTGGGTGAATTTGTATCAAACTGGGGCTGCAAAGAAGCCTGTCATCTTCTACAGAGGGTGTCTGACGTGGTGTCAGCCTCTCTTCCACGGTGAAGATGACAGAAGAGGGAGTGGGGATGGTGGGATGTGAGTTGTAGCTTATCAGCAGATATATTGAGCCCTGGGAGATCGGGAACAGGGAACCACAGCATGGCTTCCTAGTTCCGAATCTTCAGGGTGGGTTCAGAATGTGTTTTGGGGCAGGGAGGGGTCTGCCCCTGACCATCAGACTTGTACCTGGGCCCCAGACATGATAAAAAGTCCAGTCCTGATGTGTTCTGTCCTCAGAAACTCCGGGATGAGCTGGGTACAGTGGAGCATGCCTGTAATCCCAGATACTGAGGAGGCTGGAGCAGGAGGCTCAAAACTTTGAGGCCAACGTCAGCAACTTAGTGAGACCTTGTCTCAACGTTAAAAAAAAAAAAAAAAAAAAAAAAAAGGGCTGATTTTGTAGATGTAGACGTATAGTTTAGTAGTACTACCAGAAAAAGAAAAAAGAAACTTTCAGATGAGTAACTTATGCTTGTTTCATCACCAGGTCTCATGAACTCCTGCCTTTCTAGCCTTAACAAACACCCTGGATATTCACGTTTCAAGGTGAGACAGAGCACAGAGGAAGAGAAACTCTGGCTGAGTGTTTGAGTGTGCCCTTGTGTGTGTGTAGTCCACAGAGGCATCCTTAGCAGGAGGCAGGGAAGGGAACTGGAATTATTTCAAAGTCACTCTGAATAGCCAATTTCTCTATTCTCTATTCCTTGACCCATAAAAATATCTGGCTAAGTCCTTTTGCTAACATTAAGCATAAGGGAGGAATTGAACAACCTGTTTGGAAAGATAGGTACCAAACAAGGTAAATAAGGGGGATTTTTTTTTTTTTTTGAGAAATGATCTCACTAAATTGCTTAGGGCCTCACTGGGTTGCTGAGGCTTGTCTTGAATTTGTGATCCCCCTGTCTTAGCCTCCCAAGGTGTTGGAATTATAGGAGTGAGCCTAAACTTCCAAGAATCTGTTTTTTTTTGTTTGTTTGTTTTTCTTTGAATATAGGGGCACTTTACTGAGCCACATCCCCAGCCCTTTTTATATTTTATTCAGAGGCAAGGTCTTGCAAAATTGGTTAGGACCTTGCTGAGTTGCTAAGGCTGGCCTTGAATTTACGATCCTCCTGTCTCAGCCTCCCAAGCCACTGAGATTATAGGCATGTGCCACCACACCTGAGAAGGGGCTGTTTTAAAGCTGGCTAAAGAGATAGAGGCAACTGGAAGAGGAGGAAAGCAAGACCTAAATCAGAGGCTGAGTCTCAGGATCACCACTCCCTTGTAGCATGATGTGAGCTCTGAGTCTCATACATAAATACCACTTTCTCTAGAGTAGTCAAGAGGACTGTATGTGGTAATTAAAGGGGATAGCATCAAAAGCACTCATCTGAGTCTGGCTCAATGTAGGCCATCAAATCTAGGATGGTAACAATATTTTTTTTCTTTAAATCAGTGACATAGTCACTTATAATCACTATAATATTGGTAATTTTTTTTTTCTGGTACTGGGATTGAACTCAGGGGCACTTGACCACTGAGCTATAGCCCCAGCCCTATTTTGTATTTTTATTTAGAGACAGGGTCTCACTGAGTTACTTTAGTGCCTCAAGTTTGCTGAGGCTGGCTTTGAACTCATGATCCTCCTGCCTCAGGCTCCCCAGCTGTTGGGATTACAGGCTTGTGCCACAGCGCCCAGCTAGAATGGTAACTCTTTTTTTTTTAAAGAATTATTATTATTAGTTGTAGTTGGATGCAATACCTTTATTTTTATTTTTTTTAAGTGGTGCTGAGAATTGATCTTAGTGCCTTGTGTGTGCTAGGCGAGTGCTCTACCGCTGAGCCACAACCCCAGCCCTAGAATGGTAACTCTTAAAAAAAATTTATAGTTGTAGATGGACACAATGCCTTTATTTTATTTGTTTATTTTTATGTGGTGCTAAGAATCGAATCCAGTGCCTCACACATGCCAGGCAAGTGCTCTACCACTGAGCCACAACTCCAGCCCCAGAATGGTAACTCTTAATGAGCATAAAAAGGTGCAAGCTTTGGAATGGTCTCTGAGATAGGCACAAAGGATGAGAGAACTCGAGGAGGTTTAGGATATGGACCAGGCTGCTGCCTTTCACTTTGATTCCTCTAACCTTGAGGTACTTAACACAGTGTCCTGAAGCCAGCATACCCAGGAATTGCTAACTTGTTTTGTTTCCTGTGTCTCCCTTTTCTTAGTCAATTAATTATATCCAGCAGTGGTAATCCAGGCACAGATTCAAGATTCCACTGTTCACCGCCAAAAACCAGATAAGCAATCATACCTTCTTATTACCCCTTAAAAGCCATCCACTCTGCAAGACTAGCTAGGAGTAAAATGTGATCTTTCTAAGAGCCAAGAGAGTGGTCAGTTTTCTGAGATTGGGATGAGGGGAATGGAGAGGATGGAAGAGAGAGGAAGGCCTCTCCTTGCATCTTGAAACAAAGCCATGGGGAGATCTTGGGCCCAAGTCTCCACCTCCTACTGACCTTTATTACCCAGTGGTAAGTCCATTGGGGCTTCCAGTTTATGCTCATCACTGGAGCCACTGTTCCTCCCGAAAGCCCATGCCTAAGGATGGAATCAAAAAGAAGACAGGGGGCTGGGGATGTGGCTCAAGCGGTAGCGCACTCGCCTGGAATGCGTGCGGCCCGGGTTCGATCCTCAGCACCACATACCAACAAAGATGTTGTGTCTGCCGAGAACTAAAATAAATAAATAAATAAATATTTAAAAAAAAAAAGAAGACAGGGCTATGTAATGCCATACCAGGCCCGGGGCAGCAGCAGAGGTGGCAGGCAGGGACATCTATCTAAGCCTTGTGCAGTGTCTGTCCCACAGTGGGCACTCAGCTGTTAAATGACTGATGGTGAAGGGAAGAACTCAGAAGAGAGGCTTTGGTTTTCCCAGGCCGGGGACACCTGACCCTGGGAAGGAAGAGAGTGGGGGTTTCCTACTGAAATTCTCAGGCCTGTCCCATTCCGGGTTTCAGCCTTTACATCTACCAGAGAAAACCAGGAGGCTCCAAAAGCCCCAGGCATCCCTCCCTCATCAGCCCCAAGTGGAAGAGAGGGCAGGGCTGGGGGACCCCCCAGTGTCAGGCTTCAGAAAGATGCAAGTCTGACATAGTCTTATGAGACAATGTCAAGTCAGACTTCCCTGAGATAGACAAAGGGCAGGATCTGATGCTGGTCCCTGAAAGAACTTTAGAAATCAGAGGGTGGTTGTGTGTATGTGTATGAAATTAACATCACACAAAGCTCCCTGTGCTGAGGGTGTGGGAAGGGATGAAGTGAGGCTCTTCCTTTGGAAGTCACTGCAGTCCTTCTTGGGGACTGTGGAGTTGTGGGAGATGTGGACCAGGTTTGCAGGTGCACAGGGTACAGGGATAGCAGTCGGGTCACGGTGGGTGAGGGATCAGCAGGTGTGGCACTGACGTGTTTCCCCGGCAGTCCACATATTCATAGCTCTCAAGAACCAGCTGCTCTGAATGGCTCAGGTGGGACAAGGTCAAGGTGCCTCTGGAGAGGAAGCAGGCCTTGTTATGTCTGGGAGGAAAAGGACAGGTCTGACCCTGTTTTGCTGTCAGGGGAAGATTGGCTCCCACAACCTCTCCCCCCACTTCCTTCTGTTCCCTGCTGTTCCAAGGCACCAGGAACAGCTGCCCCACCTATGTTCCAGCAACTTCCATTATGAGAAAGGCTGTCTGTCACCTCAGTCACATTCTGGGGCTGAGAAACCAGAGGGGTGTGTGTGTATGTGCATATGTGTATGCAGGTTAGGAATTGAACCCAGCAGTTTACCACTGAGCTATATCCCTACCCCTTTTCTATTTAAATTTTGAGACAGGGTCTTGTTAAGTTGCTGAGACTGGCCTTGAAATTATGATCCTCCTGCCTCAGCCTCCCAAGTTGCTGGGATTATAGGAGTGCACTACTACACCCAGCTCAGGTTATTTCACTGTAGTCCATTCAGCATCCACTCTGGGTCAGACTGAAGAAGCCAAGCCTGATCTTAGTGTAACCCAGGGATGTTTCCTGAGGGGAGCAGTCGGGGGGAGGGGGTTGGGATGGAGGGAAAGATACAGAATAGGAAGCTAAAGTTGGCAGAGAGCTTAGAGATTACACAATTAGAGGGAGAGAATGAGCTCCTGTGAATAATCTCTCAGAAGCCAGCAAAGCAGGATATGTTCTCAGCAGCCTTGATGCTCACTGGAACATTAAGAAATAGTTTATGATAAGACTAGTGTCTGCCAGCTCCTTCCTACTCTCAGAAGACTTTAACACACACACACACACACACAGTTGAATGTAGTTTATTGAGTACAATATAAATCTTTTACATTTGGTGACCTATATACAGAAGCTTCAGGCTGGACTCCTTGGACTTCTGCACTCTTGTTGGCACCAGCTTGATCCCAACTATCCAGGTGTGAGCTTAGAGCCAGCAGATTCCTTCCTCCCCCTCACAGTCCCAGCTAGTCTGCTAGTTCTTTTACCACAGTCCCCTCCATTTACCTTACTCCAGATTCAGCTTTCATCCACTGCCTAGCTTTGTCACTCCACATGTAAAGGCCTAACCTTATTTAGAGAACAGATATCATTCCTGCTTTGCTCAACTACAAAAATCGCCTCCACTTGAAGCCCTATGGGAATCTGGGAATTACCTGACCAACAGGAAAGGGAGGCTCTAGCCTGGTCCTCGTGGATGGGCTCCTTGTGTCAAAGCCTGGAGAGCAGGGGCTGTTCAGAGCAGAGGGTGGGATCTGGGGCAGAGGAAGAAGTAGAACAGAGCCCAGAAGTTTTGTCTAGACACTGAGAGCTTCATCCCCTGCAGGCTTTCACAAGACAGAAGCTGGGCCCAGTTTGAACTGCCTGGGTCCACTCACATAGACTCTGGCTTGTGGGCTTAGAAACTTTGATAAACACATTTGAAAATGATTCTGGCCATAACTTCTTTCTTGTGTAGACTCAGGGGGTTTCCAGGTGCCTCCTTCCCCTCCCCTTTTACTTTAACTCCTGCCATGAAATAAAAGTACAACTGTTCTGTCTAAAGGAAAAGCTTTTGATGCAGGCAGCTTTTTCTTCCTAGAAACCAGGGATGGTCACTAACCCACTAACAGGGGGTTAAAGGGCTTGCCACTCTGTTAGATGGGTGGAGGACAAGTTACCAGAGAGAAGAGGCTACCACTATCACTTTGTCATATGAGCAAAGCAGAGAGGCACAGGGGAATATCTGAGGGCCTTGTAGATAGCATTGGATGTCCCCTGCTATCACTGGGTGGAGAACCTAAAAAGGGTCAATGTTTTAAAAGCCAGATAAAACTACAGCTTTTCCCATGTTCAGATAGGTGGAGGACGTGTTGCAGTAGAGCTGTGCAATCAACATGCTCAGCACAGAAAGGACAGGTACCAGTCAATGGACTCCAAGGAATGCCCCAGGGAAGTCAGACTTTCTTCAAGACAGACCAAGGCAGAAGCTGATGCTCTAAAAGAACTTTAGAAATCAGAGGGTATATGTGTGTATGAAATTAACGTCACACAAAGCTCCCTGTGCTGAGGGTGTGGGAAGGGATGAAAAGTGAGGCTCTTCCTTTGGAAGTCACTGCAGTCCTTCTTGGGGCACTGTGGAGTTGTGGACCAGGTTTGCAGGTGCCCAGGGTACAGGGATGACAGTCGGGTCATGGTGGGTGAGGGATCAGCAGGTGTGGCACTGACGTGTTTCCCCGGCAGTCCACATATTCATAGCTGTCAAAGACTAGTTGCTCTGAATGGCTCAGGTGGGACCAGGTCAAGGTGCCCCTGGAGAGGAAGCAGGCCTTGTTGTCATGTCTGGGAGGAAATGGACAGGTCTGACCCTGTTTTGCTGTTGGGGAAAGATTGGCTCCCTCAACCTCCCTCCTCCTTCCTTCTGTTCCCTGCTGTTCCAAGGCACCAGGAACAGCTGCCCCACCTGTGTTCTAGCAACTTCCAGACAACCCTGGGACTGCCACACCAATAACTTATAAGCAAGGTGAGACCCAGAGAAAGGTGTGGACTTGCTATTCTCCAGACACAAATATTCACAGGGTCAGCTGCAACGACTCTCTCTCCCCATAGGAGATAAAGCTGAGTGAGAATAAAGTCAAAAGTGGGACAGGAGACACCAGAGCTCCAAGCCCTACTTACTGGATGTGCAAAAGTACATGGTGGACTTTGATTTTCAGCCAGGTACAGATTTTGCTGAGAGAGAGAAAGAGAGCATGGGGTCATGTTTCATACTGAACAGCCTCTCAGAAAACTTGGAGACCTGCAGGTCCTGAAGGGCCTCATGGCCCTGATTACAATATCACTCAAAGTCCCCAGTGCTTAGCCCAGGTACATGCTGGCCTTTGCCCTTAGCAGAAAACAAAAGACTCCTTTTACTCAGTGATTCAGATCCCCAAGATCACATATTGAAAAAATTAACCAGGGGCTGGGGATGTGGCTCAAGTGGTAGTGAGCTCGCCTAGTGTGTGTGAGGCACTGGGTTCAGTTCTCAGCACCACATAAATGTGATATAAAGATACTGTGTCCACCTAAAAATTAAAGAAATAAATATTTAAAAAATTAGAAAAGATTAACCAAATTCCAGCCTGTTTTTCATTCCAATCTGGGCCCAATAGGCAGAAGCTAAGGACCCTAAGTCCTTGTATGCTTAAGTCCCAGCTACAAGGGGACAGGACTTAAGAGGCTGAAGAGTTTGCTAAGCAATGAGGAAACCCAGTGGGTATTATATGGGTTTCCAAGTCAGGCAAGGGACTATGGGAAAAGAGGTCAAGAGGTACTCACTATGTGTTTTCATCCTGTATTCTGCTGGCTACTGCATAAAACACCTGTTAACCAAATGGGCACAAGGTTAGCCTCACCTTAGGCTGCCTCCTTCCCAATACCACACACATCTGAATATCTGCGGGCAAGGCTGGCTTGGGTCAGGGAAGTCACCTGTTCACTGGCCAAAGGGCCGATGTGTAGGAAGAGACTGTTGGAAACTTGTCCTACCACAAGGGACAGGTGCAGAACCTCGATGGTCAGCTGGGTCACAGTGATGGGGTAGTAGTTGGTATTGGAGATATTCAAGATACTCTGGGGATAAAGACAAGGAAAGGGAGGGTAAGAGTGGCTCATCTTTGAAAGGGAGAAGCCAAATAGTTTCAGAAGTCTGGCTCTTGGGCCGGATTCCCAACCAACCATGACAGATCTTAGGTGCAGAGAATCAGTACCAAGAGCTCCTCCAATTTTTTTTTTTTTTTTTAATACTGGAGACTGAACTTAGAGGAGCTTAACCACTGAGCCACATCCCCAGCTCTTTTTGAGACTGTACCTCACTAAGTTGCTTAGAGCCTCACTTAGTTGCTGAGGCTAGCCTTGAACTTGTGATCCTCCTGCCTCAGCCTCCTGAGCTACTGGGATTACAGGTGTAAACCACCATGCCCAGCTTCCAATGGGCTCTTTTTTTAAAACATGTATCAGGAGGATTCTGTTATAGGAAATCTGATATAAAGTTCACTGCTTAAGTCAGAAGCAGAATCGGACAAATGGAAAAAAGTTTTCAGGTACAGACACAAGGATTATTTTTAGTAATTTATTAATAGTAACGTGAACAGAATGCTGTGTTGATGGTTGGCTACTTGGGTCCCAACATTGAGTAGGAGGACCCGACAGCATGGCTTGTGGTATCACCACAATACGGAACAAGTAACTTCTTCAAACCCTACCATTGTCAGATGGTCTTTATGAACTGCACAAAATATGGAATGCTTCACGAACTAACCTGCAGGTCATTCGTGTGCAGGGGCCATGCCAATCGTTCCAATTTTAGTATATGTGCTGCCGAAGCGAGCACACCAATGGGCTCTTAATGGTGAGGGGTCACCTTTAAGAAGTTGCTCTGAGCCAGGTGAGAGGGCACATGTTTATAATCCCAGTGACAGATGAGGCTGAGGCAGGAGGATTACAAGTTTGAGACCATCTCAATAACTTAGCAAGACCCCATCTCAAGATAAGAAATAAAAACAAAACAAAAAAAAAAAGAAGCTACATTGAGCTGGGTGTGGCAGCACATGCCTGTAGTCTCATCTACTCAGGAGGCTGGGTCCCAACATTGAGTAGGAGGACCCAACATTTGAGTCCAGGAGTTTGGACCATCCTTGGCAACAGTGTGAGACCCACATTTCAAAACAAATGAACAAAAACCATTAGGATCTAATCCCATTTTATATGGCTTCTTTCCATTCTGTCTGTCCATCCAGAGTTTCAGGCACTGACAACTCTACTCCACACTATGATTTATTAATCTGACCTAGATTCTGATCCCTGATTGTGGAGAGTTCCAGTTCTATACAATTTGTTATCAGATAGCTCATGCTATTCCCTACTTCTCTCCTCTGAGTGCCACAAGATCCTTGGCTATCCACACCTAAGTTGGACAAAGGCTTTAGGGAAGTACAGAGGGCAGAGCCAGGGCACCTACTACACACACACCGTCATGTTGAGGTGGATGTCAGACTCATCAAAGGCCACGGTGGAGGAGTTGAGGCCTGCAGGCTGCACACCGATGGACCGGGGAAACAGGAAAAAGATGATAGAGGAGGAAGTCATCAGGCAGATGAACACTGCCAGGAACACAGAGAGCTTCCTGTGGGAAAGCAGCACACAGGATGGAGGAGTGTGAACACCAAGGAAACCTGGGGTTCTCACACTCCTCTCCAGATGCAAGGCTCTCCACACATATCACCTCCATGACTGCTCATTTAGCTCTCCAGATGTGGTTCAGCATGGGTAGTAAGGAGCCCAGCACTAGGAGGAAGGCAGCTTGGCTTCCATTCCCACCTTCCTGTCCCCATTGACCTCATAACGTCAAGCAGCACACCTACCCTCCCAAATTCCCACTTTCTTTGTAAAATGGAGATAATTGTACCTACGTAATAGAATTTGCTATGATATAATACATGGAAAAATACTAATCACAGGTCCTGGCATGTAGAAAAAGCTCAATGAATGCTAGTAAGTATCACTAGAAGAACTAAGTCCACGTTAATTTTTTGAGAATTCTGATTCGTATATTTAGTTAAACAATATTCAGAAACAGGAAACCATCCATCTAATTCAAAACAGATATAATTAGAGACAGTTGGGCTGGCCACTGGGTTCCATTTTCAGCACACATAAAAATGAAACAAAGGTAAAGGTATGCTATCCATCTACAACTACAAAATTAAAAATAAAAAATAGAGACAGTACTTTGTATCTTATTAGGGACATTGCTAGTTTCCAATTCTGATGTAGTGGTGGGAAGGCTGTATGGAGGGTCTCCAGCTCAAGCTGAGGATTTTGGGAGGAGGTTGCAGGGATTCATACCAAATGGACCCTGATCTCACAAACAGGGTCACAGACATGCCAAAAAAAAAAAAAAAAAAAAAAATCCAGGGCTACTTCTGAGGTTTTGAATTGTGCCAGAATAGGCAGCAGCTGGTTTTCTATCTCTAATTTGAAGAAAAAAAGCAGGTCTAAAGACTGCCAGGGCAAGAGAAGATCTTAAGAAAAACAACTTCTCAAATCAATTTGCAAACCAATTGCAGCCAGGTCCATCCCCTCCCTCCCAGGAGGATTTGCAGGTCCTTTCTGTTTTGGAGAAAGGACCATGCCTCTTGAAGCAGTGATACTCCAGGAAAGGTAGGAAGTGGCCTCAGACAATATTTGCTATGCTCATTTTTTTTGTGCGTGGGTGAGTGGGGGAAGAGTTTTATTCCTATTTTTGATGCACTAGGGATTGAACTCAAGGGCCTCACACCTGTCAGACAAGTGTTCTACCACTGAATCATTTTGTGTATGTTGTATTTATTCTTTAGGTTTTGTGGATTGAACCTGGGGCACTGTACCACAGAGTTATATCCCTAGACCTTTTTTTTTTTTTTTTTGCGGGGGGTACCAGGTATTGAACTCAGGGACACTCAACCACTGAGGCATCCCCAGCCCTATTTTGTATTTTATTTAGAGACAGGGTCTCACTGAGTTGCTTAGCGCCTTGCTCAAGCTTAGCACATTGCTGAGGCTGGCTTTGAACTCTAGATCCTCCTGCTTCAGCCTCCCAAGCTGTTGGGATTATAGGTGTGCACCACCGTGCCCAGCTTAGACCTTTTTGAGACAAAGTTTTGCTAAGTTTCTGGCTTTGAACTTGTAATCCTCCTTGCCCCAGCTTCCAAAATCACTGGGATTACAGGCATGCTCTACTGTGCTCAGTTTGGTTTTATTTTTATTTTTGGTGTAGTTGGACAAAATACCCCCATTTTATTTATTTTTATATGGTGCTGAGGATTGAACCCAGGGCCTTGCACATGCTAGGCAAGCTCCACCGCTGAACCACAACCCTAGCCCCTGTTTTTATTTTTAAAAAATAGTTTTGCATGGGCTGGGGATATAGCTCAGTTGGTAGAGTGCTTGCCTTGCATGCACAAGACCTTGGGTTCAATCCCCAGAACCCCCTAAATTTTTTTTTTTTTTTGCAGTGCTGAGGATCAAACCTAGGGCCTCGGGCTGGGGATGTGGCTCAAGCGGAAGCACGCTCGCCTGGCATGCGTGCGGCCCGGGTTCGATCCTCATTACCACAAAGATGTTGTGTCCGCCAAAAACTAAAAAATAAATATTAAAATTCTCTCTTTCTCCCTCTCACTCACTCTCTCTTTAAAAACAAACAAACAAACCCCCCCCAAAAAAAACCTTGGGGCCTCCTACATGGTAGGCAAGTGTTTTACCATTGAGACACAGCCCTAGTCTGTGAATTTTCTGATTGACAAATAATTGTACATATTTATGGGTACAATATAATGCTTCAATATAAGATATATTGCATATAACAGGGTAATTAGCATATATACAACAATTATCATTCTTTAAATTTTTGGGGGGATGGTGCTGGGAATTGAATTTATGGCTTCACAAATGCTAAGCAATGTTCAACCACTGAATAATCCCAGACCTGACACTTACCATTTTATATATACATGTTTAGTTGTTGATGGACCTTTATTTTATTTATTTGTATATATGCAGTGCTGAGAATCAAACCCAGTGCCTCACACATGCTAGGTAAGCATTCTACCTCTGAACTACAACACCAACCCCAACACTTATCATTCTTTTTTTAATACCTTTGTTTTGTTTATTTTTATGTGGTGCTGAGGATCGAACCCGCGCGCTAGGCCAGCGAACATTCTACCTCTGAGCCACAACCTCAGTCCCCCAACCCCCTATCATTCTTAAACCAGGAAAATCTTTGGAAACAAGGAGGCAGGTGAAGCTCAGACTACCTGGGGAAGAACCAATGGGAAAAATTTAGGAGGGATCACAATGGTGACTCTAATAGGTAAAGCAGCCCCCTGGGGTGATGACCTGTGGAGATGGAGGAAAAAGAGTGCTTACGTGTGTCTGGGCTTCAGCCTCTGGTCCCCATAGGGGATGAGGGCCACCAGCTGCTCCTCCAGCTCTGTAGAAAGATGATGAGAGGGAGTTCAAAGATGTATCATGACAAATGTTTCCTGAACCAGCCTCCTAAAAGCATCCTTCCTCCACTCTATATAGCAGTATCAGAGGCATGCAGCCTTAGCCTCAGAGCAGGACTGGGAGCCTTGGATTGTGCTACTGAAGTAGCTAGCTCAGCTTTGAACCAGAAGGTAAGTAAGATTTCCAATAGGTAAGAAGACTCTCTGAAAGTCACTAGTGAATCAGAAAGGCTTACCTTCTTTGGAGAGGTCATCTGTTAACTTCCTGAATCCTAAGACACAGAGTGATGCTTGGGGAGCAGAGTGGCAGAAAAATACATCTAATATAGGAAGGGGGGGTCTCTGCAGGGAGTCCAAGGCTAAATGGGTTAATACTGACTGAGCTGAGAGCACTATTCAACCATTCAAGGAGACTCAAAAGGGCTGCCTCAAACTCTGGCTAGCCAAGAGCACTTCCTGGATTCCAGGCTATTTCCAGAGCTTTGGTCAACTTACCTTGGGGGATTTTCCCACTGCCTTGGCAGGTAGGGCAGGGCACAAATTTGGCACTAGCAGGCACACAGGAACAAAAAGATTTGCTGCTTCCAAAGCTGGAGTAGCTGGGAGCTGTATCACCAATGGCTGAGTTGGGGGGCAGTATTGACTTGATTTCATCTTTCTGACAGCCTATCTGGGAGAACATATCACCCATTGTTCAAGGGGGACGGTTCACTAGTGAAAAAAGAACAAAGTTCAATATTAAACTTCTTTTTAAAATTTTTTTTTTAGTTTTAGCTGGACACAATATCTTTATTTTTTAGAGAGAGAGAGAGAGAGAGAGAGAGAGAGAGAGAGAGAGAGAGACTCTTTTTTGTAGATGGATACAACACAATGCCTTTATTTTTTTTTTAATGTGGTGCTGAGAATTGAGCGCTCAACCACTGAGCCATAATCCCAGCCCAATATCTTTATTTTTATGTGGTGGTGAGGATGGAACCCAGTGCCTCATGCATACTAGGCAAGCACTCTACCACTGAGCATCCCCAGCCCCATAATTCTGGTTTTAAGTTATCAAGATTAGCAAAGAACCAAGCATTGGGGCGCACACCTGTAATCCCATCAACTGGAGAGGGTGAAGCAGGAGGATAGCAAGTTCAAGGCCAGCATCAGCAATTTAGTGAGAAGCTGTCTTAAAACAAAAGGGCTGGAGATGCGGTTTACGGTTAAGCTCCCCTAGGTTCAATCTCCAGTACCCCCCGCAACCAAACAAAAAAAAAACTGGCATGAGCCCTACCATATCTAAGCAAGCTAAAACCTAAGGAAGATAGACTTGAAGAGTTATATGGGTTGAAGAGTTATATGACTTGAAGAGTTATATGGAACTTGAAATGCCTTTCAATTCCTTTAATTATTGTTAAGAGAAATCAATCTGCCTACAAAAAAAGAAAACCAAAGAAAAGCAGAAGTTATTTCACTTTAAGGAACTTCCACAAGAGAATGGTACAGTTCTTTTTTTCTTCGAAAGTTGCTGAGCTGTCATTTTAAAGGAAGGCAACTGGATAAAGCTCAGGGCAGGGAGGGCAGCAATCTGGAAGGTCCCTTCATCTTCCCCAATTACTCTAAAAAATGCCTCTAAGAGCACCCTGACAGAAAGGCTAAGGCTGCCTCCTGGGCGTTGCTGGCTTAATAGGAAGGCAGCTGCTCTTTAAACAAAGGAGAAAGGAAGCTACAGGTCACAGGTGTAGGTAAGAACCTGTCTAAAAATATCCCAGGTGCGAGCAAAAGTGTCTTCCTCACTACTTTTGAGATGGGGTAGGAAGAAAGCCCGGGGAATCCCTTAGTCATGTCAGGGACTGCCCTTTATTAGGAGAGAGCAAGACTAAATCTGGACCCCCCCCCCAAAAAAAAAAGACCCCCAAGAGTGGTACCAGAATGAGGTGGGTAAGTTGAGCCACTCTGATCTTTCTGGACTAAAATAAGCCTCACCTGGTTTAGGTATGGGATCCGGGATTCCTTTTCAGTTGCAAGAAGGTGAATCTTCTGGAATGTGCCTTTGGGGAGAAGAGCCTCCAGCGCAGGCAACTAGCCCTTCAGCGGAGTCGCAGGGGAACTTCGGAAGTTGGGGGGAGAAGGGGTCCTTGCCTCCAAGGCCAAGCTGTTTCCCAACCGGATCGGGGCTCTGCCAAGGGCCGGCTGGTGGGCGTGGACGGAAAAGGTCGGATTTCATTGAGGGAGGGCTTCAAATTCTATTAGACAGCTTTAGTCGAGTTTAGTACGTAGGGCGAGCAGGAGATACAAAAGGCCCTCGCCTCCAAAAGAGGAAAGCAGAGGAGGGTCCCGAGAATGCCTTACCCAGGGACGACGGCAGCGACAGAAACGGCAGCTTTCGGAATTGAAAGTGAGGGAACTGAGCCCTCGCCCCAAGCTTCGACTTGAAGCATCGGGAAGCTCCGCCCCTCCCCTCCGGCCCCTCCCTGCTCCAGGACCCCGCCCTCTCCACGAAAAGAAGGGAAGGTCTCCGATGTTCAAAGGTCACTGACTGGAGGGTACCGGCGCTGCTTCCGTAAGGACCAGCAGATACATATAGGAGTTTAAATGAACATTTATTTCACCATTCTTTAAGTGGCTGTGCACAAGAACAACCGGCCGGACTATCCGACCCACGGGCCCTTCTGGACCCCTATTGCAGGACCCAGAATGTCCAGGCAGGTCCTGCCCCAATCAATCCAATTACAGACACCCGCTCTAGAAGCCAAGATCAAAACATTTTAAATAATAAACAGCCTGGTTGGCTTGTAGTCTGAATTCTGGCTTATTTAGTAGCATTCAAGAGTTATACTGCAAATAAACATCATTATGACTAATTAAAATTGCCATTCATTATAAATGCCAACCAGATTAAATAATACTATTTTATTATCCTCACCCCTTAGGGTTGGGGGTTCAGATTCTTCCTTTTCAGGAAGCAATTTTCATGAATATAATTTAGCGTTTTTTGTTACCTCTTCCTTCACCAACTGTCCCCAAGATTCTCTTCTACAAACAAATGAGTACCTGGGTCCCTGGGAGCAATCTCTTTCTCACTTAACCTGGAGTTAAATCAGTGAGTTTGCCCCATCCAGGTTTTGAAAAACACCAACCACAACTTCCTGTTCTAGACTCTCTAGGGCTAGATAACCTTTGAAAGGATTTCAAATATTCAAGAAGTCAGTAGCATATCCTATTTGCCCCCCACCACATTCACTCCTCCAATCCTGAACTTAGATTAATATAGGAGCTTGCCTTTCACCTGTTTCCACTTCCCTTACTCTACTGTAAAATAAGATCTGCCCTGACATGAAGAAAAAAGGTAACTGTTAAAGTGACTTTTCCCTTTAAGTAATAGAGGGGGTATTTTCCTTCCCTATAAGACTAGCAAAATATTTCACACTACTATTTTTCTCCTTAAATAAAAGAAAAATATATGCAAAATTACTACAATAGACACTGCTCACTAGGTGCTGGTGAGTTAACTAGCACACTCTTCCCTCCTTTCATGAGATTCCTGCAAGGTGGATATTCAAATGCACCAATATGGTCCTCAGAAAGCAACAGTGTCATTTACTAAGAACTCTTGCAGGGAGATAATTTTTTTCTCTGAAAAAGGAAGAGCAGCAATACTTCTATCATGTTCTTGTATCCTCTTTCAATGCCACATTGAAAGTTACTGAGGGTAGGAGTTGGTTACAGAAATCATAAGTCTTGAAAACAACTTCCAGTTCAAAAAACTGACAACAGATATCCCCATTAAAAACATCCACATGAACTGAACAAAAATATTTAACTTCAATATAAGCAGGGAACAACAACAACAAAAAAAGGTTCTACAGGAAGTTCAAATTACACTCTTCAATGCACTGAAATGGAGAAGGGAATTTTATCCAAATCAATTGAAAAACAGCTTCCTCCTATTCATCCAATTCCTAAAGTGAAAATTTAAGTTCTGGTCTTTGATTTGTTCCAAAATATATTGTAATGGGTATTGTCTTGACAATTCAATGAATATCTCCATATAGACTCATCAGTTTAAAAAACAAGCAAGGGCTTCTACCCCACACCCCAATGAAAGAATAAAGATCATCTCTGAGCAGCAGGCAGTTATTTAATACAAGGTCACTCCTCAATATCGGTGGCTGTACCAGTCATTGTTGTTGACCTGAAGGAGTTCTGTCACAACCTGCAGGATGTTGTAATTGTGTTTCTTCAACAGCCTTAGGTTCAGCTGCCTGTCACAGAATCCCATTTCAAAGAGATGGGCCATCAGAGCTGCTGTCTGATCTTCAGAAACTATTGGCTGTGCAGACAAAAAAAAAAAGTAGACAACATTTTCTGTATAATTTGTTTATTCTGCAAATTTTTATTATCTTGCCATACTAGTCTTTCCAGATTTATTCAAAATGCAAAGAAACTAGATGCAAGGGTATGATATTCCTGTCTACCTGACATTAATGGGTCTTCTGAGCTGAGGAAATATGCTTCAAATTAGGTCTGTCAGTACCAAAGAAAAAGCTGGGAGATGATGAACTATCCTTAGAACTAGGAGAAGAGGTATGGGGCGGGGGGCGGGCGCCCTGGGGTTGTGGCTCAGTGGTAGAGCATTTGCCTACCATATGTGAGGCACTGGGTTCGATTCTCAGCACCACATATAGTAAAAGATCCACCAAAAAATAAAGGCTACATTTTAAAAAGAGAACTAGGAGATGGCTTCAGAGAGGACTTTCAGAAAGAAGCATTCTTTGACCAGATGAGGTAAAAGTAGAAAACAAGGCTTAGGGGCACTATGAACATGAAGATCATTGTGACGATGGGGCAAATATAAGCAAGGAAAGAGACTGTTACAGGAAGATGGCATGAGAAATTCTGTCTGATATGCAGAGGAGGTAGACAAAAACTGCTTGGGAAATTATATCCTATAGTATTTTTTACTTTTTCCTTCAAAATAAAGTGGTCCAAGTTATGAGGAAGCTAACATTCACTACTCCCCTCTTTAAGCTAAGCCCTTCTGTGGTCAAAATTACTTCCATAAATGGTTGGTCTGTTATTATCTCTACTTCACAGAGTGGGGAGGGGGAAACTGTAGAGCAGAAAGATGACTGACTTTGGAGGTAGACAAGCTTAGGCCCCAACCCTCACTCTACCATTAACTCACCAATTGGGGTGAGTGTCAATCCTAAATTTATGAAATGCAGATACATCATATCTCTATTTTGCAGGCTTGTTGAGAAAGTATGTAAACATGTTGAGCAGTCTCTGGCAATTTTCTCTATACCTAATTCCAATGGTTCCCTTCTTCCTCTTATTTCGGAATAGTTTATCAATCCTTCTTTCCAGGTTTAATCCTTCCACATGGACGTTGTTTTGTATCTCTTACCTCTTACCACCTCGGAAATCTTTCTCCATTAATTGTTCTATCATCTTTATTGTTAACCCCTTTCATTACTGGCTTGCACACTTCAAGTCTCACTCATCTTTACAAATGTCTCCTTCTGATATTTGCCCCCTTTCTTCTTCCCAGCACTGAGGCTTGAACCCAGGGGTGCTTTACCACGAAGCTACATACACAGTGCTTTTTAAAATTTTGAGACAGGGTCTTGTTAAGTTGCTGAAGCTGGTCTTGAATTTATGATCCTCCTGCCTTAGCCTCCCATAGCTGGGATTATAGGCATACCAACCATGCCCAAGACTTCTGCTCTCTTTCTCTCTTTGTAGTCTACTGGAAAGTGAGGCATACTTGAACTCTCAAAATTCCTCATTACCAGTTCACACCTCTCCGCAGAAGCTAACACTGCTGAATACATCCCTCTCATTAAAACTTCCTAAATTCTAGTAGATAATTCTTCATTTTCTTCCTAGTTTTGTCTTCTTTGCAGGATTTTCCTTTCCCTGATGTTAAGGCTCCTTTTTGCCTTCCCCATTCTTCCTGGATAATCTCATCCATCCACATGGCTCTTACTATAACCTGTATGCAAAAAGGCTCTCAAACTTTGTCACCAAGCCAAACCTCTCCCCTGTGATCCAGATGTATGTATTCACTGTATTCTGGTTATCTTTACTTTTACTAGGCTATGCCTCAAACAACCCTATCCAAAACCGAATTCCTATTCTCCTCTTACTCAAATATATCCTACCTGCAGAGCCGCTCATAATGCATGCTACTATGAACTATGTAACAGACTTGGGATTTATCCTTGACTTCTTTTTAGTCACTTAATTATGGTCTCCAAGTTCTGAGATTTATATTTTTAATTATTTCTTTGAATCTTCCTTTCTAGCTATATACGTGGGTTTTCATATGGATTTCTTTACTGGCTCTATCCAAGCCTCCAGATTATAGCAGAGTGATCTCACTAAGAACAAATATGTTCCTGTTAATCACTTCCTTAGAAACATTGTATGGTTCTTCATTAGTATTAAAATAAAATCTAACCCCTTAATCTACAGTTGGTCTTTTCTCTTCTTATTCTTTTCAGACCAGAAGCACCCTCTACATTCATATTTCCAAGTCTTTTTTATTACTAGCTATTCCCTTTGTCTACAACACTCTTTTTGTTTTAAAGAGATGAAAGTCTTGCTGAGTTGCCCAGGCTTGACTTGAACTTGTGACCCTCTTGCATCAGCCTCCTGAGTAGCTGGGATAATAGGTGTGCACCATCATGCCTGGCTTATAATACTCTATCACTCTTTTTATTTTTTATAACTTTATTTTATGTATTTATTTTTATGTGGTGCTGAGGATCGAACTCAGGGCCTCGCATGTGCTAGACAAGCACTCTACTGCTGAGCCACAACCCCAGCCCCATAATACTCTATCACTCTTCCCTGACAAACATTTGCTTTATCCTTTAGGACTCAGTTCAGGTATTATCTACTAGTGAGGCTGAAATGTTTCATCTGTTTGATTATACCAGCATAGTATCTTACCCTGTACTGTAAATGTGTTCACCTCTCTTGTTTCCCATTATCTTTGGGCAAGAACCAGTGTGTTATTTATCCCAAAGTGCCAACACTTGGACTAGCTCCTCTCTCAATCTAAAGCCTATGCTCTTTCCACAATGTTAGTTTACTGGCCAATCCAGACAGATGCCATCGTTTTCATTGGTGATTTGTGAGTTGAGGTTCAGGAAAATAAAACATACACTAACCTGTGCAGTGACTGGTGGTGCAGAAAATAGGGCCTTGTATGCAGAGGCAGCAACAGACAAAGCCCCCTTTACCAGTCCTCCAGCAATGCTGCTCCCATGGTGGTACCTACAGAGGAAAACCAAATTATCTCCCCAAATACAACAAACCATTACTTCTTATAAAATAATCTGGGTGCTAATCCCTGAAAAAAAAATTTCCTTAAGGAAAAAAAAAAATCAGACGTAAAAGACAATGTGATGATTTTTATCAGTTTTCTAGCTATCTTGGTTTGATGTAGGGCCCAGCTCTACTGGTACATTGTATGGGCACTGCAGGAATCACACCACTCTGGTTATCATGACAGCTTTCAGTCCTAGTTGATTATTAATGTGGTCATGGGCACACTGGGGTACTGACTGACAGCTCACCTCAGAGAGGCAAGTGAGTCTATGAAAAAATTACTAAGATGTACACTGGGCTTGACCTTCCTGCTTTCTCTGGCAGTAAGAGTGAGGTGAACTTTAGGGCACTCCCTTTTTGTCTGGAATACAAAAACACTTAAATATCAGTTTTAGCCCTCTGTCCAGTGTTGCTCACAAGACTTAGGTGAAATCGGAACAAGAAAAACTGCTCTTTTTTTCTGCTCTCTGAAAATGGACACATGCTCTGAGAGGCTCTTTGAAGCAGAAGCAATACTAGGATATCCACCTGCTTCTGAAGAAGAGACTGCACAAGGTCGTTACCTTGAGTGGTCATAGCTCTTCTGTCTGCTGTTTACAAGTCCTGATGAGCCTCTGGGCTCTAAAAGCAAAAGAGCTGTTGGTTAGATGCAGCATCCATAAGTACCTAGTGTATCCTAAGTCACATCATGGCTATCATAGAGGCAGGTGGCAATCTGTTCACAGTGTTTGAAGTTTTTCTTTCTTTCTTAAATTTATTTTTTAGGTGTAGATGGACACAATGCCTTTATTTTATTTACTTATTTTTATGTGGTGGTGAGGCTCGAACCCAGGGCCTCACCTGTGCTAGGTGAGCGCTCCACCGCTAAGCTACAACTCCAGCCCCATGTATTTCTCTCCCTTTTTTTTAATGTTTGGGAAGTTCTATTTAGGGAAGTAATAGAGAGAAACTATCCAGAAATGTAAAATGACTGTTGATTGATCCAAAAAATTAAGCCTACAATCCTATCATATTGATACATTAGTTCTCAAATGTTTTTATGCTTGACTTTTTGGGGAAGAGTGAGAAGTGATGTTGAGAGCCTAATCACAAGTTCACAGTGATACTGTCCTGATTTTGTGGGGGTGGAAGTGGGGGGAGATGGTATGTCTCACTCTACTGCCCAGATAGGTCAGTTATTTATTTAATATTTTAGATACCAGAAACTGAACCCAGGGGTGCTTAACCACTGGGCCACATCCCCAGCCCTATTCAGTTTTTATTTTGAGACAGGGTCTTGCTAAATTGTTTTGGGCTTCACTAAGTTGCTAAGGCTGGCCTTGAACTTGTGATCCTCCTGCCTCAGCCTCCCAAATCATTGGGATTATGGTGTGCACCAATACACTCAGCACCCAGGTAGATCTTAAACTTATGAGCTCAAGAGATCCTCCCACATCAATGCTATGCCATTGCATCCAGTTCTAAAATCCTGATTTTATAGATAAAGAAACAGACCCACAGGCATTAACTGAAATGCCACAAGGGCTCTGTCAGGAAAGGTGGAACTAGAGCTGGAAACCTATACTAACCTGATGAGCCTCTGGGCTCTAAAAGCAAAAGAGCTGTTGCTTAGATGCAGCATCCATAAGTACCTAGTGTATCCTAAGTCACATCACTGCCATTATAGAGGCAGGTGGCAATCTGTTCACAGTGTTTGAAGTCTTTCTTTCTTTCTTTTTTAAAATTTTTTTGTAAACAAAGCGAAATGTCTAGCTTCCTGGGAAAATGGTAAATTGTACTCAAAGCTCCAACATTTTATACTATATGTGCCTGTCCATTATAGCACAATACCTACCTCTAGGAGGTCTCATTTAATAAATATTTAGCTAGAGAATAGAAATAAGAAAGTATGAGGGAAGAATGAAGAAAGAAGGAAAAGGCAAGTTTCTAAAAACTGCCAAGAATTATGAAGATGGAGAGCCTATTTATACCTGGTTTCCATTAGAAAGGAACAAAGAAAAAGAGATGACTTTCAAGCTATTCATTACCTCCTCTGATCTGGTCAGGGACTGAAGAAACTTCTGGTATGATAACTGGTAAATCCACTCCTGGGGAACCATGCTGTACACAAGGAGGGCTCCTTTCAGAAAGACACAATATTCCAAGTAAGTTAAAAACATCTATTCATGCAAAACAAAACAAAATCAAACCATCTATGGTAATGGTGGAGAAAAGTAAACACAGCACAGCAATGCCAAATTCTTCATAGTGGCTTTACATTTTTGATCCAGAGAACTTAGCAATTCTGTCACAAGGGCTACATTCTATTCCTGGCTTTTCTGCTGAACCACGATCAAGTTAGAAAGATTGGCTTCAGTCTGGTTACTTCCCCATTACTTCAAGTGATATAAACAAAGGGAAATGTCTAGCTTCCTGGGAAAATGGTAAATTATACTCAAGGCTCCAACATTTTATACTATTAGGAACAAGCAATAATTCAGATCTAGTAGAAATTTAAATAATTTCTTTCTGGTTTTGTAGTGTATTTTTTCCATAATGGATTTAGCTTTCTAATTATGCTTTGGGTTAATATATAAAGTTTTTGCTGCCTTTACTCATGAATCAACAGAACAAGGGAAAGTCCAGGGATGTTTGTGTTTAAAAACTGTTTCTCAATAATCAAAAAAATAAGTAGACAGGCTATATTTAGATATCTAAGGTTGACGTTTAAAACAAGTAATTTTTAAATCCAAAATCCACAAATACTGGAAAATATGACTTTTATTCATCTAAATTCAGACTTCACTACAGGAAATAGTCTCTTCCCAAACAGATGAAAAAAAATATTTTGAGATTAAGTTGTCTCTTCCCACTCTATTTCACCTCTGAAGAACACCCCAGCTGAGGTGGGTGTGAATGGTACCTGGGCAGTGGTGGTGGGAGGCCCACCACCTCTGGAATTAGGGGAACTGTTTCCAGAGTCTGTGAGGTTGTGAGGATGTCACTGATGCTGTGCTCCTGTGGCTGGTTCTTCTCTTCAGGAAGTCTCTCCCCAGCCTCTGCTGGTTCCTGTCCAGCCTCAACTCCAGGCTCGCCTTCAGCCCCTCGATCCAGGCCTGGCTGTGAGAGTGCAGAGCTATACATGGAGTCCCCTAGGGGGCGGCTGGTATCAAAACACTCAGGTAGGATGATGATATAATCCTCTGAGGAAGCAGAGGACTGACTCTGAACTTCATCTTTGAGTTCCTCCTCTTCATCCTCCTCCATAACAATCTCTTCCTGCTCATCTCCAAGTGGTCCTTCTTTAGGCAACGCAAATTTCACTAAAGGATGAAAGAAATCAATTGAATGTAGAATCCTAAAAGCAGCCTCTGGTGTTATTCTTACTTGGTAAAGCTTTGTGAATCATGAGCTAGAATTATAAATGCCAGAGGAGAGGGAAGAACCAAAGGGAAGGGCTGCTACTGGAACCAAGGCTTTACTCCAAGTTTGAAGACTATGCAAAAACAAAAAGAACCAAAGCTCACAAAAACAAGGCAGGCAGAACATCCAGGCTCCTGACAAGCAATATGAATCTTTTTTTTTTTGCAGAACTGGGGATTGAAGCCAGGGCTCACGCATGTTAGGCAAGCACTCTACCACTGAGCTATACCCTCAGCCCAGCAATACAAATCTGAAAAAGAGGAGGCACCATCATAAGAAGAGGAAAAAGGATGGGGCATTTTGATAAGCCCTTCCAGGGCTTTTTGTTACACATTTACACGTTTGAAAAAAACATAAATATATGTCATGTATGTGTATACTTTAAACAAAAGTGAGACAAATCATATTTAAAAGTACCGATCAAATTAGATGCCCCCCCCTTTTTGGGTGGTACTTGGGATTAAACCAGGGATGTACTACCATTGGGCTACATCCCTAGTGCTCTGCACCTACCTTTTCAATCTTGAAACTGAGTCTAAGTTGCCCAGGCTAGCCTCAAACTTATAGTCCACTTGGCTCTGTATTATTTTTATGCACCAGAATTTGAATTTTTGGACAGTTCTTAAAATACATACTATTGGCTCTACCTACTTGACTCTAGAATTTTCTGTTATAAAAGTATTTATTTATTTATTTTAAGTGCCGGGGATTGAACTCAGGGGCACTCGCCTGCTGAGCCACATCTCTAGCCTTATTTTGTATTTTATTTAGAGACAGGATCTCACTGAGTTGCTTAGCACCTTATCATTGTTAAGGCTGGCTTTCAACTCATGATCAGGATTCCTGTTTCAGCCTTCCAAGTGCTGGGATTACAGGTGTCCACCACCGTGCACAACTACAGAGAGATTTATTATAGCAGGATTTAACGGCCAGAAATTTAGTTTGCAGCTGGGTATGTTGGCACACACCTGGCTTTGGAGGCTGAGGCACGAGGATCATGAGTTCAAAGCCAGCCTCAGCAAAAGTGAGGCTCTAAGCAACTCAGTGAGACCCTGTCTCTAAATAAAATACAAAATAGGGCTGGATATGTGGCTCCATGGTTGAGTGCCCCTGTGTTCTATCGCCGGTACACACCCCCCCCATACACACACACACACACACACACAAAAAAAAAAAACCCCACAAAAAACTTAGTTTGGTATTCCTTCTTCTCCTCACTATTTTCCTGACTATTGCTCTTGGAGAAAGCAGACAACTTAGATGCCAACAGGGGTCTGTGCCGAAGAGCTCTGTCAACTTACGGGAAGACTCCTTTCTGCAGAATCCAGGCAAAACAACTGATTGCTGTTCTTCTGTGGAATGCAGCTGTACTTCTGACCCTGGGAAGTACAGAAATAAGTTAGGGCATCTTCTTCTTCTCTCTTTTTTTGGTGGTATACTGAAGACTGAACCTAGAACTCTGTACATGCTATACAAGTGCTCTACCACTGAGCTACATCCTCAGTGTATCCTGTCTTAATATTTATTCTGAGACAGAGTCTTGCTATGTTGCCCAGGCTGGCCTCGAACTTGGGATCCTCCTGCCTAAGCCTCCCAAGTAGCTGGGATTATGGGTGTGTGCCCATAATCCTTTGCTCTTGATTCTTTAATGAGAAGAATCAGACAGCATGCATAGTTTAAAAAATACATGTCATCTAACAAAGATCATATTCCCTCGCCTCTCAATGAAGTAGAGTACTTCTAACTATTCAGGTCTGGCAATCACAATTCAGGTGTCACCCTGCTGGCTGGTGAAAATGCAGGGAGAACTCACTTTGCAGGGACTTCTGTCTGCAAGGTGGGTTGTGGTCTGGGGCAGCATCCAAGGTAAGGGATCGGATTACAGTCTCACACACAAACTGGGTCCCACTCAGGTCTTCTTCTGTTTCCTCCACTGAAGCAATGTTCTCAGCTTTCCTCTTTGTGGATACTGTGGAATCTGAAAGAGACATAAACCTTGTCTGCACTTGGTGTTTCAAGATTTGAGGACTTTCACTATTCATTATCCACGCTAAGACCAGGTCAAGGAATAGCTGCTCTCTGTGCCATCTAGGGAGACAAGTGAGATGCTCTTGGACACCCATTTATATGTTAAGGTTAGTAAGAAACAAGAGTTAAAAACGGATGTGGTATTAGAGAGGCAGCAAATGCATTACAGATATTTAATCCCTTACCAGGAAGTGCTTTAAATCCCGCCCCTTCACTTTCTTCCTGTATCTGCCCCAAGCCTGGCTTCTCTATTAAAGGACTGTCATGTGGCAGAGGAGACATGCAGGGAGTCATATCTGGAGAATTGAAGACAGGAGAACCATCAATTGAGAAAAAGCATCACATCATAAACAGTCAAGTGTCCAGAAGTAGCAGTTCATAGGTTTCACACCTCCTGCAGGGCTAAAATAAAACCAGATATGCTTCAACACCTGTAGACCAACAGGTGTGCAACTACCTCAGACAGATCAACCGATTTGGGAAGGATCATAAAACAGTTACTTGGCCTGCAAGGCAATGGCCAAGACACAAAATCATGGAATATAAAGGAAAAAAGGCAGGAAAACAGAGAAAATGATCCCTCTATGGTGGAGAAGCCCTGCACACTTTCATGTTGCTTCTGATACATAATGGGAAGGAAAGAAGGAAAATGGACCCATGGGTGCAGCTTTAAAATCACACTGTAGGAGAAATCCTTGCCATCTATTTCTTCAGAATAAACCAGCAACTACCAGAGCACAGGCTACAATACCTTTGTGCCTGATAATAACATAACCACCATAAACTGAGTGACAGTCTTACCCACAGGTGTGTTGTGAGGTACTCTCTCCAACTCCTGAACAATGTTTATATCCAATAGCTCAAAGGACAGCAGGTCCTAGAAAAAATACAGGCCATGTTAGGCAGCTTGTAGTGAATACTAGGACTGTGTTGTTTTGATGAGATCTGTAGTTCATTTGCAGACCATGCTGGATTCAACTGAATTCATGCCTCCCATCAGTCAAGTGAAAACAAAAAGAGTTAAATGGGAACTAGATGTTCACATGACCAAATGTCAAGAAACAGAAAAAATGTGGTGGATATGAAGGTAAACCAGACAGGCTAAAACAAAGAGGCAACTAAAGGAAAGTTGCAGTTAAGCACAGGACTGAATTCCTAATTCAATTAGTAAAAACTCAAGTTCAGAAACTTAGTATATTGGGTGATCTCATTCCTATTAATTACATTTGCCTGGGAACCACCTATGGCTATACCACCTTCTCTTCAACAAGGTTAAAAACTCTTTCCCGAATGTGGTTTCTCTTGTCCCTTGCCCCTCAAAGTGCTGAATCTTCCACCTGCGCAGTCAGAAGGTCCACAGATGGAATGTAGAGTTCTCTCTCGCTGGAAACATTTTTTGTCTTCTGTAGAATGCAGGTTCCTGTCCCTTCTGTCTGCTGAGTCACTTCACCCAGTGGAATTTCTTCTTTAGCCAGAAGAACCTATAAAGTCAAACCATTGGGGACAAATTTAGGCCGGCAAAAAAATTAGGCTCACAATACCTCTCCCCTGAAACACACACACACACACACACACACACACACAAACTACATTTAAAACTGATGATGAGATCTAATTTTTTTTTTTTTTAAAGAGAGAGTGAGAGAGGAGAGAGAGAATTTTTAATATTTATTTTTTAGTTCTTGGCGGACACAACATCTTTGTTTGTATGTGGTGCTGAGGATCGAACCCGGGCCGCACGCATGTCAGGCGAGCGCGCTACCGCTTGAGCCACATCCCCAGCCCCGATGATGAGATCTAATAATTTTAGAATTAAAATAGTACAAAGGGCCAAGTACAGTGGCACACGCCTGTAATCCCAGCAACTCAGGAGGCTGAAGCAGGAGGATCGCAAGTTCAAAGCCAGCCTCAGCAACTTAACAACACCCTGTCTCAAAAAATAAAAAGGGCTGGGAATATAGTTCATCGATAAAGTACCCCTGGATTCAACTCCCAGTATCAAAACAAAAAACTAGCCACCCCCCTCCCAAACCAGCCTTCCCCCCCAAAAAAAAAACCCTCTCTCTCTTTTTGTTGTGCTGGAGACTACAGCCAGGGCCTGTGCATACCAGGTAAGCATTCTACCAACTGAGCTATATCCCCAGCCCCCAACCTTTCTCTTTTTAAGTTAATTATCTCAGGTACTTTGTTACAGTGACAGAAAGATGACCAACACACAAACCTTTCATGATTTCTGGAAGAATAGCCAGCTATAAGTAAGCTATTTTAGTCTTACTCACATCTGCCCTAATTCTTGAGAAAATACCTTGGCATACTGAACCAAAGTCTATCAATCCTCACCTCTTGCTGGCAGGTGAGATCATCAGCTTTGCTTGCACCAATCAGGCCCCTTTCAATGTTATCAGGGCTCTCTGCAGAGGGGAAAGGATCCACTATGATACTGCACCAGACTCGAGGCCCAAACTGCTGGCCTTTGTGAGAAAGACGCCAATGGGAAGTGTATGTTCCCTCCAAGGTTGGGGCAATGAACTCCACAGACACAACCCCCACATGGCCTGCCTTTAGGCAGGGAACCAAAACATCCTTCTTTTCTGTAGAAGCCAAAGTCAAATTTCCCCACATGAACTTGAGCTGAAAAGAACAATGACCAGAGAAAGAAAGCTTGTCAGGTGAAAGCTATGGCATTTTAAATCACCTCATCTTCACTTTTTGTGAGAAAAAATACCTTTGTGTCTGCACTCCACTTTACATTTCCTGTATTTTTCATTCTCCAGTGTTTTGTAAACTTGGTTCCTGGCTGAAGATGAGTCCCATCAGGCAAATTCTCATCCACAAATGCTGCACTGAGTGTTGGCATAACTGGGGCACAGGGTTGCAAGGGGAGCCTGAAGACAAATTCAGATGCTTAGTCACTTGCTGTTGGGTGTGATGGCTTAAGAATATCTCACATTGACTCTAGAAGCTGACTCACTCTTGAGGATGTACTAATGCATTTGCCTTAAAATGTGAACCAGGCACAGTAGTAGCATATGCCTATAATCCCAGTGACTCGGGGGAGTCTGAGCTAGAAGGATCATGAGTTCAAAGCCAGCTTCAGCAACTTAGATCTGTCTCAAAATGAAAGATAAAAAAAGGGCTGGGAGACTGGGGTTGTGGCTTAGTGGTAGAGCGCTTGCCTTGCCCGTATGAGGCACTGGGTTTGATCCTCAGCACCACATGAAAATAAATAAATAAAATAAAGGTATTGTATCCATCTACAACTAAGTGTATATATATATATATATATATATATATATATATATATATATATATATATATATATATATATATATAAAGCGGGGGGCTCAATAGTAGAGTGCCTCTGGGTTAAATCTTCAGTAACTCCCAACTTCCCCCAAATAATAATAAAAAGTGTTGTGGGCATGCTGGTACACATCTGCAATCCCAGCAACTTGGGAGATTAAGGCAGGAGGGCTGCAACTTCAAGTTCAGCCTGGGCAATTTAGTGAGACCAACAGCAAATAAGCAAGACCCTGTCTAAAAATAAGATAAAAAGAACTTGGGATATAGCTCAGTAGTAACATACCTCTGGGTTCAATCCCAGTACCAAAAAAACAAATCAAAATGACAATAAAAACCCCAAAAAACTGTCCTTATTTTTTTGGTGGTGGTACCGAGGATCAAATCCCAGGCCTAGGAATGCTAAGCAAGCACTCCACACTAAGCTATAGCTCCTAGACCATAAATCAAAACATGAGGAAGAAAATTAAAAGGGTCCATATAAAAACAACTGGAGTGTAAAACTCTTAAATCATTTTTCCCTTTCACTTCAAATCTAGACTGCTTCCATCAAAAAGGGGTCACAACCATCCCAGTTCTGAGCCTTACTAGTTTCTAACTTTCTGAAGAAGGCAATAAAGCAAATGTCAAAAATAACCATTAAACCACCCAAAGCTAGGATCAGAGAAGGGAAGTTATTATTTTTTGAGGTACTGGAATTGAATCTAGGGCCTTGCACATGCTAGGCAAATACTCTAATATTTTTTTTTTTTTTTTTAAAGAGAGAGTGAGAGAGGAGAGAGAGAGAGAGAGAGAAAGAATTTTTAATATTTATTTTTTAGTTCTCGGCGGACACAACATCTTTGTTGGTATGTGGTGCTGAGGATCGAACCCGGGTCGCACGCATACCAGGCGAGCGCGCTACCGCTTGAGCCACATCCCCAGCCCCCAAATACTCTAATATTGAGCTATATCCCCAGTCCAAAGAATGGGAAGTTTCAAGGTGTGCATATTAGGAGCCGCCAATGGATAAAGATAAAAGATGGCTAGCCAAGCACAGTGGTACATGTCTGTAGTCCCAGTTACTTGAGAGGCTGAGCCAGGAGGTTTGCTTGAGCCCAGGAGTTCAAGACCAGCCTAGGCAACCTAGAGAAACCCCCAACTTGAAAGAATAAAAATAAATAAATAAAGCTTAAGTTATAGTTTTAGAGAGCTGGACCTGAAATTTTTGATCCCCACCATGGCCCTAGGCTTACATTAGGGTGTTAGACTGCAGCAAGCTCTCAGGTCGGCCCAAAGAGGACTTGGGGCTCTGCAGTCCATGAATAGAATTCCAAAGATGAATCTTCCTGTGAAGTTTAAGCTGCTTTTTAAGTTCCTTGACCTCTGCTTTACGCTGTTTCTTCTCAGCTCGCAATCTCTGCTTTTCTGCTTTAAGAAAATTCTTATCAACCTGTTTCTGGAGCCTGTGAGATAATAAACAAAAATCTTTAAAAAACAAAAAATGCACTCACAAACAAATCTCAAAGCAATTTGGAGCCAAGTCCAGTCCTTATCAGTGTCAACTTCTAGTTTAGCTTCTTAAATTCTAGTACGGTTATTGTTGCCACTTCATTAGCCTTGGATAACTGCCTTCATTATAGCACATCAACAAAAAGAGTAGAAATAAGGAGACAATCTACAGTCTATGACATTACATATTATCACCATATTTTTTGTTTTTGTTTTTTTGAGTACTGGTAATTGAACCCAGGGGCACTTTACTATTGAGCTATATCCCAGTCTTTTTTTTTTTTTTTAATTTTTTAATTGTAATTGGACACAGTACTTTTATTCCATTCATTCATTTTTATGTGGTGCTGAGGAGCGAACCCAGAGACCTGCACATGCTAGGCAAGTGCTCTAATGCTGAGCCACAACCCCAGCCCACATCCCAGCTCTTTTTGAGACAGGGTCTCACTAAATTGCTGAGGCTGGCTTCAAACTTAATCCTCCTGATTTAGCCTCCCAAGTGATTACAGATGTGTGTCACCATGTCCAGCTCATCAGATTTTTTTTTTTTTTTGAATCAGGGATTGAACCTAGAGAAGCTTAAAAACGGAGCCACACCCCCAACCCTTTTTATTTTTTATTTTCTGATAGGGTCTTGCTAAATTGCTGAGGCTGGCTTTGAACTTGTGATCCTCCTGCCTCAGCATCCCCAGTCTCTGGGATTTCAGGTGTCTGTCACCACGCCTGGCTCAGAATTTGTTTTAGGAATCTTTTTATTTTATTTTTTTTTATGTAATTGTATTTTTTATACCTTTATTTATTTTTATGTGGTGCTGAAGATCAAACTCAGTGCCTCAGACATGATAGGCAAGCAGTCTACCAATGAGCTACAACTGCAGCCCCAGATTTTTTTATCATTAGCATTTTGTGTTACCAGAACCAAGAAACCAATCAGAGAACAATGATCTTCAACTATATGGTTTTACCTGACTTGTTCCAGAGCAGCAGGAAGACGAGGAGTAGAGTACTTTGACTGAGGAAATGGTTCAGAAGAACTCACAACAGGTCTCCGTAATTTCAGCAGGACATGGTTAGTGTCATGGGCATATGGTCCTGCTTCACAATCTTCACAGATGTTGTAGGATGGGCATAGGCTTGAGGAGAAGAATGGCAGAGTACAGAATGGCATAGCAGGTACCAAGGTAGGGGGGTGAAGATAAGACTTCTATATTTGCTCCAATGCCAGCTTGGTGGTAATCTGACCAGGCACCTCACCATATCAAGTCTTTTTTTTTTTTTTTTTTTTTTTTTAAATATTTATTTATTTTTTTTTAGTTCTCAGTGGACACAACATCTTTGTTGGTATGTAGTGCTGAGGATCGAACCCAGGCCGCACGCATGCCAGGCGAGCGCGCTACTGCTTGAGCCACATCCCCAGCCCCAACCATATCAAGTCTTAATGTTCCTCATAAATAAAATGAGGACAATAACATTTAACATGCATCCATTTCTGTGGGACAATCTAAGTGAGGAAGCAAGATATGAAAGCATTTGGAACAAGAGGGGAACTATCCTTAGTTATCTAATTTTGTTTTGGGGAACATGACTTTGCCTGGCTCTGTTAATCCAAATGCATATCTGAACACAGCAATCTGAATAGTCATCCCTCAAACCACAAAGCACGTGTGTGCTTCCCTTCTAGAGCTACAACATCTAATGTTCAGACACACCCAATTTTCTTTTACTAACTGAGAATGCTAGGAAGTCACTGCTTTAAAGCCCATCAATCCTAGCTATTCTCAGGCAACTGCTTACCTACACTGGTATCGCACACCAATGATCCTCCTTTGGCAGTTGCTGCAAGCAATATGCCAGCTGAACTGGTTTTCTGGCAGAAATAGTGTTTCCTCTGAAATAGGCATTGAGACTTCTGAGGGACAAGAACCCAAAGGTGGGTTTTGGAGAACAAGCTTCTCATGTAATTTCTGTTCAAGCTTCTCAACTGTTTCTTTAACCACTTGCTCTCTGAACTAGAACACAGAACAGAAGATGGAGACAACTCAGTTCCAATATTGCAAAAAGCTGTAACAATATCAACAAATCTGAAACCTCATTATCTCTGGTATAACATAAAAACATAACAACTAATACCTAAAGAATGAAATAAACAGTAATGTAACAAAAGGTCCATTCCCAGTTCAAAGAAAACAACAAATCCTTTTGATTTGTTGCTCACTAGGTGAGCGCTCTACTGCTGAGCCACAACCCCAGCCCACCGCCCCCAGCCGTTTTTTTTTTTTTTTTTAATTTATTTTGAGACAAGGTCTCATTAAGTTGTTTAGGTGCTCCGTAAGTTGCTGAGCCTGGCTTAGAACTTGCAATCGTCCTGCCTCAGCCTCCTGAGTTGCTGGGTTTACAGGTGTAAGCCATCATGCCCTGCCCCAGCCCTTTTTAATTTTTCTTTGTGACAGGATTGTTGGCCTCATACTTATGGTCCTCCTGCCTCAGCCTCCCAGGTAGCTGGGATGACAAGTGTGCACCACCACATGTGGCCAAAGACTAGTATGTTCTTGACTAGATCTACCAAGTTTGGAAATCACTAGCTACCACTCTTCAAGATTCACTTGCACCAGAGGCAGCAGCCATTTGGGTTCAGCTTTTTATTTTCCATATTCCACCTGGGTCAACAATGCTGCTAAAACCCAATTCAGAGAGAACACTCACTGTCTCCAAGTAGCTTGTGAACCAGTCTGGAGGCTTGTCTTGAGGCTGGTCTTTGTCACATGGGGTAAGTGGAAATGGCTGTATGAAAACACAATTCAAGATCTTGAAGTTTACTTTTTCTATTTAAATTAATTGCCCTGAAATGTATTATTTTGAGTTTGTCAAACTATACAGCATAAGGTTTTAAATAATCACGGTGTAAAGGAATATAAAAGGAAAATAAAGCCTCTATCCTACTCTGCTCTCCCTTCTCCAGAAGCAAACCAAGAAGTTTCAAAAAGTCAGACAGATGGTCACAATAACTTTTGTTTTTGGTACTGAGGCTTGAACCCAGAGTCATTAACCACTAAGTCGTATCTCCACCCCTTTTCTTTACATTTTGAGACAAGGTCTTGCTAGCTAAGTTGCTGAAGTTGGTCTTGAACTTGCAATCCTCCTGCCTCAGCCTCTTGAGTTTCTGGGAATACAGGCATGTGTCACCACGCCTGGCCAACTCCCACATATTTGATGAATACTTAAATCTTATAGAAAAGAAAATGAGATGTAAGGTGAGAGAATTTGACAGACAGGTCCATCTCTTCATACCTGGGCTGCAGGTTCCTCTGGGGTCTTCATGTCTGATCCCAAGACTCTCACCAGTGAAGAATAATGTGCAAGTGGCTTCTTCCCTGTCCTGGCAGCTACTCGTTTTTCTGCTACAACTGGGAGTGGGGTTTCATCAACAACATGGTGCCCTTCATGTACTTGCATCTGCAGTTGGTTTCCCTGCTTAACTGCCATCTGAGAGCATATGTTATGAAACAAAAACACATTGTGTGATTTTCTTTTCCCAAAGAAAATTTCAAAATACATGAATAGTATGGTAAATTAGAGAATTTGGAAACTTTTGTTTGCATTGTTAAATAAATATATAGGTTGAGCATCCCTAACCTAAAAATATGAAATAAATTCAGAATTTTATGCATACTGGCATGATGCCACAAGTGGGAAATGTTAATCTGAACTCATATGAGTTGCAGTCAAAATGCTAGAATACCAGGAATATTGTAAAAAATTATCAGGCTGTGTATAAAGTCTATGTGACATATAATTCAATTCAAGTTTAGACTTGGGTCCTCCCAAGATATCTGATAATGTATATGCATATATACCCCTCCCCCGAAAAAAAGAAAGAAAATTCCAACACTTAATTTTTGGATAAGGGATACCCAATTTATCCATTACTGTCCCTTCTATTTCCTTGCCAAGATTATTATCTATGAGTAGTTTTGCTGTTAAACCTAAACAGTAAGTTTTTAGTGAAGCGACTTGGTGAGATTTTTCATTAACTGAATTATTACCTTTTTTTTTTTTTTTTCTTTTTGTACTAGGGATTGAACCCAGGGGCACTTTGCCACTGAGCTACATTATCCCCAGACCTTTTCATTTTTTATTTTTACACAGGGTCTCATTAAGTTGCCAGGTTGGCCTTCAGTTTGCAATCCTTCTGCCTCAACTTTCCTTAGTAAGGAAACTTAAGTATGTGGTACTGAGGCTTTCAATTTTTTTTTTTTTGGTAGCAGGTATTGAACTCAAGGGCACTTGACCACTGAGCTACATCCCTTGCCCTATTTTGTATTTTATTTAGAGATACGGTCTCACTGAGTTGCTAAGGACTTCACTAAGTTGCTGAGGCTGGCTTTGAACTCTTGATTTGCCTGTCTCAGCCTCCCAAGCTGCTGGGATTACAGGCATGCACCACCATGCCTGGCTCAATTGGTTTTTATGAAATACTCCATCTTTGAATTTTAATCTCCACGATCTCAAAAAATTCAATCCTAGACTAACAAAACTGGAGGAACTTAAAACCATATCCTACAATGAATCATTTACTTTTCTAACAACATATTTTGGAAAATAAGCTTAAGTGGTCACATCTTTACAAGTTTAGGGGCCAAGTCAATGGGGTTCTAATTCTCTCTCACTGTCACCAATAACTGTTCTTTATTATTATATTTTTTTGGGTATGGCAGGGGATCAAGGTACTAGGGATTGGAACCCAGGGCTTTGCATATGCTAGGCAAGTGCTCTATATCTGAGCTATATCCCTAGCACTTTTTGTTTTTATTCTGAGACAGTTCAAGACTGTCCTTGAACTTGGGATCTTTCTGTCTCAGCCTCCTGAATCCTCCTTGGGATTATAGAGGTATACCATTAAGTCCGGGTGCTAACTGTTCTTTTATCTGCTTTTCTACCTTACACTTAAAAGATTTCATTTAAAAAAAGCACTTCATGGATAACTATATGAGGTGATGGATATGTTTCTTAGCTTGACTGTGGTAATAATTTCACAATATACACATGTATCAAAACATGTTGTTCTGGAAGTGTAGCTCAGGAGTAGATCACTTGCCTAGCATGTGCAAGGTCCAGGGTTAAACCCCTATAACCACAAAAAAAGAAAGAAAAATCATGGGACTGTATACCTGATTTTTAAAACAAAACAAAACAAAACAAAACAAGGTCTCCTATGTTGTCCAAGGTGGCCCCCAACTCCTGGGTTCACATGGTCTTCCTGCCTCAGCCTCATGAGTAGCTAGGACTATATGTGCATGACACTATAACCAGCTTCTTTGCATGTTTAAATAACAGGATAATGGCACCAGGACCAGCAATGAGATGAGACAATAACAGAAGAAACTTGTTTTTGGAGTTGCCTTTTGCTGAGATATGCCTTCCCCATCAGAATCTCCCTAAAAATATGTTTCACTGTGTTTTTACTTACTAGTTTTTAATGAAATTCAATTTCAAATTTTTGTCAATAAATCTGTTTAAAATTATTTGCAAACAGATTAAATAACCATTACCTTAAGTGCTTCTTCATATTCTCCTACAAGGACAAAAAAAATACACAGTGAAATTCAATATAGTCAATTCTGAAGATCTAATTACAGTATGAGGACTATAGTTAATAATAGTGTACTGTATTAAGGATTTTTGCTAAAGGCATAGATTATAGCTGCTCTTACCATGGAGTGGCAGCGGAGGGGTAGAAGAATAGGTAACTATGTGAGGATAAATGTTAATTTTTTTGCTATAATAATGATTTACTATGCAAATGTATCTCATAACATCATGCTGTTATTTTATACACAATAAAATTTATTTTTTAAAAAAGTACAGGCAGGGGCTGGGGTTGTGGCTCAGCGGTAGAGCGCCTGTCTAGCATGGGTGGGGCCCAGGTTTGAGCCTCAGCACTACATAAAAATAAAAGTATTGTGTTGTGTCCATCTACACCTAAAAAATAAATATTAAAAAATAAATAAACATAAAATAAAGGTATTGTGTCCAATTACAACTAAAAAATAAATATATATTTTTTAAAAAAGTACAGGCAATTTTAATAAATTTTAAGAATTTTAAGAAACCTTAACTTACTATTTTTTTATTAAAAAAAAAAAAAAAAAAAAAAAACTGGAGGGGACAGTGCTCGGAAAATCCAGGGGTGTCTACTACTGATCTACGTCCCCAGTCCTTTTTATTTTTATTTTGAGTTAGGTTCTCACCAAGTTACCCAGGCTGGCCTCAAACTTGTGCTCCTCCTGCCTCAGCCTCCTGAGTAGCTGGGATTATAGTTATGCACCACCATGCCTGGATATTAGATCTTAAATACAAGAGAACTTTGCATTAAAGCTATTCAAAGGCACTAATCTTATATACAAAAAAAAAAAAAAAAAAAAAAAAGAAAGAAAGAAACACAATAAAAACCCAGGGCTGGGGAGGTAGTTCAGCGGTAGAGTGCTTGCCTAGTATTCATGACACCCTGGGTTTGACCCCCATCACTGCAAAAAACAAAAAAACACAAAACCTCATGTAACTAATGCCCATGGAGACTGAGATCAATGTCAATTTATAGTATACCAAATTTGATTCTAAAATGAATATTACAGTAAGATCGAGTGTAAGTGGAATCATCTCATTGCTTCAATGAACAGATTATGGCATTTAAGTAAGACTGAATATATCCTCTCAGGGACTCACCTTGACTGTTAATGGATACCTGTAAAAAGGAAAAAGCAACAATGATTTCACATGTCACCAGTTGAGTATTTCTTTTCATGGGGGCACGGTGGGGAGGTGGTACTGGGGATTGAAATCAGGAGTACTTGACCACTGAGCCACATCCCCAGCCCTATTTTATGTAGAGACAGCATCTCACTGAGTTGCTTCATGCCTCGCTTTTACCAAGGCTGGCTTTGAACTCTAGATCCTCCTGCCTCAGCCTCCCCAGCTGCTGGAATTACAGAAGTGCATCACCTGACTTCAATTGAGTATTTCTATTACTAGGAACAGGATAGACACAAAAATCTCAGGTTGGGGGTTCAGATTTTCCACTACCACTTCTATTCATGAATAATAATTAAGGAATTTTATTTCTTAAGTACTGTGCCTTTCTTTATTTCAGGTACATCAAAAGGCAGCATAATATATGAATTCAATAATAATATATTAGCTCTGAAGCCTGAGAATATGAACTGAACCCCTACTCCATTACTTCCAAGTTTTTGTGCCTTTGGGAAAGTTACTTAAACTTAAGATTGCTACATAATTGTAAAGTAATTTCTCAGATATTCTTCTTCAATGTTGTTTCCCTATTTTTCAACTCCATCAGAGGTGCCACAAATCTTCTTAGAACATGCAATTATCAAATATATTTAAACCACTGTATGAATGAGATAAACACTATTCCTGACTTTTCAAGCCCCATTTCATAAATGGAGAAATAAGATCCCTATTTTGAGTATCTAGTAATAGAGCCATAATATAATTTACCTTTTCATTTTCTTCATCTAGGTATTTTATTTGAATAGTGTTCAGGTCAAATGAAACTTTCACCTGCAAATGAAAAACATTTGCTATATGATCCAAACATCAAAAAGGCAGTTTGTAACAGAAACCCAGAAGTCATAAAGGAAAGGGTGGGCACATTTCACTATATATAATTAAACATTTTAAACTAAAAAAAAAAAAAGTTACTGATGATTGAACCCAGGGATATTCTAGCACTGAGCTACATCCCTATCCCTTTTTTGTTGTTCTCACTAACTTGTTGAGTCTGGCCTTGAATTTGTGATTTTTCCTGCCTTAGCCTCCTGAGTTGCTGGGTTTATAGGTGTGTGCTACCATACTCTGCAAAAATCAAACATTTTATATGGTGAAAAAAATACTACAAGTCAAAAGCCAAACAAGAGACTGGGATAAATATTCGCAACTGATTATAGACAAAAGCTTAATATCCATAACACATAGAAAGCATCAGCAAAACTATAACTAATAAGATTAACAACCCAAGCGAGCCACCATGGTGCATCCCTATAATCCTAGCTACTCTCAGGAGGCGGAGGCAAGAGGATCCCACATTCAAGGCCAGCCTGGGCATCTCAGGAGGACCCTGTCTTAAAATAATAGTAAAGAAAAGGGCTGGGGATGCAGCTCAGTGGTTCAACACATTCTTAGTATGCATGTGGTTCTGGGTTCAATTCCTGGCACTATAAAACAAAACAAAACAAAACAAAACAAAACCCATGTAAAAATGGCCAAATTTATTCTGAAAATTCAGGAAATAAAAATAATACATAGGGGCTGGGGATGTGGCTCAAGCAGTAGCGCGCTCGCCTGGCATGCATGCGGCTCGAGTTCGATCCTCAGCACCACATACAAACAAAGATGTTGTGTCTGCCGAAAACTAAAAAAAATAAATATTAAAAAAACAGTAGATCCCCCTGATTAAAAAAAATACATAATAAATGTTTGATTTTTACCAATAGTCAAAACAATGCAAATTAAAGCAATAAGATATCAATGCATCAGAACAGAAAGAAAACAAAAACAAAAAACAAAACCGAGAGCACTTTTTAGTGTTTATTTTGACAGGGTCTCACTAAGTTGCCCAGGCTGGCCTCAAACTGGTGATCCTCTTGCCTTAGCTCCTGAGTAGCTGGGACTATAGGTGTGCCTCACTGAGCCCAGGATACAAGGGCAGGCTTTTAACACCAGGGTTTCATTAGATAAATAAAGGCATGTATGAAACATTCACCATTGCAAACCCAACAAAACCAAAAGAGTACAAAGGGCATCCAAAGACAAGGAAAAGCACTAGCAAAAAAGGAACAGTTAAACTGTTGTCTAAGCATTTGTGGGAGTTTTTTCAGGCCAACTTCAGATATTCAACCTCTGACCTGGCAATAAAAACAATCAGGCTCTTGCAAAATACAAGTTATATCCTTAGTAGTGGACAAACAACAGTGACATATCTGCCTTCAGGCAACAGACATTCCTCTGAGGCCTGGTTGGGTAGGACTAATTCTTCAGACTGTTTCTGAATATTTCTAACTCCTATCTCATTTAAATAAAAGTAATTTTACCTTCCCTTTGTAAACTCTTCAAAAGCAACTTAGTCGTTTGTTGCCTTTATCAGGGCACATCTTCTACACAAATACTAAATCCCTGTCAAACACAATTTTCCAAAAGGCCCAGAAATGGTAAATATGACAGATTTAACAGCCACAAAATAACAATGCTAAAAATAGCTACTTTGAAAAAAAAAAATCCATGCTTAAACTACTGAGAAGCAAAATAAAACAATACTCACCATAGCTTCAACATCAGCCCAAGTTGTATTTTCTGGATCCGAAACCAGAAAGCTCTGAGTTTCATTTTTAAAAGTCACATTTAGAGTAACCTGTGGTTCCATGCTGTGGGGCTACAGTTGGGAGGGTGGGCAAAAGAGAGAGAGAGAAGGAAAAACATATATACACACATTAAAAAGGTTCTGTAAACCAAACAAACATTTACGAATACTTATGAGGATCTATTATGGACTATGCTTGAGAGTGACAGAAGCAAATAGAGAAACAATGTCCTTACTCTTAGGGAATTCACAATTTAATAGGTGTTTTATTTATTTACTCTGGTGCTGGGGATCAGACTGAAGGGGGATTTTCCATTGAGCTACATCCCCAGCCCTTTTTATTTTGAAATAGGTTTTCACCTTGCTGCTTATGATCTCACCAAATTGCTAAGGCTGGCCTGGAACTTGTGATTTTCCTGCCCTCAGCCTCCCCAGTGGCTTGGATTACAACTGTGTGCCTCTGCTCCCAGTTCTAGTAGGTGCTTTAAACCAATTTCATTGTTAAATAGGAACTGCTGGCTGGGTCTAGTGGCACAGGCCTATAATCCAAGCAGCTCAGCAGGAGGCAGAAGGATCCAGAGTTCAAAGCCAGCCTCAGCAAAAGCGAGGTGCTAAGCAACTCAGTGAGACCCTGTCTCTCTGTGCCCTCGAATCCCCCCCCAAAAAACAGAAATTGTTCTAGCTGGGCACAGTGGTCCATCATGCTTGTAATCTCAGCAACTAGGGAGGCCAAGGCAGGATTCTGTCTTTAAAAAAAAAAAAAAAAGGAGGGGGGGCAGAGGCTGGGGATGTAGCTCAGTAAGTGTCCCTGGGTACTAGTACTGCAAAAAAAAAAAAAAAAAAAAAAAAAAAAATGAAATTAAATACCTTTATTTTATTTATTTATTTTTATGTGGTTCTGATGATTGAACCCAGGGCCTCACAAGTACAAGGCAAGCTCTCCCCCTCTGAGCTACGACCCTAGCCTGGAACTATTTCTTCTAAGAAATAAGGATATTAGTGCCCAAACTATGTCATAAAGACTTTGACTCAAATAAAACACAAAAATTTAGTTATTAGAAACCTCCACATTAGAAATAGAAGTCGAGCGAGGTGCAGTGGCATAAGCCTGTTGTCCTAGTTACTTAGGAGGCTGAGGCAGAAGAATTGCTTGAGCCCAGGAGAGGTCAGCCTGGTTAATATAGTGAGACCCCATCTCAAAAACAACAAAGTCTGCTCAGTATTTAAATTTTGACTACATGCACAGAAATCATCTAGCATTTGTAAAATCTCTAAGGACTGACTGCACTTTATAGGCCCTAGGCAACTTAGCAAGACCCTATCTCAAGAAAAAAACTGGGGGGGACTAGAGTAGATACTAGATTAATAAAATGTAATGGTATGATAATGGTATCATGGTTGTTTATACACACATGTATACATATGTATATACATATATGTACATATATACACAACCATATATATATATATATATATATATATATATATATATATATATATATCTTTATATATATATCTTTTTGGTACTGGAGATTTAGCCCAGGAGTGCTTTACCATTGAGCTATATCCCAGCCCTTTTAATTTTTAAATTTAGCAAGACCTTGTCTCAAGAAAAAAAAAAAAATCTTTTTAAACCAGAATAGATACTAGATTAAGGAACTGTTAACTTCTTAGACACAATAATGGTATTATGGTTGTTTATACACACATACATATCCCAGCCCTCTTAATTTAAATTTGAGCCAGGTTCTCGCTAAGTTGCTTATTTTCCCACTAAGCTGCTGAGGCTGGCCTCAAACTTGTGATTCTCCTCCTCAGCCTCCTAAATGGCTGGGATTACAGGTCTATGTGCCCAGGCCCAGCTCATCCCATTTTTAATCTGCAGCTACTCAGATTCTGTCCTGCATATAGGCGATATGAGACGAATAAGTCCTGGAAGTTCCCAAGAAGGGGTAGGAAGACTTGGGTTCTAGATATAGCTCTGGCACAACATGAGTCATTTAACTCTGAACAGTCTGTTCATCTCTGAGCTCTAGTTAATTAATCTGTATAACAGGACTAATATCTCTGCTTTGCCTATCTCACAATTTTATTGTAGGGACTAAATAAAAATGAGGGGGTGCTGGGATTATAGCTTAATGGTAGGGAGATGCTGGCATATGCAAAGGCATGGGTTTACTCCTCAGCACAAACACAAAAAGTGTGTGCAAGTTCTTTGAAAACATTTAAAATACAAAATTATTATTATTATAGTAAACCAGTCCTTAGGGCATTAAAATAGTATAAAGCACTGCCCTGTGAAACAATACACTTGAGATTATCATTCTGAGAATCTTGAACTCTCTGAAGATTACAGATTTTTTTAAAAACCCATAAATTTTTTCCCGTTCTTTGTCTTCACCTAAAGTTCAGTTCACTGCCAAAATAATACTAGTCTCTAGCCCCAATCCTGCTGCCATCAAGCATTTATTCACATTGCATAAAATTCTTGGAGTCCTCAAGATTGGTCAGAATTCCTATAAAATTCCCAGGACTTTGTGAAAAAAATGAGGGGAATGAAGTGATTGATTCAGTCTGCCAAAAGTGACATTCCAAAGTACATTCTCACTTTCCAACTTCAAAAAACATTCTTCCCGCCAGGGATGGTGGCACATGCCTGTATTCCAGCAACTCAGGATGCTGAGGCAGAAGGATCTCAAGTTTTGGGACAGCCTCAGTGACTTAGGCCCTAAGCAACTTATCAAGACCCTATCTCAAAAATAAAAAGAACTGGGAATGTAGCTCAGTAGCAAAGTACCTCTGGGTTCAATTCCCAGTACCCCACCCAACCCCAAAAGAAAAGAAACATTCTTTTACACTTTTTGAGAATCTGGAAGGAAACTAATGTATCCTTCCCTTTTCTCAAACTACACAATTAGAATTAGTTGGATAATCTGGAACTCACCCAGCTGGTTTGCCAATAGCAGAAAACAGGAAGTCAGAGATTCTAATTCAACTGGACCACAGCCAGGTCTTTATCATAAAGAACTGCTTAACACCGGATGTGGTGACACATGCCTTTAATCCCATCTACTGTGGAACCTGAGGCAGGATGATCCAAGTTCCAGGCTAGCCTGGACAATTTAGTAAGACTCTGTCTCAAAATAAAATTTATAAAGAGCTGGGGACATAGCTTAGTGGTAGAGTCTTGCCTAGCTTGAGCCAGGCCCTGGATTCATCCACAGTACCACACACACACACACACACAAAAAAAAAAAAAAAAAAAAAAAAAAATCCATGCCCATCTCTTTTGCTTACATTTGAGAATTCTTTCAGTAAGAGCATTAATCTTGAACTTGTGGAAATACCAAAGCTATAGTTAGTTCCATTTGTTCCTGTAGACTTTAAACCAGTAGAATCAGATAACTTGGGCCTAGAACTTCAGCTTTCATAATTGGTGTTATAAGTTCATGCTACTGACTCACCTTCACTTGGCACAAATCAGCTTTTCCTCTATGCAGATTTTTTTTTCAGCTTCAACAAATACTTTTAATGAAACCGACCTGAGAACCTAACCTTTGATTATTGTCTTCACCAGAAGCCTGTGCAAGCTATCCAGGCTTTCAAATGTGGGACCTGAAAACTAGATAGTTGATAAATAGGAAAGAGTGACTTTCCAATATCAAAAGTCTCAGACCAAGGAGATCTCTTTAAGAGGGTCTCAAAAAAATAATAAAATAAAAGGAGGATGGAATGGGGAAGGTGTATGGGTAATGCCATTTCTTTCTTGCAGTCTTAATCCTAGTCTTCCAATTATCGTTTCCTAGTACTCGATGTCCCCAAGACAGTGTCACCACCCCCTTAAGGCTCTCATTTTCTTTGCCTAGGAGCTTTTGAACTGGAGAATCTCGGTCTTCCTTCGGAAGAAACCCAGCGTTCTGATTCACGGACTCTCCATCCCTCCAGCGGTATCCACCCTCACGATCCCTCAGAACACGAATGGCTCTCTCATCTGGTCACTAAAAAGATTGGCTGCCCTAGACACGGAAAAAAGTCTCTCCTCTTTTCAGGAGTCTCCTCTGAACTTTCCCAAGCCCTCTTGGTGCGACGTGACCCCACACCAAGGTAACCGCATTTGCTTCCTTACCAGCTCACCGCCCCCGGGGGGCGCTTGCCGGAGGCCAGTGCAAGGACCGTTCGCTGCTTGGCCTGCTGTTATCCCTGCGGAGTGAATCTAACATGGCGGATAGAGACAGGGCCTAGTCCTCTGTTTCTCTGAGTTTCCAAAAAGATGATTGGCTCTGACAATTTGTCCCTCAAAATTATTACCCTGCTGATTGGTTGAAGCTGCGTTGGCGGGGGCGGGGCAGGACAAGCCTGAACCTCACAACAATAACAAACACTGGGCCGGAGGGGCGGAACTACAGGTGCGCAGACGTGGGCCTGGGCGAATTTCCCCTTCCTAGGCGGAGCGGGTAACTCCTGCTTTTCCTCAGTTCACTGACCTTAGAGGACTACTTGCCCTAGACTTGCGGGGCTGATGGGAATTGTAGTCTTTCTAACGTTTAGTCCAGTGTCCGCTCTTAAGACGCGAAAAACACAACACTCCAATCCATAGCTGTTGATGTACATAACGTGAAGAGGTCTCCAATCTACCGACTGGGTTGCCTTAAGAATTGTGTCCGCTTCCGGTGTCGGAAGCTCCTCTTCATAAGACTACAGTTTCAAAGAAACACTGTAGCGAAGGCCTTTGGTTCCGCAATGCATGCTGGAAGTCGCAGCCCCTCCTACCCGACTATCCTCTTATTTATCTAAACTGAAGACTTCCATTGCAGTGGAAGGTTGGGGGGGGCAATGTAGCCTCCTTGCCACTGCTTTGGGTACTATGTTGCGCTCTTATTCGAGACTTAGATGACTATTCCAACACTTGTACCGTAATTACTGTGACGTAATACCCCACAGCTGGAAATTTAGAGGCAAGCTGGCGCGTGCGTAATAGAAGACTCAATTCTTTCTCTTCCGTCTCTCGCTCATTATGTCATTCAGGGAAAGAATGGCTAACCAATCCCGAGCCCCGAAAGTCCCTCGACCCTTTTATGCCCCGCCCTTCCGCCAACGTGTCTTGATCTTGCATTCTGAGAGGCTATCGCTTGGCTGCAAAGGCCAGTTTCCTTGGCGACAGAAAGCGCGGGAATTACAGATAAATTGAAACTGCGACTGCGCGGCGTGAGTTCTTGGAGACTTTCTGGTTAGTCCATCCTCGGAGCTTTCTCAGATATCTGGGCCCCTGGGCCCGGGAAACTTGGATGCTTTGCTTGGGTAAAGATGGAAGAGCCCTAGGGACGGGAGAGGGGTCCAAAGAGAATTCATGGTGACAGGCGGGAGGCTGGTGTGAGAATAGCGTCTACTAAAGGAGAGGAAGACGGGTGTTATTCGGCTCCGGGAGAAGGTGCGGCGGACGGATCCTGAAGGGCCTAAGACAGTGTGAATCTGAGTGAAATCCTGGGAGGGGAACAGTTTGTGGATTGGAAGGGGCGCTCTCAGAATAGGAAGGCGGCACAATGTGTTGGAGGGAAAATCCTGGTAAGAATATTGGCTGGTAAATGTGAGAGGACAGGACCTTTACGAAGAGGAGCAGACAGGATTTTGCGGAAAAGAACCCTTAAGAACTGGATCCAGCTGGATGCGGTGGCCCACTCCTGTAATCCCAGCAATTTCGGAGGCTGAGGCAGGAGGATGGCAAGTTTCAGGCCTGCTTCAGCAATTTAGCGAGACCCTGTCTCAAAGGAATGAATAAATAAAAAGGACCGGGAATGTAGCTCAATGGTAAAGCATCCCTGGGGTTCAATGCTTAGTATCAAAACGAAAAACCTAACTGGATTTTTATGCGTTTTGAGATGGCAGTAGGAGGAAGTACATGTTGGGGGACATCAGTAGTAACATGTGCAACTGGCTGAGACATTTGTGGAGTATTGTGAAATGAGTGCAGATCACTGGGAAACACTGGGGAAGAGGTGGAGTAGGGAAGGGTTGACGTGTATTGGTTTTATTGTTGGTGGTGTTTTGGGGTGCTTGTTAAGAGGTGGAGTCTCCTGTTGCCCAGGCAGACCCCTGAACTCCTGGGCTCAAGAGATCCTCCTGCCTCCGCTTCCAGAGGAGCTGAGGCTACATGTACATGCTATCATGCCTTGCTTATTTTTGGTTTCAAGCAAGAAAAAGAAAACAGCCAGGATGATGGAGAAAGCTGACAATACCACTCCACACCCAATCAGTCACCCACAGTGGCTTTCCTTTTCTTGGAAAAAGGAGAAGACCAAAGGAAAGGGTTGGAGGCTATGTATGAGTGAATTGAGAATTCAAATAGTCTAATCACAAAAATCAACTGCTAGAATTTTTTTGAATGAAAGCTTTGTCATTTGGTCTGTGGTTGAAATAATTATAAAGCGCTCCAGTCTTAATTTTCTTTTATTTAGAACTTAAGATGCTGTTCTTGTAAATCTTCTAAAGAGGTTTATTTATTTATGTTTTGTATTTTATGTGTTAAAGTTCAATGGAACAGAAAGAAATGGATTTATCTGCAGTTCGTGTTGAAGAAGTACAAAATGTCCTTAATGCTATGCAGAAAATCTTAGAGTGTCCAATTTGGTAAGTCAACAGAAGAGTTTATTAGTTTGTGATTCTTCCTTGTATGATTATCTCTTAAGCAAATGAGAAGAATTGACCATACATAGTAGGAAGGAAAAAATATAATAAATCTATTAAGATTAGGGTGATTGGGCTGGGGTTGTGGCTCAGTGGTAGAGCACTTGCCTGGCATGTGTGAGGCACTCAGCACCACAAAAAAATAAATAAATAAAATGAAGGTCCATGGACAATTAAAAAAAAAAAAGATCAGGGTACTTAAGTCAGCTCCCTTTTTCTCCAGTTTACAGACTGTCTGGATTAGTGCTGTATTGGAACAGGTATCTGTTTTGGATTAAGTGGTACTTAGGCTTTTCTTCCAGCTCTAAAGCCAGCTTGATTGCTTGAATGGGCATGGTTAACAGAGAAATAAAACCACAGATGCTTGGTGTCTCTGAGATGATTGATCTTTGGAATAATATTTGATGAAAATTGACCCAGTTAATTTAAATAACAAAACCTCAAGTAACTGAAGTGTCATAGCAAACAAAGTTTGGGGCCAGCCTGGGCAACTTACAAGACCTTGTCTGAAAATTAAAAATAAAAAGGTCTGGGGATATAGTTTAATGGTGGAATAGCTCTGGATTCAATCCCCAGTGTTACAAAACAAACAAACAAAAAAAAAAAAAACTGAAAGTGTTTGAAGCTTTTTAGAAGGTCTGATTCTGAGTGAGTCTTTGTTTCTCTCCATCTATGAAATGAAGAGAGAGCTGGATTATTCAATTTTTTTTTCTTTTTCTTAATTGAGGTAAAATTTACATACAGTAAAATACAGAGATGTTAGGTGTGCAGTAGAGATGTTAGGTGTGCAAGGCAGTGAATTTTGACAAATTATATATCTAGGGTTGGGGAATGTGGCTCAGCAGTAGAGCACTTACCTAGCACACTGAAGGCACTGGGATCAATGTACAATCAAGATATAGAACCTGGGGCTGGGGTTATGACTCAGGGGTAGAGCGCTTGCCTCACACTTGCAAGGCCCTGGGTTCAATCCTCAGCACCACATAAAAGTAAATAAATAAAATAAAGTCATTGTGTCCAACTAAAACTACAAAAAATAAATATTAAAAAAAAAAAAACTTTGCCATTATCTGATAAAGTTTCTTTGTGTATATTCTGGAGTTCTTGTAGACCCTCCAGGATCCTTGTAGGTTAGATTTTTGTATAATTTTGTATCTTTAGGCATAAAAGCATTACTCAGGGCTGGGGGTATTGGTCAGTGGTAGTGCACTTGCCTAGCATACTCTAGGCCCTGAATTTGATCTCCGCAGAAAAAGTAAATTAAAAAAACTTTAAGAGTTACTCTGAGAAGGAGTCCATGATACAACAAAGGTTAAGATTTAGTTTCTCTTAAATCTATTAAATAGATGGGAATCCATATTTTAGACCCTTTTGGTAAAAAAAAAAAAAGGAAAATCAGAAGAATTAGAATTATTGCCACTCTCCTCTCTGGACTTGAGACTTTGGCTTTTTAACTGTTCTTCATATATGACATATTCTGCCTCTGAACTGTTGTATTTCTTGTTCCCTCTGCCTAGAATTTCCTTCCCCTGATAATTGTGTGGCTTAAAAATCTTGTTTCATATAATACCTTTTCAAAAAGTATCTCCAGGCAATCCTATTTAAAATTATAATGTCCCAACATGCCCCTTATCCCCCTTTCATGTTTCATTTTTCTCTGTAACTATCTGAGTTATGTATGATTTATTCATCTCCCTACAGAATATAAACTCTATGAGGACAAAAGTTTTTGTTTGTTTGTTTAATTATGTATCTTCAATAGTTAGAATAGTACTTAAGATATGGAAGCCACTCAATAAGCTAAATTAATTGATAAGCTAAATTGATTCTTTGATAGTTTATTTTCATTTTTTTCTTGGTGCTGGTGATTGAACCCAGGATTTCTTAAATGCTAAGTACATGTTCTACCACTCAGCTATACCCCAACCTCAGCCCCATTATTATTATTTTTTTAAAATATAGTGATGATTAGTAGTAGGTAGCACTCAAAAACATAAATTGAGGCAGGCATGGTGACAAGCACCTGTAATCCCAGCAACTCATGAGGCTGAGGCTAGAGGGTTACAAGTTTGAATTCAATGAGACCCTTAGCAACTTAGCGAAACCCTATCTCTAAATAAAAAAGATTTTGTAAAAAGTTGCACCTCTTGCCCTTTACCTTCAATGAAGAAGGGAAAATTCAAGTAAATTTGCTTTCATGCTTCATGAGAATTGTTTTTCATATTTGGAGTCAAGTTAATAAGATTAAAGAAAATACAAGTTGTGTTTTCAGGGAAATAACGAAATTTATAAGTAATCATTCTCTTACCTCTCAACATTTCAGCTTGACGAAAACAATAGATAAATAAAATTTACAGCCTAATTTATGAAACATCAGAACAGGAAAGCAGGAAATAACATCGTAGGGAGACAGCTGCTTTTGAAAAAAAAAATTACAAAACATATATGATAATTATAGTGATCAAAAAATTTTCAATAATGTGGCATCTGGGTCCATTTATTTTACATGCTCATGGGACTCAGTCATAAAAATATAATGTGCTTTCTCATTCTGGCAAGTTAAACCATCAATTTAAAAACTCACACAGTGAGCTGGGATTGTAGCTTAGTGGTAGAACGCTTGCGTAGCACATATGAGGCACTAGGTTCAATTCTCAACACCACACATAAATAAATAAATTAATTAAAGGTCCATCAACAACTTAAAAAAAAAAAAAAACTTACACATTGCCAGGTGCACTGGGCACGTCTGTAATCCCAGTGGCTGTGGAAGCTGAGGCATGAGGATCTAGAGTCAAAGTCAGCCTCAGCAAAAGCAAGGTACTAAGCAACTCAGTGTGATCCTGTCTCTAAATAAAATACAAAATAGGCTGGGGATGTGGCTCAGTGATTGAGTGCCCCTGAGTATCTAGAATTAAAGACTTGCACTATTGCTGGGTGCAGTGGTTCACAGCTGTAATTCTACAGGCACAGGAGGCTGAGGCAGGAGGATGGCATGTTCAAAGCCAGCCTAAGGAACTTAGTAAGACCCTGTCTCTAAATAAAATATAAAAAAGGCTGGAAATGTGGCTCAGTGGTTAAGCGTCCCAGGGTTCAATCCCCTGTACCAAAACAAACGAAAACCTGTCACTACTGCCTCTGGTCCCAACTTCATTATTTTTTTCACAGTGTTCAGAATAGTACAATAGTACAATTTGTAGTTATATCTTTTTTTTTTTTTTCTAGTCTGGAACTCCTAGGCTCAAATAGTCCTTCCATATCAGCCCTTCCACCATGTGTAATTATAGGCCTTTGATACTATACCCAATTCAGTTGGCAGTTTTTTGTGATAACTGGTTACTCTTTCTAACTTTTTACATGTAAGTATGTAAAAGTTTTGACTTTTCAGAAGAATTTGCTAAAATATGTAGTCTCGTCAGGCACACTGGCACATGCTTATAATCCTAACTACTCAGGAAGCTGAGACAGGACGATGCCAAGTTCAAAGCTGGCAACTTAGCAAGACATTGTCTCAAGGAATAAAAAGGGCTGAAGAGCTGGGCATGGTTGTGCATGCCTGTGATCCCAGTGGCTTGGGAGGCTGAGGCAGGAGGATCCATGAGTTCAAAGCCAGCCTCAGCAGAAGCGAGACACTAAGCAACTCAGTGAGACCCTGTCTCTAAATAAAATACAAAATAGGGCTGGGGATGTGGCTCAGTGCTTAAACACCTTGAGTTTAATCCCTGGTGCCAAAAAAAAAAGGGTGGTGGTGGCTGAGGGTGTAGCTCTGTTAAAACACTCCTGGGTTCAATCCCCAGCACTGTACAAAAAAAAATACCCTAGTGGTTTGTTGTTTTTTAAACCTAGGCTCAAATATTGCCTGGTTTGAAAGAGTTTAAGATATATTTTTTTTAAGTTTTTAAAAAATATTTATTTTTTAGTTTTAGGTGGACTTAGTATCTTCATTTTTATATGGTGCAGAGAATTGAACCTAGGTCCTCATGCATTGCTAGGCAAGCACTTCACCACTGAGCCACAACCGCAGCCCAAGTTTAAAATATTTGAATCACCTTTATAGTAAACATTTATTCTCATCAGGACTGAGACAGGGAACATATACATTTTTTTTTCTTTTTTGCTCCTGTTTGGTCTTCAAGCTCTTCTTTCAGTAGTCATTACCTTTTTACATATTGGAGTTTTCATCTGTTCAGAGTTTGTGTTTACAGTATGTTTGTGTAGCTTGGATTATAATTACCATACTGAAATATAATTATTTCAGAATTGAGTCAGTGGTGAGAATGTAAGCCATCTGGTATCATAGCTAAGTCCAATTTTCTCTTTTACTGAGAATTTCTTTCATATCTAGCTTTAGTAATTTAGTAACAAATTGACATTCTTTTTTTTTTTTTCTTTTTAAAATCACATTTGGTCTCAATAATAATACTGACTTTGGTACAAGTCATCTCATATTGTGAAGCATTTGCTCAAGTAACGTTAAATTTTATTTTCATAATAGTCCCAGAAGACTGGAAGGATAGGTAACAAAAGGAAACTGAGATTCATGTAGAGGACTTGGCCCAAGGGTATGGTGCTGATTAAAAATAAAGAGAGACAACTGGGCTTAGGGATGTAGCTCAATGGTAGAGCATTTGTCAAGCATGTAAAAGGCCCTGGGTTCAACCCTCAGTACTATAAAGACAAAAAAGAGATGAAGAGAGAACTGATAATGGAAACCTAACCTTCTGACTTTGGCCAGTACTTTCCTTTTCATTGCCCTATCCTGCGTCAAAAACCCCATGATTACTAGAGTTGTATTACCAAACCCTTTAAAACAAGGCTATTATTCCCCCAGCTTTTCTTGTGATCCTTTTCTAAAAAGTTAAACATTTAATGAAAAGAACCATATTCCTCTCAAATGACCAGGTTATACCCTTTCTTTAATGTCCTGTCTAGACTTGACCACCGAAGTTCAGTTTCTAAAGCTCTCATTCAGTATGAATCTAAATAACTAACAGATTCCTACCTGTTTAGGCTTCCAGCTACCTCTCTACTTCTTTTACTATTTCATCCTAGTACCCTGGCCTACCTGCTGTCTGCACAAACACCAGGCATAATCTTGCTCAGGGTTTATCTTTGCTCCCTCTGCTAGGATATTCTACCCACAATTATTGTATAGCTGATTTCATCACATTATTCAGCTGTCTTCCATTGTCACTTTCTTAGGCCTCTTATGACCACCCTATATATGTGTGTGTGTGTGTGTGTGTGTGTGTGTGTGTGTGTATATGTATGATCCTCCTGCTCCACGTATCCCAAATCACTGAGATTATAGGCCTAATACCACTCTTCCTAGCCTTAAGTCTCTTTTTCTATAGATTTTCCCCTCCTGTTTTCCTTCCTTGTCATTTGTCAAAAACATATTTATGTGTGTGTGTGTGTGTGTGTGTGTGTGTGTGTGTGTGTATATCCCCCATTACACACACATTGCACTCCGTGTCCCCTTTGTCCTGCCTTATTTGTCTCTTTAACATTTCCCCATCTGTTCTTATTTGTCAACTGCCTACTGCAACTGGAATATAAGCTTTATGAGGGGAGGCTTTATTTTGTTCACTGTTATATTTCAAAACCAGTGCCTTCCTGGTAGATGCTCAATACATGTTTGTTGTATTACTTAATGAATTAATTTCAAAAAGGCCTTGAAATTTCTTGGATAGACAGGTAGGGATAGGAATTTCCTTTAGTGAGTATTAGTTACATTGGGGTTTTTTTGTGTGTAATGCTGGGAATTTAACCCAGAGGTGCTCTACCCCCAGATCTTTTTTTTTTTTTTTTTAATGTAAGAAAGGATCTCATTAAGTTTCCCAGGATGGCATCAAACTTGCAATTTTTGTACCTCAAACTCCCCAGTCACTGGGATTATGGGCATGTACTGCCTCATTCAGCTATATCACATTGTTTTTACCAAGTAATGGAAAATCAACATGACCCTTCCGAAGTGATGTAATAGAAGTACACAGTACATCTGTAAAGTGTTCTTGCCAAACAATTGAATCTGACTTTGATTGAGCTTATCCGTATACAAAAAATAAAGAGGCTAAAAGAACATGTTAAATCACAACATAGAGTTACAATCAGCAACATCCAGAATATGGGAAATTCTGAAGGTCAGATGATCTTTTTACTTATTTATTATTTTTGTGTGCTGACGATTGAACCCAGGGCCTTACATGCTAGACAAGTGCTATACCACTGAGCTATACCACCAGCCCTTGTTTTTTTTAAGTTTGTTTTTAGTTGTCAATGGACTTTATTTATTTATATGTGGTGCTGAGAATCAAACCCAGTACCTCACACATGCCAGACAAGTGCTCTACCACTGAGCCACAACCCCAGCCCTTTTGTTATGTTTTTGACATAAATGACAAGGAAGAAAAACAGGAAGGGAAAAATATAGATTAAAAGAGACTTAAGGATAAGCACAGTGGTACAAGCCTATAATCCCAGTGGTTTGGGATACCGAAAGCAGGAGGATCACAAGTTCAAGGTCAGCCTGGGCAATTTAGGAAGAACTTGTCTCAAAAAAAATGTAAAGGGGCCAAGTATGTAGCTCAGTGGTAGACTGCCCCTGTACCACCAAAAAGAGACTTAAGACATAGCAACTAAATACAATGTATGAATCTTGTTTGGGTCCTGATTTAACATATCTTACTATTTAAAATAATTTTTATGAGATAGCAAAGCAACTTGGAACATTAGTTATATTAAATTATATTAAGGCAATTCTTTTTAGAACTAATAATGGTTTCATGATCATGCTAAAAAAGTGTCTTTTTTGAGAATATAGTTAAAATATTTATACAGGAAATGATATGATGGCTGGGATTTGTTTTAAAATAATCTAAGATAGAGGCAAGTATGGATAAAAGAAGATTGGCCGTTTGTTGAAATCAGTTGATGTACCTGGAGTTTATTTTACTATTGTTTTTTTTTTTATGTGTAAATGCTCAAAAATTCCCACACTGAGTTACAAAAACAATCACATACCAAAAAGTATTTTGAGGGAATTCAAAAGAAATACATATCTGTGTGGGATGCATTTCAAGATCCCTAGTGGGTGCCTGGATATGCTGAACCCTATATATACACTGTTTTTTCCCCTACACATACATAAACTAAGATAAACTTTCATTTTCTCACTTAAAGCATTTTATGCTTTACTTTGGTATATCCAAATTGCCAGCATCACTATTCTTGTGCTTTGGGGCCATATTAAATCAAATAAAGATTACCTGAACACAAGCATTTTCATACCCTGACATTCAGTACAATAAACAAGACTTCTACTAAGTGACTAACAACAAGTAGCAAATACAACCTGAATACACTAAGAAAAGAGATGATTCAAGGTCCAGAAGGGATGAAGCGTGATTTCATGGTGTTACTCAGGATGGCATGCAATTTAAGACTTACTGTTTATTTCTAGAATTTTTTACTTAACATTTTGGGACTATGATTGTCTGTTGGTAACTTAAGACTTTAGAAAGTGAAACCAGGAATAAGGGGAAAGTAACGTAAGAGGAAATTTTTTTTGTTTTTAATGGAGTTTCATTAGGTTGTAAAATGCATACTCAACATATTAGCTCAGAAATATATACCAGTGAAATGTAATTAATTGAAGAATTATCAGCTGATCTTTTTCAGTGCTAACAATTAAATATAGAGTATTAAGTTCACATAATTCTGTTTTAATGTCTGAAAGTTCAGTAAAGTTAAGGATCATATTTTCTGCTGTATTCTTAGCTCCTACCATAGCAGACATTTAATAAGAATTGAATGAGGGCTGGGGATTTGGCTCAAGCGGTAGCGAGCTTGCCTGGCATGCGTGCGGCCCGGGTTTGATCCTCAGCACCACATACCAACAAAGATGTTGTGTCCGCCGAGAACTAAAAAATAAATATTAAAAATTCTCTCTCTCTCTCTCTCCTCTCTCACTCTCTCTTTAAAAAAAAAATCATTAAAAAAAAAAAGAATTGAATGAACTTAAAGTCATACTTTGACTCAGTTATAACTGCTTAAAGTTAAACTTCTTTTTTTTTTATTATTTTTTATTTTTTTTATTTTTTTTAAACATTTTTACCTTAGTTCTCGGCAGACACAACATCTTTATTGGTATATGGTGCTGAGGATCGAACCCGGGCCGCACGCATGCCAGGCGAGCGCGCTACCGCTGAGCCACATCCCCAGCGCCAAAGTTGAACTTCTTTACTAAAAGTTATTTATTTTTAAATAAATTATTAAGCCTTATTTATTTTCTCTTGTTTTTTTTCCCCCTACCCCTCTAGTCTGGAATTGATCAAAGAACCTGTATCCACAAAGTGTGACCACATATTTTGCAAGTAAGTTTGGGTATTTTTGTGGCTCCATTATTAGCTTTTGTGCTTATTCTTTATAACACAGGAAACACCTAACTTTATAGAATCTTTAGTTTCTTCAATTAAATGACAACATAACCCAATTCTATTCATTCTTCCTCAGAGAATTACTTAGGAAGTCATCATAAAGTGATTGTAGCCATAGTTCCTACATAGCTTATCTGTATATAAAAAGTGATGTAAGGGGCTAGGGTTGTAGCTCAGTGGTAGAGTGCTCGCCTAGCATACACGAGGCACTGGGTTCAATCCTCAGCACCACATAAATGTAAAATAAAGATATGTATCCACCTAAAACTTAAGAATAAATATTTTTTTAAAAAATGATATAAAATCACTTTGAATAGCTGTTTGGTTTTTGTGTCCAAGGATAAAAGCAGTTGTGAAACAAGCAAATTGTTTTTCAGCCTTCCCAGTTTCTCCTTTCTATTCATTTCTTCATGCCCTTCTCTTTTCCCTCTTCTAAGGTTCAGTGCTTGCCTGCTTTATCATCTTTGCAAAGATAGGAAGGGATCTGAAATTAGTTTTTATTTAGGCTGAAATTCATTCATATCAGTGATTCAACTTAGTCAGCCTTCCATCTGCCCTCAAAATCTGTAGGCTCTCTATGCTTGGATTCAACCAAACATGGGTCAAACTATTCAGAAAAAAAAAAAAATGTCTGCACTGAACATGTACAGACCTTTTCATCATTCTCTTAAATGATACAGTATAAAAACTTTACACAGCATTTACATTGTATTAAATATTATAAGCAATCTAGAAATGACTTAAGATTGTATGTACTTATATGCAAATACTATTTCATATAAGTGATTTAACCACTAGGAGATTTTTGGTATCCATGGAGGAGTCTTGGAACCAATATCCTCTCATAGGGGATGAGTGTATTTACATATTTAAGGATCTTGCCCTTTGAAATGAAAATGTCTCTTAATTGAAGAATTTCAGTGTGGGAAGCCATTTCTGACACGTGATTGCATGGTTCCCGTTAAGGGTCTGAGGCGTTCTGGCTGTGTCGGAACTTTCCCGGCCCTTTCCTGATGAGAGAGCCCATCCGTGTGGGGGTGTGCCTGACCACTGACCTCGGGGGCCCAATCACTGACCCTGACCTTGGAGTGCAGTCCCCCCTCAACCTTCATTGGATGAAATTTTCCCCTGAATCTCTTGTTCCCCAATAAAAAGCTACTCCCAGGCGTGTTCAAACTCTCTCTCTCCTGCTAGCCCTGAGTAATCTTTGCTGCCCTGCTGGGCAGTTAGAGGAGGGAACCAGAGAGGGGAGCCGTCTCGGACCTGGCAATAGAAATAAGGTAACTGAGTCTGTGTGTTTTATTTCGATCTCTTCTAACTAACTTTATGCCAAGAACCTCATTAATGAAACCATTACGCTGGCCACATGGTGGATTTCAGGAAAAGTAGTGTAGGTAATTTAGTGAAACATGACTTTCTCTTTTCCTTGATGTTGAGCTATTGATTGAGTCTTACTCTGAATGTCAGCTAGTTTGTTTAAAGTAATTTTTCCTTTAATTGAAAAAGCAAGCCATGTACCTAGTTATGAGTTTATTAATACAAAAAGGTACATGATGCACAGTATGTTTTCTTCCCACCCAAGAACCCCACCTCCTGCTTTCCTCCCCAGAGTTGACCACGATTACTAATTTTCTATCTATCATTTCGGAACTTTTAAAATTCAAGAGTTCTTAATTTGTTCATGAATCGTCTTCATGAATGTCCTAAAATTATATTCAATTTTAATCTTAATTACGTTAAAAGCTATGAGCATGTACTTTTTCTGGGAAAACAATCCATAATTTTGATCAGTCTTAGGATGTTTCCATGATCTAAACAAAGGGAACAGCTGCTGCTTTAAGGATAATGAGTGCTGGCTGAAGCTGTAGGAAACCTGTTCCTTTGGAGGCATACCCTCTGAGCACAAGTCTGCCAATTGGCTGGTGTCTTCCTTCCTCTGAATTCTGTATTATTCTTTATTTTCTTTTGTCCCAACAAAGACCCAGAGGCTCATTTCCATTGTCTTTTTACTCCTTTCCCGTGTTACCCCACTGGTTTAAATCTGTTTCCAACAGTTTTCTTGTGATTCTTCAGCCCAGTTTCTTCACAGATTGGTAACTTTGTGAAACAAAATAATAAAGTCCTAGTTTTTAAAAGTTGAAAGAAAGTTGGAAATTAACCTTTGTTTTCTTCTTTTTTTTAATGGGGATGAATTTTGGACTCAAGGCCTCCTGTATAGCTAAACCAGCATTGTACCACTGAGCTGTATACCCAAACCTAAAGGGTTCTTCTTTTGTTTTTGTGGAATGAACCCAGGATCTCACAAATGCTATACAAACACTTTACTACTGAGCGCCCCTAACCTTTTTTATTTTTGTATTTTGAGACAGAATCTTGCTAAATTGCTGAGGCTGGCTTTAAACTTTTGATCCTTCTCCCTCATTAACACTAAATAGCTGGGATTGTGGGTATGCCCCACTACACAAGTAAATGTTGTGATTTTCCTTGTTTCTTTTTTTTGGTAAAGGGGATTGAACTCAGGGGGGGAATCAAACACTGAGCCACATCCCCAGTTCTTTTTTGTATTTTATTTGGAGACAGGATCTCACTGAGTTGCTTAGTGCCTCACTGTTGCTGAGGTTGGCTTTGAACTCCCATCCTCCTGCCTCGACCTCCTGAGCTGCTAGGATTTCAGGCATGCACTATCCCTGTTTCTTGATGAGAATCTTTTTGATATACACTATATGCTTTCTGGTCATCTTGACTAATGAATACTGAATATAATATTGTAGTGAGTTAAGAAAAGGTTGAATTGGGGTACGTGCTTAGCATATGTCAGGCCTTGGGTTCAATCTCCAACATGGCTTCCTGCCAAAAAAAGAAGAAAGAAGAGCCAGGCATGATAAGGCATGTCTGTAATCCCAGCTACTCAGGAAGCTGAAGCAAGAGATCATAAATTCAATGCCAACACAGAGCCTATCTTAAAATAAAAATGGCTGGGATGTGGCTCAGTGGTAGAGCACTTGTCTCTGGGTTCAATCCCCAGTACTGCAAAAAAGGAAGGGAGGGAAAATGGACTAAATTAGTTACTTTGAAAGAGTTTATAGAAAAAGAAAATTACAGGCAGAGGAAGTAACATGAACAAAGGTAGGAAGAGAAGAAAATAGAATATATCTAGGAAAAAAGGACCTAACTTTGCATATGTTTATTGTGTTAAGAGAGGAATGACCCCTCAGGGAGGAAAAGACATTAAGAGAGAAGGTCCAAGAAAAGGCAGAATGGATTGGAAATGAAAAATGGATACAAAAAAAACAGGGGGATATTACTTATAAGCAATAATGAATGAAAAGGAGAATGATTCTACAGGAAGCTTTTTCAGGGGAATAAGGTGGTTGACCTTGGCAGAGATGGAGAGGAAGACAATTGTTGAGATCCAGATCGAGAGGGTTTGTGTTTTTAAGTAATTAAGAGTGAAGAAGGCTTGGAATTCCTAAAATAGACTTATGTTAAGAACAGCCAGTCTTGTGTTTTGAATGATAGACTAGATTAAAATCCAATATAATGTCTGCTTTGGTTTGGATATAGTTTGACTGTGTCCTCAAAGGGTTCATGTATTAAAATTTAACTCCCATTGTAAGGTACTAAGAGGACTGAAAGTTAATCTATACTGTTGGGGGGGGGGGGGGCGTGCTTTAGGAGATGATTAGGTTTAGATAAGGTCATCAGAGTGGAATACCCTTTACTGAATACTGATAAGTTTATAACAAGAGAAAGACCAAGGGCACACTTGGTACTACCCATATCTTGTCATGTGATTCATTGCACCAACTGCCAGCAAACAGGCCATCAATAAATGCCTTGAGCCTCTTGAACTGTGAGCGAAATAAACTTCTTTTCTTTCTAAGATTATCTAACCTTAGGTATTTTGTCATAGAAATACAAAAGTGGACTAATACAATGCCTATGTAATACATCAAGTTTTTCATGAAATTTCTTCTGTATTATCTTTATAATCTATATAATACCTTGATCTATATAGTGAGAAAGCTGGGAAGAATATTCCCAAGCATTAATTGTGCTAACTGAATTTTCTATGGGTAAACTCTGATTGCTGAGAATAAAATAGTTTTATTGACCTGGGTAACTATAGAGTTCCGAAATATTTAATGAACTTTACCCAAAAGATAATAGTACTAATCTGAACAAAAAAATTACCTAGGACATTCATTACTGACTTGAAGTTTTCAAACAATGAATGAAATTTATAATACTTTCTAGAAGGACTAGAATCACATGTGAATCATAATGTAACTTAAAATTTCTAATAAACACTAAGTTGCTGAGTGCCTTGCTAACTTGCTGAGGCTTACCTTGAACTCGTGATCCCCCTGCCTCAGCCTCCCAAGTTATTGAGATTATAGACGTGTGCTTATACCTGACTAATAACCACATTTTAAAAAGTAAAACGAAATACATAAAGTTAATTTTAATTATATATTTATGTAGTATATATTATCTAATTCAATTGTGACTAAGATTTTATCATTTCAAATTATCAGAATCTTCTTTTTCTTTTTTTTTTGTACCAGCGTTTGAACCAGTGGTGCTTAGTCACTGAGCCATATCCCTAGCCCTTTTATATATTTTATTTAGAGACAGGGTCTCTATGAATTGCTTAGGGACTTGCTAAGTTGCTGAGGCTGACTGAACTCATGATCCTCCTGCCTTAGCCTCCTGAGCTGCTGGGATTACAGGCATTCACCATCATGCTGAGCAGAATCTTCATTTTAACAAGATGCCCCAGGAGAATTTTTTTTCCCTCCGACAAGGTTACAATGTTGCCCAGGCTACTCTGGTTTCTTATGTACATTAAAGTTTGAGAAGCAGTGCTCTGGAATGATGAGACCTTCTTGTACATTTTTTGGTGTATAATAAGATGAAATAGACTAAGGGTGGTTGAGTTCTAAAGACCAGACCATGACATACCTTATTGGTATGTCAAATAAGGTATGTCATGAAGTGACCAATTGTGGAAATCCAGTTAAGTGGTGAGTTAGTCAGTGTTAGGCAGGTTTAATACCCAGATTATTAGATCATGATTTCAGAGAATTATTGTGTCTAGTAATGGGTTTGGTGTATCAGAGAGATCCAGAAATAGGCAAGAGATGGCTTATCTAGCAATGTATATTGAACAGTCTCTCAGGAATCTAGCAGCAGAAATGAGAAGAAATTCAGTAGCAGGGATCAAGCCACAGGAGGGTGAGGGTTAAGGATAAAATTCTTGTCTCTAGGAGACAAAAAGCCTTGACATATGGAACTGGGATACCAAGCAGGAAATCTAGGCTGAATCTTCAAATGAAGAGCTCAAGACAGATGTGTAATTGTTAGAACTAAAGTACAGACAGTAGGTTTGCTCGAGAAAACAAAGCTTTGCCAAGCAGAGTATGTATGCCTGTAATCCCAACAACTCAGGAGGCTGAGATAAAAAGATCAGAAGTTCAAGACATCCTCTGCAGTTTAGCAAGGCTCTGAGCAATTTAAGTATGACCGTGTCTTTTTTTTTTTTTAGGTTTTAAAATAACTTTTTTTTAAAGAAATTAGATTTTTAAAATTTGTTCCAATTAGTTTTACATGACAGCAGAATGCATTTTGACTAATTGTACATAAATGGAGCAGTTTTCATTTCTCTGGTTGTACATGATGCAGACTCACACCATTTGTACAATCATACATGTACATTGGGTAATAATTACCGAAGACCCTGTCTTAAGATAAAAAAGGACTGGGGTAAAGCTCAGTACAAAAAAGGAGGGGGAGGGGAGGGAGGAGGAGGAGGAGGGGAAGGAAGGAAGGAAGGAAGGAAGGAAGGACAACAAAGTCTTGTTGAAATGGACAAGATTTGGAGGAACCAGTCGCAGGATATCTCAGGATATGTATTTTCCTTCTTAGAGGATATATTGGTCCACAATCTTATCTCTGTTGACAAGGCAGTTACGAGAGTAGGAATCCTGAGTACCCAAGATAAACAAAGGTAGCCAGAAATCAATCTGTCATTATTTTGCCGATTTAAGATGAATTTAGTGTTCTCTGCCAGAATAGACTTGGACAAGCATTAATAAATTAGGTGAGTTTCTTCAACATTGTTAAACTGCTTGGAGTATAGATGTGCCCCAAACTGAGTACTCTGAAAAATCTCCAGAATTGGTTTGTGGCACTGTGATTTGCTGTTTTCTATTTGCTGAAATCACCTTTCAGAAAATTTGCATTTGCTTAAAAAATGCATTGTTGGGCTGGGGTTGTGGCTCCGAGGTGTGGCTCCGAGGTGGAGCACTTGCCTATAGAATTACATAAACAATGCAAGGGAACTAGGTATGTGAAAATCAACCAAGAAGGGATTCTAATCTATCATTATGTTAGGAAAAGAGCACATAAATTAAACTCAAAAAAAAAATGAATTGTATATGACATGAAAAGACTGAGCTAAGGAAAATATTGACAGATCAACAGAACATTGGCATATCCTTCAGGACTCAGAAAAAGAATTCATTAAATTCTGTTTTAGAGCTCTGGGGAGTCTACATGATGCACCAATTAAAGAAAAACATATATATAAGTTTTAAATAAGGTTCTCAGTGAAAAGGTCTGAGGCAAGTTTTGGCCTTTGTGGATTGCTAAAGCCCAAATGTTAAACAAATGGTAATGCATTTTTTAAAAATATTTGTTTTTAGTTACAGGTGGACATGATACTTTATTTTTTATTTTATGTGGTGCTAAGGATCAAACCCGGGTCCCGCCCATGCTAGGCAAGCACTCTACCGCTGAGCCACAATCCCAGCCCCATCTATTTTGTATCTTATTTAGAGACATGGACTCAGTGAGTTACTTAGCACCTCACCAATGCTGAGTCTGGCTTTAAACTCACGATCCTCCTATCTCAGCCTCCCGAGCCACTGGGAATACAGCACTACCGCACCTGGCCCCGGGTAGCTTTTTGACATCTTCATCCCCAAAACTACAGAATCATTATTGAGTACAATATGGTAGTTGAAGCATTTTTGTAGGTAAAGAAGGACAAAGTCTTCATCAGATCTCTATACATTCACTGACTCTGTTAGAAAGACCACGAGAAAGACCTCGGGCCTGTTGCAGTTCAGTAGTAGATCCAGTATCACCTTCACCACTTGATTACTGTGATTTGGGACAAGTCTCTATTTTATTTTTTTTATTTTTTTTATTTTTTAAATATTTATTTATTTATTAGTTATTGGCGGACACAACATCCCTGCTTGTATGTGGTGCTGAGGATGGAACCCGGGCCGCATGAGGTAGCAAGGCGAGCGCGCTACCGCTTGAGCCACATCCCCAGCCCCAAGTCTCTATTTTAAATGGAGATAATTTTTTTTAAAATATTCACAGCAATGTTACTGTTTTTTAAAAAATATTTATTTTTTAGTTTTAGGTGGACACAATATCTTTATTTTATTTTTATGCGGTGGTGAGAATCGAACCCAATGCCTCATGCATGCTAGGCGAACTCGATACCTTTTAAGCCACATCCCCAGCCCCTCTTTTTTTTTAATATTTATTTTTTTAGTTGTAGTTGGACACACAACACCTTTATTTCACATGTTTATTTTTGTATGTGGTGCTGAGGATCGAACCCAGGGTCTCACACGTACGAGGCGAGCGCTCTACCGCTAAGCCACAACCCCAGCCCCTAAATGGAGATAATTTTTTAGGGTTGTTGTGTGGATTAAGAGAGGGCAATACACATATCCAGGACATACATCTCCCTGACCCTAACCCTGGAAAAGAGTCTGTGTTCACCAAGTGTCCCTATCAGGAATTCACCAACCATCTTGTAAAACCCACACCAGTGTGGGTTTTTTGGGGGGACGGGGGTACCAGGGATTGAACTCAGGGGCACTTGGCCACTGAGCCAAATCCCCAGCCCTATTTAGAGACAGGGTCTCATTGAGTTGCTTTGTACCTTATTTTTGCTGAGGCTGGCTTTGAATTTGTGATCCTCCTGCTTCAACCTCCCGAGCTGCTAGGATTACAGGCGTCTTCCATTGTGCCTGGTGGTTTTTAAAACCTGCACCAGAGTGGGTACAAAGGATCCAGACTCCAGCTGTGGCTATAATATAAGGTTTTTAATACGAGAAAAATAAAGTAAATGTAACCTATTTTAAAAAAGAGAGAGAAGCCAATACATGTGGGCTAAGGATATAGCTTAGTTGCCATTACCACTGAGCTACATCCCCAGCGCCAGGTGCTGAATTCTTTAATGAATTATAATCATTTTACATGAACTACTTACCATTTATGTCTAATTATGCAATATGAAATAATTATGAATATATCATTAAATATGCCATATTAACTTTTTAATAAGTTTTATTTGATCATAACCTTAAGCTATATGCAGGTAAGTTCAGTTTTCATAGATCATTTCTTACATAGTTTGGTTTCCTGCTTATGCAGCATCTAAAAAAATTAGAGATAACTATTGGTTGTAATTCACCTGTCATTACTTTTTAAATGATTCTTCAGGGCAGTTATGAGTTTATCTTTTCATGGCTGTTTGCCTTTTGAATGTTCTCTCCACAAAAGAAAGCAATTTGAATTGTTCTTTTCTTTCTTTATAATTTATAGATTTTGTATGCTGAAACTTCTCAACCAGAAGAAAGGGCCTTCGCAGTGTCCTTTGTGTAAGAATGATATAACCAAAAGGTATATAATTTGTATAATGGTGGGAGAGTGGAAGCAACAATGGCAGGAAACCGTAAAGATTCTTTGATAGCATAGCTAGTGTTCCTAAAAAACTATTCACCAGTAGAAAAATGTATAAAAGTGTGTTTATCAGACAGAGTAAATTATTTCTAAGGTTATTTTCCTGAAAGTTTTATGGGACATCTGCCTTACAGAGCAAACTGATGCCTTTATTTTCCCATCCAAATACCAACCAGGCCCAATCCTGATAAGCTTCCAACATCAGAGGAGATCAGGCAGTGGTAATGCTGTAGATAACTTATTGCCTTTTTCTAGTGTTTCTGAATAATGCAAGGACTTGCATTCTTATCTAAAGTACAGCAGCACAATCCTGCCCCAATTATCCACTAATCCTGCTTTTATTTTTCTTCATTTCATTTATTTTTACCTAATTATTTACCTGTACATATGTATTTATTTATATATCTTTCTTGCCATAGTGGAAGTTCTGTTAAGACAGTGACTTTGTCTATCTTGATCCATAATGTCTCTCCAATGTCTGGAATGTTGTAGGTGCTCAGATATTTAAAAGAATGAATGAGGGCTAGGGTTGTAGCTCCATGGTAGAGCGCACGCCTCGCATGTGGAAGGCACTGGATTCGATCCTCAGCACCACATACAAATAAAACCAAGGCATTATTCCATTTACAACTAAAAATAAAAGAATGAATGAGGGGCTGGGGCTCAGTGGTAGAGTGCTCGCCTGGCATGCATGAGGCACTGGGTTTGATCCTCAGCACCACATAAAAATAAAATGAAGGTATTGTGTCTACCTGCAACTAAAAATATTTTTTTTTAATGAAATAATTGGCTGAGTGTGGTGGCACATGTCTGTAATCCCAACAACTTTGGAGTCTGAAGCAGGAGGATCAGGAGTTCAAAGCTAGCCTCAGCAACTTGGTGAGACCCTAAGCAATTTAACAAGACCTTGTCTCAAAAAAAAAGGGCTGAGGATGTGCTCAGTAATGAAGTACTCCTGTTTCAGTCCTCAGTACCAAAAAGAAAAAGAAAAAAATATTAACACTGCCACACAATATATTCTGATGTCAATGATATGTTAATTATAGTGTAATGTCACTAATAGCTCTAGTTTTTAAATACGGTTTTCTACCATAGCTGTAGTAGAAAACAGTTATAATCTTATATTTATTTGTTTATATTTCTTTCCTTATTTAGTGTCCTTAAAAAATTGATAATCAGGGCTGGGGTGTGTGTTCAGTGGCAGAGCACTTGGCTGGCTTGTGTGAGGCACTGGGTTTGATCCTTAGCACCACATAAAATTAAATAAAAGCATTCTGTCCATCTATAAGTACAAAAAAAAAAAAGTTGATAATCACTTGCTAAGTGTGCCTCGCAAACAATTTAATTTCAGAAGCCTACAAGAAAGTACAAGATTTAGTCAACTTGTTGAAGAGCTATTGAAAATCATTCATGCTTTTGAGCTTGACACAGGATTGCAGTGTAAGTATTGCATAGCCCCAGAGGCAGTGCTGTCCTTAAATTCTCAGGAAGTCTGAATAATTATTTTCTGTGAACAGATGATAAGACCTCCTTGGTCTAGGTTAATTTTAGCTCTGTATCTGTATTTTAGCTCTGAATCTATATTTTAAATCACTCCTATTAATCTCAGACCTTATTTTATTAATCCTGATATGCACATCTTAACATCTCTGAAATTGGGAATATTTTAGTATCGATGGTGTGTCATTGTTTAATTTTTTTTAGTGACCCATAAAATAATGCTTTAGTTTACATCATTGCTATCTCATAGTCAGTGAAATATTATATTAATAGGCAAATTTGTTAGTTTTAGGTGGACAAGAAGAAATAGAAATCACTTTGACCGTCTGTATATGTTTGTTTCTTAGAAGTAGAATTTCCAAAGTTGATTTTTTAGAAAATTAAGGTAAACTTAATGCATTACCTTAACACAATAAAGCACACACAAGATATTTCTTGGTTTCTTTAATGAAAATTAATGTATTTTTTTCTAACTGAAAAAATAATGTGTTCCAGGCTAGGGATATAGCTCAGTGGTAGAGTGCTTTTTTAATATGCACAAAGCCTGGGTTTGATTTCCGCATTCCAAAAATAAGAAAATAATGTGTTCCCTTATAATTTATAGTTGCCAACAGTTATAACTTTCCAAAAAAGGAAAATAACTCTCCTGAACATTTAAAGGAAGAGATTTCTATCATCCAAAGTATGGGCTACCGAAACCGTGCCAAAAGACTTCGAGAAAGTGAACCTGAAAATCCTACCTTGGTAAAGCCATTTTCATTTATTCTGGTAACATTTCTTCATTAAATATTGTGAATTAGCAAATGAGCTAAATGTTCGTGGCATTATATGAAGTATCAGTAAAGAAAGTATGGGCTGGGCATGGTGACACATAACCTGTAATTATAGCTACTCGAGAGGCCGAGGCAGGAAGATCACAAGTTGGAAGCCAGTCTTGGCAATTCAGTGAGACCCTGTCTCAAAATAAAAAGGACTTGGAGATATAGCTCAGTGGGAGAGTGCTCCTGAGTTCAGTCCCTAGTACTGGAAAAAAAAAAAAAAAAAAAAAAAAGGAAAGGAACGTGGTAAATTAAGTGGTTGGACAAGTGTTCTAATCAATAAGAGTTCAAGAAATTTGGAAAGGTCAGGGTGACTGGTTTGTCGAGAGAGACATTTTAAGAACTGACCCTACTTTGGAGCTTTATCAGCTCTGATGCATGTCAAAAATAGCTTCAAGGGGCTGTGTTTGTGGCTCAGTGGTAGAGCACTTGCCTAGCATGTATAAGACCCTGGGTTTGATCCTCAGCACCTCATTAAAATAAAGGTATTGTGTCCAACTACAACTAAAAAAATAATAAATATTAAAAAACAATAGCCACAAAGTCCCTGATCTTTTTAAGCATTTGAAAAGTGCTTTAAGCCAGGCATGGCTATTCCCAGCTATTTGAGATGCTAAGGCAAAGGATCTCAAGTTTGAGGTCCAGCTGGACAACCAAGCAAGACTCTATCTCAGAAATTTTTTAAATGGGTTGGAGTTGCTAGGAATGTAGCTCAGTAGCAGAGTGCTTGCCTAGCATGTGTGAGGTCCTGGGTTCAATCCCCATGTCACCAAAAAAGGGGGCTGGGAAAATAGCTCAGTAGTAGAATGCCCCTGGATTCAATTGCCAGTATCAAAAAACCAAAACAAACTTCAATTAAAATGTGTAATCAAAGGAAATGTAGTTATTTGCTCTGATGTTAACTAATATGTGAATGCATAATGGATATCTTAAAAATAACAGGTCTTATGGTATTAACATTTGTTTTTCTGTAGAAGGGCAAAATAGGAAGCAGAAAAATCTTCATTCAAAGCGATGTTGGGCCAGGTGCCATGGCGCATACATGTAATCTGAGCAATTTGGGAGTCTGAGGCAGGAGGATTATAAGTTCCTCAGCAATTTAGCAAGGTCCTGAGCAACTAAGTAAAACCCTGTCTTGAAATAAAAAAGTTTTTAGAAGTTCTGGGGATGTGGCTCAATAGTTATGTGCCCCAGGTTCTAGCCCCAGTAACCTGCCCTCCCCCCCAAAAAAGTAATGTTGGACGGTGCTCAGTGGCAGACACCTATAATCCCATTGACTTGGGGAAAAAGATGACAAGTTCAAGGCCAGCCTAGGCAACTTAGCATAGACCCTATCTCAAAATAAAAAATAAAAAGAACTGGGTATGTAGCTCAGTGTGAAGCACCCCTGGGTTCAATCCCCAGTTCAAAAAAGCATTGTTGGGACTTTTAAATATTCTGTTACTAAATTTGTTCTTAGGTATACTGGGGTTTTATTATCATCATTTCTCTCTTTTTAAAATTTATCTTAGTTGCTAACCCTTCATCAGATGTGGTCATAAGTATATATCAATTATTAGCTTAATATATACATATATATATATTCAAACATACATACATACATATATATTGAGCCACTGGGATTACAGGTATGTGCCACTGTACCCAGCAAATTTTAATACTTTTAAGAATGTACATAATGGGACTGGGGTTGTGGCTCAGTGGTAGAGCGCATGCCTTTCATGTATGAGGCACTGGGTTCAATTCTCATCATCACATAAAAATAAATAAATGTATGTGTCCATCTACAACTAATAAATAAATGAATGAATGAATAAATAAATAATTAGAAATGCATATGATGGTACATAATCGGTTTGGAAAATTTTTAAACAATAGAGAGGAAAAATACTCAACTCACAAATAACCCTGACATTTTAGTGAGTAGTTTGTCAGGTTTTTCCCCAGGTATCATAAATTTTATTTATCTGATTGTGGTGGATTTGTTTTGCCCATGGTCTCAAGTTTCTCTTTATGAAAAAAGCACTGAACTGGCCATCGATTTGTTGACCATTCTTTACTGTACTGCTTAGCAGGAAACCAGTCTTAGTGTCCAACTCTCTAACCTTGGAATCATGAAATCTCTGAGGACAAAGCAGCAGATACAACCTCAAAATAAATCTGTCTACATTGAATTGGGTAAGGTGTCAGATTTCTTAAGTGTAGAATAATAGTTGCTAGATTGCTTGTCTTACTGTTTTACCAAAAACCTTAGTCATAATTTATACATGTGACAGGGAACTTTTGGAAGTGAAAATAAAATAATTTTATGGGCCCTATGGTGAGTTATAAATAATGTAAAAGATACAGTTTACACCTCAAAGAGTCTTACTTTATAAAGGGAGCAAAAGAATGGTTATAAGCTAGCGTGAATCAATTTTGGAAAAATGGAAAATAGCAGTAAGAAAGAACATGATGGGTTTCTATATCATTTAAAGGGATCCAAAATAATTTTTACAGGTTTAGTAAGCCATTTAAAAACAAACCTGGGGCTGGAATTGTGGCTCAGTGGTAGAGTGCTCACCTAGCACAGATGGGACCCAGGTTCGATCCTCAGCACCACATAAAAAAATAAAGGCATTGTGTTGTGTCCATCTACACCAAAAAAAATAAATATTAAAGAAAAATAATAAACTAAGAGTTCAAAAAAGTCTAATTGCCTTCTCTTTTAGAATTGGGAAAGGCGGCCCTTTTTTGAGCTTTTAAAGACTGCCATGTGTTTCCTTAACACTTACTGGATTTCACTGAAATTACCCATATGTCTCCTACCCATAAGATAATAAATTCATGAGCAATAGGTATATGTCTCAAAAATAATTATAGTATTTAATATTTAGGACCACTTACTTGTATCCCTGGCACTGTTGGTTTTTCTTTTATAACTCATTTAAAAATGCATGTCAAACTTCTGAGGTTGTAAATATGTATACTTATTTTACAGATGAAGAAATTAGTCACAGAAGTTAAATATTGCTAAGTTAGTAAAGCTAGTAAGTGGCAGATCCATTTTTTAAATAAGCTTCAGAAATAAGCTTCAGAGCCTGTACTTTCTACTTCTCTGTGTTGCATGACTAATCTGTCTTGCTTGCCATGTAATATAGATGTTCAGTAAATGTTTCTAAGTGAATGAATATCTACTTTGCAACAAGTACATTTTTCAGATTTAACCCTTTTAATAAACAAAAACTGACTGATTTGTTCTGGGGGGTTTTTGATGGATATTTTTAGGATCTGATTCTTCTGAAGATACAGTTAATAAGGCAAATTATTGCAGGTGAGTCAAAAAGAGCCTTTGTCTATGAAGCTGTTTTTTTTTTTTTCATATTTAACATTTAGGATTAGTATTTTCCTAGATTTGAATGAAGTCCTTGGAAGAAACTTTAGAGATCATCTTATCTTATCCCCTCATTTTATATCTGAGGAAATACTGTTTTTGTTTGTTTAATTTATTTATGAGTAGTGTCCAAAGGACCTTAAGATAACATTGAAACTCTATACAAACTTGCTTTTAGCAGATGGTTATTTTCTAGCTGATTTTCTCATATGTAGTATTGACCCAGTGGTAATTGCTAATGGAATTATTAGAGGATTATATTTGTAGTTTTCTTTCTTTCCTCAGTTCTTTCATTTCACCTATTCCCAAACTTTATCAATATAAGTAACATAATAATCTACAAGGGACCCCCAGTTGGGTTACCTGCAAGAATGCTTTCCTTAAGAATTATTGCTTGACCCTGATTAAGATAACTGATCTGAATTATGGTGATGTCATTAGCAATCAGTTTTTGTTTAAAAATTACTTTTTCCTAATCTTGAAATTAGAAGGACATTATTCTTGGCCAGAAAAGAAGCAAAGAAAGCAATGAAGCAAAGTAGTAGCTTTTGCATTTCATTGGAATGCCTGCTCTTCTAGTGCTTCCTTTGTTGTTTTTTGCTCCTACCTTCTCATTAATATATACTTTTTTAGCTGGGTGTGGTAGCACATGTCTGTAATCCCAGTGTCTCAGGAGGCTGAGGCAGGAGGATTGCAAATTCAAGGCTAGCCTCAGCAATTTAGCAAGGTCCTAAACAACTTAGTGAGACACTGTCTCAAAATAAAAGGACTAAGGATGTGGCTCAGTGATTAAGTGCCTGGGTTCAATCCCCTGTAAAAAGAGGGTTTTTTTGTCCCTTTTTTTTCTTTCAATACAGAGGATTGAAACAGAGGCTCTGTACCACTGAGCTACACCTCCAGTGCTTTTTTACTTTTAGTTTTGAGACAGTCTTATTAAATTGCTAAGGCTGGTCTTGAATTTGTAGTCCTCTTGCCTCAGCTTTCCAAGGCTCTGAGATTATAGGCATGTGTCACTGTGCCCAGCTAAGATATTCTTTTATTTTGGGGAATTGGGGTTGAACCCAGAGGTGCTTAACCACTGAGCTGTAACCCAATCAATCCTTTCTACTTTTTTTCTTTCTTTTCTTTCTTTTTTTTTTTTTTTTGTGTGTGTGTGTGTGTGGTGGGGGTGGGGGGTGGAGAAATGGTTACTAAGGATTGAACCCAGCAGTCCTTAACCACTTTACTACTGAGCTACATAAGGTGGAGTCTCACTACATTGCTTAGGGCTTCACTGCATTGCTGAGGCTGGCTTTGAACTTGTGATCCTCCTGCCTCAGCCTCCTGAGCCTCTGGGCTTACAGGTGTGGGCCACCATGCCCATCTAAGCATTTTTTAAAAACTATCTTTTAGCAGTCATGTAAATTGTGACTCTCGTTTGCATCTTTATAAAGCAATGTTCTGTCTTGCAGACAGAATTTTGTGACTGGATATTCTCAGTCTAACCATTTCATTTTGATTAGAGGTTACTTAAAGGAAAGACCAGGAATCACAAAATGAGTCAAATTGGGCAGCAACTACAGCCCTACCTAGAGGAGTTAAAATATTTGATCTTGGTCATTTGACAGTTCTATGAACATATAACTAATGATTCTAATTAAGGCTTCTGTGTTTTCCTTATAGTGTAAGAGACCAGGAATTGTTGCAAACCACCACTCAAGGAGCCAGGGCTGAAACCAGTGTGGATTCTGCAAATAAGGGTAATGGCAAGTCTTCCCAACTTACTAGACACTGAAGATAGAGAACTGTAGATAGAGAACCCAGGCATCATGCATGCTAGGCGAGGACTCTACCACTGAGCCACAACCCCAGCCCTGCCTTTTACTTTTAATTGACATATTTGTATTTCAATTTTTTCCAACTTCTTTCTAAGTGTATGGAATATGAGTGTGTAGATAGAATAGAATACTGTGTGTCTGATGACCAAACAGACTGCATTTAATTCACTGTTAGAAGTTGGGGGATAGGAGATGTGGTTTATGCATAGGGAAATTCTGAAATTGACTTTTTGATTGGCTTGAGGGGAATAATGAGAATTTAGGCAAATAGAAATTATTTGAAAGAGCATGAGTTACATCTTCAGTATATTTGGTAGTTTATGATATTAGTTTCTCTAAACTAGTTGCTTGATTTCCACTCCCAAGTTGTATTAATTATGTATTTATTTATGATAATTCAGTTTTTAAGAATCTTGTTATTTTTATGTATTTTCAGCTGCTTGTGAGTTTTCTGAGAAGGACATAGCAAATATTGAACATCATCAATCCAGTAATAAAGATTTGAACATCATTGAGAAGCATGCAACTGAGAGGCATCCAGAAAAGTATCAGGGTATTTCTGTTTCAAACTTGCATGTGGAGCCATGTGGCACAAATACTCGTGCCAGCTCATTACAGCATGAGAACAGCAGTTTATTACTCACTAAAGACAGAATGAATGTAGAAAAGGCTGAATTCTGTAATAAAAGCAAACAGCCTGGCTTAGCAAGGAGCCAACAGAGCAGATGGGCTAAAAGTAAGGAAACCTGTAACGATAGGCAAACTCTCAGCACAGAGAAAAAGGTAGATCTGAATGTTGATCCCCTATATGAGAAAAAAGAACCAAGTAAGCAGAAACCTCCATGCTCTGAGAATTCTAGAGATACTCAAGATGTTCCTTGGATAACACGAAATAGCAGCATTCGGAAAGTTAATGAGTGGTTTTCCAGAAGTGACGAAATGTTAACTTCTGACGACTCATATGATGGGGGTTCTGAGTCAAATGCTAAAGTAGCTGGTGTATTAGAAATTCCAAATGAAGTAGATGGATTTTCTGGTTCTTCAGAGAAAATAGACTTGTTGGCCACTGACCCACATAATGCTTTAATTTTTAAACGTGAAAGAATCTGCTCCAAAGCAGTTGAGAGTAATATTGAAGATAAAATATTTGGGAAAACCTATCGGAGGAAGGCGAGCCTCCCTAACTTGAGCCATGTAACTGAAAATCTAATTATAGGAGCATTTGCCGCAGAACCACAAATAACACAAGAGTGTCCCCTCACAAATAAATTAAAGCGTAAAAGGAGAACTACATCATGCCTTCATCCTGAGGATTTTATCAAGAAAGCAGATTTGGCAGTTGTTCAAAAGACTCCTGAAAAAATAAATCAGGGAACTGACCAAATGGAACAGAATGATCAAGTAATGAATATTACTAATAGTGGCCAAGAGAATGAAACAAAAGTTGATTATGTTCAGAAAGAGAAAAATGCTAACCCAATAGAATCATTGGAAAAAGAGTCTGCTTTCAGAACTAAAGCTGAACCTATAAGCAGCAGTATAAGCAATATGGAACTAGAATTAAATATCCACAATTCAAAAGCACCTACGAAAAATAGGCTGAGGAGGAAGTCCTCTACTAAGCATATTCATGCGCTTAAACTAGCAGTAAATAGAAATACAAGTCCACCTCATCACATTGAATTACAAATTGATAGTTTTACTAGCAGTGAAGAAATAAAGACAGGAAATTCCAACCAAATGCCAGTCAGGCATGGCAAAAAGCTTCAACTCATGGAAGATACAGAACCTGCAACTGAAGTCAAGAAGAGTAACCAGCCAAATGAACAAATAATTAAAAGATATACCAATGATGTTTTCCCAGGACCAAAGTTAACAGGCATATCTGGTCTTTTTACTAACTGCTCAAGTTCTAGTAAAGTTAAAGAATTTGTTGATCCTAACCTTCAGAAAGAAGGAACAGAAGAGAACATAGAAATAATTCAAAGGTCTAATAATACCAAAGACCCCAAAGATGTGCTAAGTGGAGAAAGGGGTTTGCAAACTGAAAGATCTGCAGAAAGTACCAGTATTTCATTGGTACCTGATACTGATTATGGCACTCAGGACAGTATCTCATTACTGGAAGCTAACACTTTTGGAAAAGCAAGAACAGCATCAAATCAACATGTTACTCAGTATGTGGCAATCGAAAACCCCAAGGAATTTATCCATGATCATCCTAAAGATACTAGAAACGACACAGGGGGTTTCAAGAATTCATTGAGACACGATGTTAACCACATTCAGGAGATAAATGTAGAAATGGAAGAAAGTGAACTTGATACTCAGTATTTAGAGAATACATTCCAAGTTTCAAAGCGTCAGTCATTTGCTCTGTTTTCAAATCCAGGAAATCAAGAAAAGGAATGTGCAGCTGTCTATGTTCCCTCCCAAACCTTACAGAAACAAAGCACAGAAGTCAATCTTGAATGTGAGCAAAAAGACAAAAATTGGGGAAATAAAGAGTCTAAAATTCCGCATGTCCAGGCAATTAATGCCACTATGGGCTTCCCTGTGGTTTGTCAGAAAAATAAGCCAGGTGATGATGCCAAATGTAATATTACAGAAGTCTCTAGAATTTGTCCTTCATTTCCGTTCAGAGGCAGTGAAACTAAACTTATTACTGCATATAAACATGGAATTTTACAAAACCCATATCATATGCCATCAGTTTCTCCCATCAGGTCATCTGTTAACACTAAATGTAAGAAAATAGAAATAATTCAAAGGTCTAATAATACCAAAGACCCCAAAGATGTGCTAAGTGGAGAAAGGGGTTTGCAAACTGAAAGATCTACAGAAAGTACCCTATTAGGGGAAAAGTTTGAGAAACATTCAGGGTCACCTGAAAAAATAGTGGGATATAAGAGAATCATTCAAAGTACAGTGAGCAAAATTAGCCAAAATAACATTAGAGAAAGTGCTTTTAAAGAAGCCAACTCAGGCAGTATTAATGAAGTAGGCGCTAGTACTAATGAAGTAGGCTCCAGTATTAATGAGGTAGGTTCCAGTGGTGAAAACATTCAAACAGAACTAGGTAGAAACAGAGGACCCAAATTAAATGCTGTGCTTAGATTAAGTCTTATGCAACCTGAAGCCTATAAACAAAATCTTTCTCTAATTAATTGTAAATACCCTGAAATAAAAAGACAAGGAGAAGATGAAGTAGTTCAAGTTGTTAATACAGATTTCTCTCCATGTCTAATTTCAGATAATTTAGAACAACCTATGAGAATTAGTCCTGTCACTCAGGTTTGTTCTGAGACTCCAGATGACCTGTTAGATGATGATGATGATGAAATAAAGGAAAATACCAGCTTTATTGAAGGTGGCATTAAGGAAAAATCTGCTGTTTTTAGTAAGAATGTCCAGAGGGGAGAATTTAGCAGGAGCCCAAGCCCTTTAGCCCATACATCTTTGGCTCAGAGTCACCAAAAGGGGGCCAGGAAATTAGAGTCCTCAGAAGAGAACACCTGTAGTGAGGATGAAGAACTTCCCTCCTTCCAACACTTACTATTTGGTAAAGTAACCAAAACACCTCAGTCTACCAAATACAGCACTGTTGTGACAGACTGTCTGTCTAAGAAAACAGAGGAGAACCTGGTATCATTTAGGACTGGTGTAAATGACTGTAATAATGAGGTGATACTCGAAAAGGCCTCCCAGGAACATGACTTTAGTGAGGAAGCGAAATACTCTGGTAGCTTGTTTTCTTCCCAGTGCAGTGTATTAGAAGACTTGACAACAAATACAAACTCCCAGGACCCCTTCTTGATGTTTGATCCTCCTTCCAAACAAATGAAACATCAGTCTGAAAACCAGGAAGTTGTGCTGAGTGACAACAAATTGGTTTCAAATGATGAAGAAAGGGAAACTGGCCTAGAAGAAGATAATCACCAAGAAGAGCAGAGTGTGGATTCAGACTTAGGTATTAGAACCAGATTTTTGTGTTTGCCTCTGCCTGTTTTATAAAATGAGCTAAATGTTTATGCCTTTTGGGGAGCACATTTTATGAATTTCCAAGTACAGTTACTTAAACTTGAAACATGTTTCTTCTAAGATTCTTTTCCTAAAGTCAGAAGTCCTTCACCCAGCTATCACATCTTCCCTGATTGAATGAGCTTTTAAAAATCCTATTTGTTGGTGGACTTGCTTCCAATTTTTATTGTTAAAAAGTTGTAAGAGGAAATCCTGGTAGCAAGGAGGTTAATCATTTTGTGTAACATGAAGATGAAACCAGTCCTGCCAATGGGAAGAAACAGTTAAAGCAAGATGCAATTTTTATAGTCTTCCTACATCTGAACCTCTGTTTTTATTATCGTTTAAGGTGAAGCAGCATCTGGCTATGAAAGTGAAACAGTCCTCTCTGAAGATTGCTCAGGGGTGTCTTCGCAGAGTGATATTTTAACCACTCAGGTAAAAAAGGCATGGGATGGGGCTGGGGATATGGCTCAAGCAGTAGCACGCTTGCCTGGCATGCACACGGTGCTGGGTTCAATCCTCAGCACCACATAAAAATAAAAAAAAGATGTTGTGTCCACCAAAAACTAAAAAATAAATATTAAAAAAAATTCTCTCTTTCTCTTAAAAAAAAAAAAAAGGCATGGGTACTTATGTGTATGTGGTATCCCCTGCATTTAGTGGTATGTATCCACATTCTTAAGTCTGCTGATATCTTCCTGTGAATTAATGGCATAACAATTAAGTATGATGCCTTGCTTCCCCAAATCAGATTATAAACACCTCTGTGGAACTCATGTCATATACATACGTACACCATCTAGCTCTCTGAAGAACACTAAGTACTAAATTTAATAAATAAGCTGAACCTTGAAAACCATATGCCCTGTTACAAAACATATAAAAGCACTTTGGTATCCAGAGAGAGAGGTGATTAATCTTGGTGCTTAATTGGAGCCTGTAGGGCTCTCTTCCCATTAGAGACCATCTAGTATTTCACTGTTTTGTGCCTATTTTTTTTTCTGTTTATGTCTTTTATGTGAAATCTATTAGTTGAGTTTTCTGTAGTGCCTGTAAATCATCTTTAACAACAACAACAAAAGGGCATAATTTGGAACCCAGTAGATAAGGCCAATAATTTGGTTACTTTTTTTGAGTGTATATGTGGTACTGGGGGTTGAACCCAGGGGCTCTCTATCCCTGAGCTATATCTGCAGCCTTTCTATTTTTTATTTTAAAATAGGGTCTTAGGAAGTTGCTGAGATTGGCCTTGAACTTGTGATCCTCCTGCCTCATCCTTCTAAGTTGCTGGGATTACAGGCGTGAGCCACCCACACTTGGCATAAATAAAGATCTATAACAACTAAAAAAAATTTGAAAAAGAAAAAAAAATTAGGGGACTACAACAGATAAACAAGAATCATCCATGGATGAACCTTGAAAACATTAAATAAAATGTTATATTCCAAAGGACAAATATTGCATAATTTCTCCTTATATAAGGTACTTAGAATAATCAAATTTATAGAAACAGAAGATAGAATAATGGTTATCAGAGATTTGGGGGAGGAGGGAGTAGAGAGTTCCTTGTTTAATGGTATCTGTCTCATTTAGGGAGGATGATGATGATGATAAAATTTTAGAGATAGTGGTGATGGTTACACGACATTGAGAAAATACTTAATGTCACTGAACTGTACTGTTCAAAATGGTGAAGATGATGAATTAGGAGCTGGGGTTGTGGCTCAGTGGTAAAGTGCTTGCCTAGTGAGGCACTGGGTTTGATCCTCAGCACTGCATAAAAATAAATAAAGAAAGGTATTGTGTCCATCTACAACTTAAAAAAAAAGATGGTAAATTAGATAAATTTTATAAGCTATCCAGAGATGGTTATAGTAACTCATTGGTCTATAGCCACTGAGTCTTCTTTCTTTGTGTATAGGGTGTTTATGTATACTTTATCATTATTTATTTATTTCTTGGTGTTGGAGATTGAACCCAGTCCTTGTGTATGCTAAACACACTCATTACAACTGAGCTATGCCCCCAGCTCCCCTACACCTTATCTTTTTAAAAAATCATTTAGATAGGGCTAGGATTGTGGCTCAGTGGCAAAGCACTTGCCTAGCATGTATGAGGCTCTGGGTTCAATTCTTACCACCACATAAAAAATAAATAAATAAAATAAAGATGGTGTCCGCTACAGAATAAATAAATAAATAAATAATACTCTACATACTTACATTGTAATTTAATTTTTATCATGTCATTAAAATTCTTCAGTGCCTTTAGTTTTAATTATTATATAGCATTTTATTCTGTTGGGTGTATTATGATTTATTCAACCTATTGTTAAATGTTGAAGATTTCAGGGTAACAGTCACAGTTTGCTGTTATATATAATACTATGGTAGACATCTTGATAGCTAAATATTTGTCCACATCTCTGATGATTTCCTTTGTATAAATTCCTGAAACTGAAATTTTTTTTTATTTTTGATACATATTGTTAAATTGACCTTTAGAAGGATTAAACCAAACCAGACAGATGGCATATGCTTGTAATCCCAGTGGCTCGGGAGACTGAGGCAGAAGGATCACAAGTTCAAAGCCAGCCTCAGCAATTTAGTGAGGCTGTAAGCAACTTAGTGAGACCTTGTCTCAAATTAAAAAGGGTATATGGTATATAGGGATGTGGCTCAGTGGTTAAGCACTCTTGGGTCAAACTCTAGTACCCCCCCCCAAAAAAAAAAAAAAGATTAAATCAATCTGTGCTTTTTTTCCAGCCTCTGTGGTATTTGATGGTTCCTGTTTCCCTGTGCTTTTGCCCACACTGGGTAGCATCCAATTTTAAAATCTTCCAAATCTTGGCATTGTTGTGAGGAGCAGAGATAGAAAGGACATGTCTCCTACTGCCTATTCTCTGTTAAGAGTAAATCCCTAGACCTGAAGCCCCTTGGAATCAGGGAAGAAACCTTTGGGATGACTACATGTTTGATACCTGAATTGTCACCAGTATTCAGTTCTACAGGATTGTTATGGTGACTAAATTGATGAAAATACTTAGGTGACCTTTTATTTATTTGTAATTCCTCAGATTATTTCTGAATATGGATTTGGAGCTCTGTCAGTAATGCCTGTCAACTAATTGTTTCTCTTGTGTTTTAAAGTTTTAGGTTCCATTTTTTTATTCCATCTACCTTAGCCATTTTGTGTTATAACTGACATTCAAATAAACTACTCCTTTGCTTTTTTATATCCTTGATATTATTCCCAGGGATAGGTTTATTTGTTCTGGATATATTTTACAAAGTTCTTCTTATCATACATCTACTCAGACAGGTAGAATGATTGAAGTAGGCCAGGTATGGTGGCATGTGCCTTTAACCCCAGCTACTCAGAGGCTGAAGCAGGAGGATCACCAGTTTGAGGCCAGCCTGGGCAGCCTAGCAAGACCCTGTCTCAAAAAATAAAAAGGGCTGGGATGTAGCTCGGTGATAGAATGTCCCTGGATTCAATCCCCAGTACCACAAAAAAAAAAAAAAAAAAAAAAAATCCCCGGTTTATACAGAGCCCAAGAATTATGTAGAAGATAAAGAATGTCTAGGGCTGGGGTTGTGGCTCAGTGGTATAGTGCTTGCCTAGCACGTGTGAGGCCCTGGGTTTGATCCTCAGCACTATATAGAAATAAATAAGTAAAATAAAGATATTGTGTCCAACTGAAAAATAAATATTTTTTAAAAAAGAATGTCTAATTTGGTATCAATAGTATCTGTTCAAGGGGCAGTTCTTTCCATCAAGGAGGTCATATGTTCCACTTGTAAATACTAATATTAGTAGTATAGTCCACATAATGAGGGGATCCTCTGTTCATGATGGATAGATTATTGGTGGGGACTTCTAAGAGAGACATTTGAGCTGGCCCTTGAAGGATAAGAAGAATTTTTCCAGGGCTGGAGCTGTAGCTCAGTGGCAAAGCGCTTGCCTAGCATGTATGAGGCACTGGGTTCCATCCTCAGCACCACATTAAAAAAATAAATAAAATAAAGGCATTCTGTCCCCACATTAAAAAAATAATAATAAAATAAAGGCATTCTGTCCATCTACACTATAAAAAATTTTAAAAAAGAAAAAAAGAATTTTTCCAAGTGGAAAAAAAGAGGAGGCAGCAATTGAGGCAAAGGTTCAAGAGGCATGAAATGCCCAGGAAACACAAAATTGTCCTGTGTCACTGAGAAATGGGCATATGGGAGATGTTGGAGAGAAAGAAGAGAAAATCAGGGTGTGAAGGGCCTTTTGAATGCAGTGCTTAGGAATTTGGACTTTACCCTGAGGGCAGTAATGACTAACAATTATATAGTGTTCAGAAAGTATTAACTAATCATCTGAGCAGTGGTATATATACCACTAAAAGGTCCTCATAGAAGAAACAGGCATGATGTACATAGCTTTCAGGGAACTTCTGCAGTAATGTAGCTGTATTAAAAGTAGGATAGAATAGGGATAAAAGAAGCTCTTTAAGAAGATATTTCAGGGCTGGGGCTGGGGCTGGGGCTCAGCGGTAGTGCGCTTGCCTGGCATGTGTGAGGCACTGGGTTCAATTCTCAGCACTACATATAAATAAATACATAACAACAAAAAAATATTAAAAAAAGAAGAAGATGATATTTCAAAATTAGAAGCAAGAAGACTTGGTAACCTGTTTGGTTTTGTTCTCCCTAAGTATTGAGCCAATTGCCTATAAGGGAATTTGTCCAAGTTATAAGTAATTTGTTTGAGAAAATCTAAAGGAAAGTTATTTAACTCTAATTTTCCCATTACTGTTTTTTTTTTTTTTTTTCTGATTTAATGGCCACATAAAGGATAGATGTGGTGGTTGTAGCCCTGCTCACTAATTAGTTTCTGAAGCATTGGTCAGGCATCTGTGTACAGTTTTTTTCTGGGTTTACTGAGGCAGGGCCTTGGCTCCGGTTTGATCAGTGATGTAAGTACTCAGGAGTACCACGTGGTGGCAATGGCGTTGCTGCAGATGTTGGCAACAAAGCAGTCTCGAGACAGCAGTAGAAACCTTTGTGAAACTGGAAATGCATTTTCTATCATAAAAACCTCCTGAAAACTATGAACTCAGTGTAGCAGGAAAAAGAAGATGGCTTGTTTTTAGTAGAGGGCAAACTAATTTTCAAGGATCAGAAGAAGAGGAAAGAAACAGAGGGTGGAACAGTCTGTGTTTACACTCTCCCAGCTTGCCAACAACCATCAATGTTCTTTCGAAAAGTGATGAAGAAGTGTATATTTTGGAAAACTCCTTATGTACCTAAATTCTTTGCTTATCAAATACCTTAGACTTCACAGATTGCTTCTTGAAATGGAGTAATAAACAACAGGAGCTTCATAAGCAAAGAGAATCCATTATCTTGAATTGAAAACAGTTAATTGTCCTTTAGGCTTTCTTAGGGCTCTTTTTATTAGATGCTTTTTTCTAACAGCACATTCTAAAATGTACTGCAGGTATCCTGTACCAATTTAGAATCCTGAGGGCCACATCCCCAAAATTAGGACAGGGCTTGGCTCAGTAGTTGTTGAATGAACTGAACAAATAGCTAAATTAAAGAATTTACCTTTTCATTAGAAACTAAAAAGTCAAAAGAATCCCAGAAAAGGAAAAGTCTCATAAGCTAATAATGTAGGCAGGATTATTGATAGTATTTTGTAAAATACCATAAGAAATATTCAACATTATATCAGTTTTTTAAAAAATCAAGATTTTTGTGGGGACTAATTTTAAAGTCTTATGAATTTCACAATACCAAAACTTAGAAGCAGCAGTGTGAAATGTTATCAGATTTGTGCTAATTTTAAATATCAATAGTGCTTAAGTACCTAAATTATTTTTTCACTTCCTACCTTTATTTTATTTTATATTTTTGCTTTTTGTGGTGCTAGGGATTATATCCAAGGCCTCACACATGGCTAGACAAATGTTCTACTATTGAGCTGTACCCCCCAGTGCTAATCAGCTACAAAAAGACATCACAATAAAGCAAGTCTATTTGTGAGAATTGGAGGGTTTTTTTTTTCCCCTTCTAACATCATTTTGAAATAATTTCAAGGACATTAATTTGCATAAATATGGTTGAAATAAAAGGTGTTCAGCCCGAACTTATAATTCCATACTAGGTGATTTCACTTCCCATGTTAAAGTTAATTGGTGTGACATATTTTTGTTTTATGGCAAGTTTTTCAAAATGTATAATTTTCTTGGTGTCCTTTCTTGTTTTTGCAGCAGAGGGATACCATGCAAGATAACCTGATAAAGCTCCAGCAGGAAATGGCTCAACTGGAAGCAGTGCTAGAACAGCATGGGAGCCAGTCTTCTGACAACTCCCCTTCCCTGGTAGCTGACTCTTGTGCCCCTGAGGACCTGCCAGATCTGGAACAAAACCTATCAGGTGAAGGTCTGTAATATCAGCCAAGTGCCAGTATCTTTATTTTTTTTTAATATTTATTTTTTAGTTGTAGTTGGACACAATACCTTTATTTTATTTATTTATTTATATGCGGTGCTGAGGTTAGAACCCAGGGCCTCACACGTGCTAGGCAAGCGTTCTACTGCTGAGCCACAACCCCAGTCCAAGTGCCAGTATCTTTTTTTTAATTATTATTATTTACTTATTTATTTAGTTTTAATTTGAAGTAGACACAATATCTTTATTTTATTTTTAATGTGGTGCTGAGGATTGAACCCAGAGCCTCAGGTATGCTAGGCAAGCGCTCTACCACTGAGCCACAAACCCAGCACCTGAGTGCCAGTATCTTTATTTATTTATTTATTTTGGTTTTCAGCGGACACAACATCTTTCTTTGTATATGGTGCTGAGGATCGAACCCGGGCTGCATGCATGCCAGGCGAGCGCGCTACCGCTTGAGCCACCTCCCCGAGTGCCAGTATCTTAAGCACTATCCTAAGCCTATCTCCTTCTGAAAAGTAGGCCTAATTCCAAAGCTTTATGACTTTTGCTCGTCTCCTGTTTACTGAGTCACTCTTAAGGATAATCTGGGAGCCTTGGTTCTAGTCCCTGTTCCAACTTATGTGCCATTTAGAGGGACCCAAGACATTTATTCATGTCCATGTCTGAGTACCTATAAGTACCTACAGGCTATGGAGAGCCTTTAGGAGACTGACAGTATAGTTCTTGCTCTTGGAAGCTGAGTGTAATTGTGGAAATTTGCAAAAGGTAACCCCATAATATCAGAAAGCTATTGGGGGCTCAGACAAACTCTTTATAGCACTTTGTCAGAATACAAAGACATAGTTAATGTGCTTTCTGATTTATAAGAAGAGACCTCTACTTCAGATAAGAGCAGGTTTTTGGTTTTGATATTGGGAATTGAGGCAAGTTTTTTTTTTTTTTTTTTTAGGCATCAAGCTTTTAAATAGGGACAAACATTGACACAGAGAAGAGAGACTTGTTAGGGGATCCACATAGGGATCTTGGTGTTTAAGGACAGGCAAGGGTGGTGAGCCCTCCCTTCACAGCTATTTCAGAGACCCCCTAGCTGACTTAGTGTTGAAGTCCTTTCTCCAGTATTCCTTTCCACAGTCCTACTAGGGGCCTGAAGGCTTTCTTTAGAGTCTTTCTAGGAATTCAACTCTATATAAAACAGTGTTCTTGGTCCACAAGTATGCCTTGCAGGATTTTTATGTTCAGAAAGAAACAGTAACTCATGCATGGAAGCTAGAAACTCTGTTGCTATGGCAGTGCTTCAAAATGTATTTTCTTAAATGCTTTCTTTGTAACTGCATCTTCATTTAATTCTCCTAGATAATGAAGCTCAGAGTCCCATTCCTAGTAGAGTTCTTTTCTTTAGGGTACTCTCACAGTCTTCATTCTGAACACAGACTGGACTTTCAGTTCTAATGCCCAAGATATGAAATGTTATTGTCTGGCTTTGAATATCTGTGTAAATATACTATCTTGTCTTTGGCATATATGTGTGTTCATCTTTTTTCTGAAGATCTGCAGATAAAAATGTTTCTTTGTGAAACAAAAATATTTCTTTGTGGCTTCATTTGGAAAACTTTTTTTTAATTTTTTTATTTTTTATAGTTGTAGACAAACAGATGCCTTTATTTAATTTATTTTTTTATGTGGTACTGAGGATCGAACCTAGTGCCTTACACATGCTAGGCATGAACTTTGCTACTGAGCCACAGCCCCAGCCCTGGAAAATATTTTGTGTATCTCCTTGCTATCAACTCATGAAAATTAAAAGAGAATATCAAGAAAAATTTAAAAAGAATTTCTAGGCTTCTTCCTTGAGAATTCTGAATTAGTTGGGTGAGCCTTTTCCTCAAGATGATATGGGTCTAACTGAAACTCAAATTTCGTAACCTGGGAAAAAGACTTGATTACCTTCTGCTGTACTCATGACTTTTAAGTAGATTTTTTATTTTAAAATAATTTTGGATAAGTTGCAGAAAAGTTGTAATGATAGTGCAGTGTTCCTGCATATTCCTTACCCAATTTTAGCTCCTCCCTAATATTAGCTTATATTCCCATTGTATTTTTTGTCAAGTAGTAGATTATTATCTCTGTGTGTGTGTGTGTGCGCGCGCTCATGTGGGTGTCTAGGAATTGAATCAATAGGTTTTCCACTGAGCTACATCCCCAACAATTTTTTTGTTTGTTTGTTTTATTTTGTTCCTTTTCCCCAGGGTCTCACATATACTAAACAAGTGCTCAACCATTGAACTACATCCTCAGCTTAACTCCCCAGCCTTTTTTATTTTTATTTTTTAAATTTTTTGTTTTGAGATAGTATCACACTAAATTGTCCAGGCTAACCCTGAACATGTAGTCCTCCTGCCTCAGCCTCTGAGTCACTTGGATTATAAGTGTGTGCCACCATGTCTAGCAAGATCTGGTTTATTTGTTGTTAGTACTAGGAATGGAACCCAGGGACCCTTTAGCACTGAGCCACATCCTCAGTTCTTTTATTTTTTGAGACAGGGTCTTGGCAGTTTGCTGAAGGTCTTTCTGAGTTGCTGAGGCTGGCCTCAAACTTTCAATCCTACTGCCTCAGCCTCCCAAGTTGCTGCAATTGTTGGCGTGTACCATCATGCTGGCCCAATAGTCTTTTTTTTTTTTTTCTTTTTTTTATTGGTTGTTCAAAACATTACATAGTTCTTGATATATCATATTTCACACTTTGATTCAAGTGGGTTATGAACTCCCATTTTTACCCTGTATACAGATTGCAGAATCACATCAGTTACACTTCCATTGATTTACATATTGACATACTCATGTCTGGTGTATTCTGCTGCCTTTCCTATCCTCTACTATCCCCCCTCCCCTCCCCTCCCCTCCCCTCCCCTCCCCTCTTCTCTCTCTACCCCCTCTACTGTAATTCATTTCTCCCCCTTGTATTATTTTTCCCTTTCCCCTCATTTCCTCTTGTATGTAATTTTGTATAACCCTGAGGGTCTCCTTCCATTTCCATGCAATTTCCCTTCTCTCTCCCTTTCCCTCCCACCTCTCATCCCTGTTTAATGTTTGTCTTCTTCTCATGCTCTTCTTCCCTACTCTGTTCTTAGTTACTCTCCTTATATCAAAGAAGACATTTGGCATTTGTTTTTTAGGGATTGGCTAGCTTCACTTAGCATAATCTGCTCTAATGCCATCCATTTCCCTCCAAATTCTATGATTTTGTCATTTTTTATAAACCAACCAGGGTTTTAACATCAATGTTCTCCTATTCAGCATAGGCCTTCCTACTGTTTACAAAGGGTTATTCCCAATAATATTTGAGTACTATTTTTTACCAGGTGCTTTTATTTACTTCCTGGATTTCCTATCATTCAAACCATAAATGTTAACATTTGTGAGAATATGACCCATTACAGTGCAAGATATGCCTGAACTTTTCTGTCCTACAATATATTTCATTCCTGGAAGCAACTGTTAAGAATTTCTAGGCTTCTTAGCCAGGCATGGTGGTGCCCGCCCGTAATCCCAGCGGCTTGGGAGGCAGAGACAGGAGGATCATATGAGTTCAAAGCAACTTAGTAAGACTCTATGTCTAAATACAATATTTAAAAAGGGCTGGAGATGTAGCTTAGTGTTTAAGTACCCCAGAGTTCAATCCCTAGCACCAAAAAGAAAAATTAAAAAAGAATTTCTAGGTTTCTTCCTTGAGAATTCTGAATTAGTTGGGTGGATTGGTTAGGTACTTTTTTTTTAAAGTTTGTTTTGTTTTGTTGGTAACAAAGATTGAACATAGAGGTGCTTAACCACTGAGCCACATCCCCTGCCCTTTTTATTTTTGAGACAAGGTTTCACTGAGTTACTGAGGCTGGCTTTGAACTTGCATGTAACACCATGCCCGGATGGGTTAGTTACTTTTTAAAGCCAAATTTCATTATGGGCTGTATGTTTTCTATTTTACTATTTATTTTTAATATTTTTAGTTGTAGATGGACATGATACCTTTATTTTATCTATTTATTTATTTATTTTTATGTGATGCTGAGAATTGAACCCAGATTGAACTCCCACATGCTAGGCAAGCTCTCAATAAGTTACTGAGCCTCACTATCTCAAATCAGAAAATTATTCTCAATAAGTTACTTGTAGGGGCTCAGAGGTAGAGTGCTCGCCTAGCATGCGTGAGGCACTGGATTCAATCCTCAGAACCACATAAAATAAAATATATTTAAAATAATAATAATGTTACTTGTACAATGCTTAGTACAAAGTGGACAGTCAATAAATTTATTAAATGTTTGATCCAGCCCAAATTCCCTACCCATAAAGAATGTAACATATTAAGATCCCAGATGAGAGAATGATTTAAGGGAGTTTCAGAGCCAGGCCTATAATTCCAGCTGCTCAGGAGGTTGAGACAGAAGGATCTCAACTTACTTGATAATTTACTAAGACCCTGTCTCGAAATTAAAAAAAAATTAAAAGGGTCCAGGCATGTTGGCACACACCTATAATCTCAGTAACTCCGCAAGACCTTCAGCAATTTAGTGAAACCCTTAACAACTTTGCCAGCTGTCTCAAAATAAAAACAGGACTGGGGATGTTACTCAGTGGTGAAGTGTGCCTGGGTTTAATCCCCAGTACCACAAAAAAAGGGGTTGAAATTTCTACACAATCTTGGAACCTGACCTCTGGATCCATACATTTATACTTAAAGTTAACAAATAGTTCATGATATCACAAGGTGTGGATTTGGCATACTGTTCAGGGAATGAAATAGAATTAAGGAAAAAGGAGAGCAGAAAAGTTTTGCTTTTCAAAACTTTTTTTTGTTTGTTTTTTAGACTGTTAAGTTATTGACTCCTGACTCTGGTTAGCTTAAGGTAAATGTTTTGGTGATTTATTTTGTTTTGTTTTGTTTTGGCAATGCTGTGGGTTGAATCCAGGACCTGGTGCATGCTACACTGAACTAAATCCCTTTTTATATTTCTTTTAAGACAGGGTTCCACTAAATGTCTATGGCTGGCCTCAAACTTGCAATCCTCATACCTCAGACTCCTTTGTTGCCTGGATTAAAGATTTGTGCCACTGCACTTGGTTCCAAGTGGCTTTTTAGTAGCTGTGTTTATATGTGAAGCTTCCCCTTTCCTTCCTTTCCTTTTTTTTCCCTTTCTTTTTCACCTTCACAATGGTTTGATTCTTTAGAAGCTGCACAATTTCCTTTATCAATTATCACTCTGTATTGGAAAGATAAATGACACCTATATTTATGGTTAGTTTATGGTTAGGACCTACTTATTTTCAGCAGCTGGTGGCTTTACGCAGAGTTCTTGTGTTCCTAGAAACTTACAGTTCCAGAAAAGATGAGCATAAAAGAAACTATGAATAATGCATTTGAAGATTAACTCAGAAAATCAATGATTATCCCCCCTAGCAGTGTCTTTAAAAAGCAGTTTAATTAATAAAACCTTTTGTTTAAATTTTTTTTGCCTCTATTTATGAATTTTAGCTTTTCTATTTAAAAGCTCAACATTAATTACAATGATCAGTGACTTTTTAAAGGATAAACATTTTATTTTTTTTGAACTGGGGATTGAATCCAGAGGCACTGTACCACTGAGCTACCTCCCCAGCCCTTTTTTATTTTTTATTTTGAGACAGGGTTTCACTAAGTTGGTTAGGGCTTCTCTAAGCTGCTGAGGCTGGCCTTAAGCTTGCAATCCTCCTGCCTCAGCCTCTTGAGTCACTAGGATTACAGGTGTGCATCACCACTCTTCTCTTTAAATAGTTACGCCTTTAAGCCACAACAATATATCTGGAGGAGTTAATAAGTAAAATGTACTAAAATGCCAGAACTTTGCCTTAGGTCTGTTATGTTTTTTCCCTTCTATGCCATTTTATTAGTTCCTTATGTCACTTCAAGGTTCCTTATCCACTAGTACCTTTTTGTTTGTTTTATTGGTTTTTTCTTGGGGGGGGGTAGTATTTTTTTGTACTGAGGATTGCAGCCAGGGACACTCTACCACTGAGCTACATCCTCAGCCCTTTTTTAATTTTGTGATAGAGTCTCTCACTAAGTTAGTTGCCCAGGCAGCCTCAGACTTTCAGTCCTCCTGCTTCAGCCTCCTGGGTTGCTGGGATTATAGGCATGCTCCACTGTACCCAGCTAGCATCTTGTGTTGTATATTTATGTGTTTATTTTTTCAGCTTGTTTGTTTGAGGAGTTGGTTTTTGTTCTGTTGTTTTAGTAAATGAAAATGTGAAGCAAAATGTGACCTGCTTCTTCTTACTTATCTTCATCTGACTCCTCCAACACATGCAAAAAAGCTGAAACCCCCATCTCACACAGACTTGATGTACAGGCATTGGGGAAGGAAAAGGAAATGTGCTTTGCGCTTTCTCGTGCTTTTTATGTCCTGAGGGGTTTGGGTATAATTTAGTTTGCTGCAGAGATAAAAATACACGTATTCCTATTTTCTGATCATTTAGGTCCAAAAAATAGAAATACATGTTTTTTCTAGCCTTGACTCAGCTGAGTGTTTTTAGTTATTGAATTGTATTCTTTTTCGTTATCATTTTTATTTACTCATTTGTTCAATCAAACAGGGTGTCGTTGCCAGTCACAGTGGTGCATGCCTGTAATTCCAGCAGCAGCTCCAGAGGCTGAGGCAGGAAGATTAGGAGTTCAAAGGCAGCCTCAGTAACATAGCAAGGCCTAACCAACATAGTGAGACCCTGTCTCGAAATAAAGAATAGGGCTGGGGGTATAGCTCAGTTGGTAGAGTGCTTGCCTCACATTCACAAGGCCCTGGGTTCAATCCCTAGCACCACAGAAAAATAAAGTAAAATAACAAATAAAAAAGGGCTGGGATTGTGGCTGAGTGGTTAAGTTCCCCTGGGTTCAATCTCTGGTACCAAAAGAAAAGAAACAGAGTCGAGTAATTAGGATTACAGACTTGACCACCATATCTGACTTCATTTTTATTTTTTAATTATTTAGTTCCATTTGGTGCTAACACCTGTCTTGTATCACTTATACCTGTAAAATTCTGTCCAATATTTAAGAACAAATTGGAGCAGGGCGAGGTGGCACTCAACTTGTAATTCTACTGACTTGAGAAACTTGAGGCAAGAGGGTTGCAAGTTCAAGGCCATCTTGGGCAATTTAGAGAGTCTGTCTCAAAATAAAAATTAAAAGAGCTGAGGATGTAGCTCAATAGTAGAGTGCCCTGGTTTTCATCTGCCAACCTGGAGTAGACAATACATCCAATTTGATATTCACAGATTGCTGCTTTTACTTTTTTTTTTTTTTTTTAATTGCAGTACTGAGAATTGAATCCCGAGATGCTCTACCACTAAGCTACCTTCCCAGCCCTTTTTATTTTTATTTTTTTTGGTACTAGGAATTGAACCAGAGGTCAATTCCCACTGAGCCTCATTCCTAGCCCTTTTTTTGTATTTTATTTAGAGACAGGGTCTCACTGAGTTGCTTAAGGCCTTGTAATTTACTGAGACTGGCTTTGAACACGTGATCCTGCCTCAACCTCCCAAGCAACTGGGATTACAGGAGTGTGCCACTGTGCCCAGATCCTTTTTATTTTTTGAGACAATCTCAGTAAATTGCCTGGGTTGGCCTCAAATTTACAAGCTTCCTGAATTGCTGGAATTTCTGAACCACCACACCTAGTGCAGATCACTGCTTTTAAAAAATAAATATCCTGCTGGATGTGGTGTGTGTACCTGTAATCCCAGCACCTTGGGAGGCTAAAGAAGGAGGATTGCAAGTTCAAGGCCAGCCTCAGCAACTTTGGCTCTAAGCAACTTAGTGAGACCCTATCTCAAAATAAAAAAAGGGCTGAGGATGTGTGGCTCAGTGATTAAGTGCCCCTGGGTTCGATCCCTGGTACCAAAAAAAAATTTTTTTTAAATATATATCCTCTGGCTGGTGTTGTGCCTCAGTGGTAGAATGCTTGCCTTAGCATGCATGAGGTATTGGGTTCGATCCTCAGCACCACATAAAAATAAAATATTGTGTCCACCTAAAACTAGGGAATAAAATATTTTTTAAAAAATATTTTTTTAATATTTCTATATATACACACACATACATATATATATATATAAAACCTAAATTATACCCACCAGGACAAAGAATTAAAGTAGATTTCTTTGTTTTCTCGTTCCATTTAAACAGTGTTAACGTCACAGAAAAGTAATGAATATCCTGTAAGTCTGAATCCTAAAAAGCTTTCTCCTGACAAGTTCTGGATATCTCCAAATAGATCCATTAGTAAAAACAAAGAATTGGAAATAAAAAGGTAAGAAATGTCAAGTTGTGGTCTTGAAGTAACATATGTATGCACTGCACTCTTATTGTTAATTTTCCCCCTACTCTGCAGGTTTTTCCTTTTTCTTTTCTTGTAGAAAGGCATTTATAACCTCTCATTGCTCTTTAACACTTCCTTTATTTAACTGTATATAGGCTTTTAGGACCTATACAATGCATAAGCTACACATGAGAATTGTACAGTTATTTGAAGGTCAGAATATACTATGGTAGAACTAAAACCTAGACTGGTCTGGTGGCACATCTGTAATCTCGCTATTTGGGAGGCTAAGGCAGAAAGATTACAAGTTTGAGGTCAGTCTGGACAATTTAGCAAGACCCTGTCTCAAAATAAAAAAGGCTGGGGATATTGCTTTGTGATTGGAGCACCCTGTGTTCAATGCCTAGCACTACAAAATCAAAAAATTAAATTAAGTAGAACTAAAACCTGAGCAAGCCTTCAGGATGATGGTAGACTTCCCCAAGACATCCCTTTCTCTGATTGAAATGTTTGCCTTTCTAGAAAAAAATTGCCTGTTGATTTACCTCAGGAAATATTTAGAGTATTATTAAAGGATGTATGTTCAAAACATTGTTTATATATGACTGTATAGCACTTTATATTTTAAAAAATACTCAAGCCATTAGGGTCACATATCTCACCACTCCAGAAAGTATAAAGAATTCATATTTATTAAATCCCTACTGTGTGACTTCCTGTATATGTTTCTTACTTAACTTTGGGAATGGTGCTAGGTTGTCAATAATCTAACCACATCCTATTTTCTAAGCCCTTTGGGCTTAACTGAGGTCCTGGGAATTAAACTTAGTAGTGTTTTACCACTGAGGTACATCCCCAGTCTTTTGTTTTGTTTTGAAGCCTGGTCTCACTAAGTTGCCGAGGGCCTCACCAAGTTGCCTCAAACTTGCAGTCTTCCTGCCTCAGCCTTCTGCGTTGTTAGGATTATAGGCATGCACAATCACTCCTGGCTTCTAACCAAGGATATATTTTTGAAGCTAGTGATTGTGATGGATAATGAAAAGATCTGGTTTCTGTAGGCATGAAAGCCATGTTTAGGAGTAATGTCCACATTGTCCTGCTTTAACCATTTGAGCTAACTGTCCACTTAATATTCAGATTAAATAGAGACTTTTATCATAGACCCTACACATAATTGAACTTCCTCCCTCTACTAGACAACTAGCAATTCAGTTATTGCTCATCTTCTGTCCACAGGGTTTGACTTTAATGCCTAACTCATAGTAAGAAGCCAGTAATTAAATGTTCAAGTAATTAATGTCTGAGCTCTTTAAACCTATTGATAATTATTTTTTCAAAGTCCTAAACACCTGAAAGAGTAGAGGAACTGCTTATGGTTGCATATTCTAACAATATTTAATGGTTGGCTTTTTTCTTTTTTTGGGGGGGTGGGGGGGGACAATGCTGAGATTGAACCCAGAGCCTCATACATGTTAGACAAGCTCTCTACCACAGAGCTACATCCCTGTCCATTATAAATGACTTTTGTTTTTGGACATTGAAAAGGCAAGGCATAAGGATGATTCTGTAAATTCTGCCCAAAGTAGGTAGAAAGAATAAGTATACAGATGTCAACATTAATCAAATTTCTATCTTCGTAAAAGGTCTGATTCTAATATATTCGTGTGGACTCAAGTAGAATACTATATAGAATTTGAGTGAGTGGTGGTGTATAATTTGGTAAAAATTACTGATGTGCTTTTCAACAGCTAGGAGATATATTGCCTTAGAGTAACCCCTCAGAGGAGATGTCATATGTCAGCCATGGCATGTTGGCAGGCAGCATGAATCCAGACTTCTAGGAGGTCATGGGAGCTTTTTTACTAGTCATTCCTTATTTCTCTGACAGTGAACTGTTTCACTTCTGCTTTAGCTGCCTGGGAATTATGATCAGTCCTTTCAGAGTTGGTGGTGATGGTTTTCTTCTTTCATCTGTCTTTCCAGGTCTTCTCCCACTTCTAAAGCCCAGTTGGTAGATAATAGGTGGTCTGCTCATAGTCACACTACGAGTCTTCAAAACAGAAACTGTCCCTCTCAAGAGGATCTCATTAAGATTGTTGATGTGGAAGAGCAAGAACTGAAAAAGTCTGAGCCACCTGATTTAATGGAACAGTCTTACTTGCCAAGGCAAGATCTAGGTAATATTTCAGATATTCTAATAGGAAAAACACTTTTTATTTTATTTTAATCCTATATAAAGGTATTCTGGTTAATCACGAATATAGTCATAAGCCAGGCACAGTGGTACAACTTCAGATATACTAACCTATCATGGATACTTCTGTTATACTGAAGCCTAATTTTGAAAAATAGCTTGAGTTAACACTTGAATTACTCCAAGTTTACTTGAAAATTATTGTATTTTTTGGGGGGCTGGGGATGTGGCTCAAGCGGTAGTGCGCTCGCCTTGCATGTGTGCGACCCGGGTTCGATCCTCAGCACCACATACCAACAAAGATGTTGTGTCCGCCGAGAACTAAAAAATAAATATTAAAAATTCTCTCTCTCTCTCTCTCTCTCTCTCTCTCTCCTCTCTCACTCTCTCTTTAAAAAAAAAATTATTGTATTTTTTTAATCTGTTTATATTGGTTTAAGTAACAGTTTTAAGAATGAAGGAGTCAAGTATACTCTAAATATTTTACTTCAACTATTAGATAAAAGTTCTAAGGCCCTAGAGTAAAGTTTTACACCTGTTCTTTATTGAAAAGAAAATGGAATCCCAATGCAACCTCTTATTTATGAATTAATGAATACAAATAACCATATATTTATACTTTATAAATCTCTTTTAATGGATAGTATCTTGGATGGCTTTTAAATCAAAGTTTTAATCAGTAATGAAAGTTTTTAATTAATCCTCAAAAACACATTATCATCAAAGGCTGTACGTGGCATCAAATGTGGCATTTGGCCAGGTTCATTAGGGTCAATTTTAAGAATCTCAGACCTTTTATTTATCTACTTACTTTCTGACAGAATGACACTTTTTGAAATGTTTCAAGGATGGTGTCTACTGTTTCTAATTTGGTAGTGCTTTCTGTTGATTTATTAAATAGAAAATGTAATGGTATCATTGTAAGTGCAAGAAGGAAAATGGAGTCTTTCTCATATTTTTAACCTCCTTCTCCTTCCTTATAAAAGTACTGTATGTTCATTGTCCACAATTTGGACAATATAGGAAATAAAAAATGAGGGATATTAAAATTACCTGTGTTCCTATCCATTAACAATGAAACATTGCTTTTTTTTTTTTCCAGTTACTTTACGTAAAATTTTAATTTTAAAATACAGTCAAGAGCTGGGGATATAGTTGGTATATTCCCCATTGGTAGATGCTTGCCTTGCGTGCACAAGGCCCTGAATTCAATCCCCAGGACCACAAAATAAGTAAAGAAAAAAAAGCCAGGTACAGCCATATAGGCCTACAGTTCCAACTACTTGGGGGATCACTTGAGCCCATGAGTTTGAGGTCAGCCTGAGCAACGTACTAAGACCTCGTCTCAATCAAAAAAAAATAATAAAATAGAGTCAAGATAAATAATATCTTTGCTATCATCTTTAATATATTAGAAACATTTCTTCATTTTATTGAACATCAGCATTTGTATTCAAAGTGTAATAAGGGAAGAGTAACTCCTTTGAAATAAATGTATCACAATTTATTTAATCTCATATTGGACATGAGATCATTTCTAAAATTAAACTATTATATAAACAGTGTTGCAGTGAACATCCCTATGACTAAACCTTTGCATATATCTCTTATTTCCTTAGGATGCATTTCTAAAATTAGAATTGTTGACTGAAAGTGTGAACACATGTTAAAACTTTTGCTACATAATGACATATTGTTAAGCCACTGCACTTCCACCAACAATGTATCTGTGTATATTGTACCTGTTTCTGCTCTTAACCTAACTTCACCTTTAATTCTTAGCCAACACTGAAATCTTGTAATTCAAGATTCATTGTCTTATAAATTAAATTTCTCTGGTTCCTTTCAGAGGGAACCCCTTACCTGGAATCTGGAATCAGCCTCTTCTCTAAGGACCCTGATTCTGATCCCCCTAAAGACAAAGCCCCAGAGGCAGTTCATGTTTGCAATGTACCAGCTTCATCCTCTGCATTGAAATTATCCCAGTTTCAAGTTGGACAATCTGCCAACAGTCCAGCTGTTGCTCACACTACTTGTACTGCTGGGTATAACGCACGGGAAGAAAGTATGAGCAGGGAGAAGCCAGAATTCACATCTCCAACAGAAAGGACCAAGCAGAGAATATCCATGGTGGTATCTGGCTTGACCCCCAAAGAACTTGTGAGTGTATCTATATGTATCTCTGTAATGACTAAAATTTAACAACATGCTACAAATAGTTTTACATAGTTTAAATAGTTATGTATAGTTTTATATAGATACTAGCAATGAATAACCTATAGGAAGAAATTTATGCAATAAGCAGAATTATATGTGATTTAATTTTCACTCCCAATTTCTGAAAATTTGCATCTAGATAAAGTTCAGGTATGGGATTTCTCATATATTTACTTGTGAAAAAGAATTATTAAATATTAGCAGAAAAGGCATGCTTTTGAATATGATATAAAACTTTAGAATTAAAATTTTCTTTTTACTTAATAATTCAAGTAGGTATGGCTCTGCTCTCTGAGAGGCATTCTTTGTTTTTCCCCCCTCAGTTTGAACTTACTAACATGTTTCTGCTTAACAATGGTGTTTTTTCAGTGTGTGTTTGTCTTTATCCTGGCTTCTAAGACAGCTATTCAGTACCCTGCCCTGTCATTTCTGCCCTATAACAACCTTTGCTATTAGAATTTTGGCATCTCCTTGGACCCCTTGTGCCAGAAATGGGAATTGTTTCACATTGTAGAAAATACCCACTAACATATTAAGACCCTTGAAATCGGGCTGGGAATGTGGCTCAGGTGGTAGCGCGCTCGTCTGGCATGCGTGCGGCCCGGGTTCAATCCTCAGCACCACATACCAACAAAGATGTTGTGTCCGCCAAGAACTAAAAAAAATAAATAAATAAATATTAAAAAATTCTCTCTCTCTCTCTCTCTCTCTCTCTCTCTCTCTCTCTCTCTCTCTCCTCTCTCTCTCCTCTCTCTCTCTCTCTCCTCTCTCACTCTCTCTTTAAAAAAAAAAAAAAAAGACCCTTGAAATCTTGTTTGTTCTTAATTAGGCTTCTTGTAGATTTTAGGCATCCTGGGAAATTTACTTTACCTGTAATTGGCATTGGTATTACTTCATAATAAAATAATGAGTGAATTTCTTTAAGATAAGACTGGTGTGATAGTACATGATTCTAATCCCAACAACTCAGGAGGCTGAGGCAGGAGAATTGTGAGTTCAAAGCCAGCCTAGCAATTTAGCAAAGCCCTAAGCAACTTAGCAAGACCCTGTCCCAAAATAAAATTTTTTTTAAAAAGCTGGGGATGTGGCTTAGTGGATTCAATCCCCAGTTCCAAAAAAAGAAGACAAGATAACATATCAGCCTATCAATTGGATTCAATAGTTGGTGCCATGAACTGCACACAGAGAGGCAACCAATTCATTCTGAAGTATCTTTCATAATATATCCTTCTTAGGATGAGAACCATTTCTCATCCTAACTTCTCCATGGATAGTGACTCAGAATAACATTCTCTGGTCTGATGGTCTAAAGGGCAAAGAAGCAACCTGTTTGTGCCCTGATAGATACAATATTTAAGTGCAAGATGGCAGCTGTTGATGTTCTCACTTCACAGCAATTGGCTCTGAAAATTCTTATGGTATATCTGATTAAATGGCTCTTGATCAGTTGTCCACACATTGAGAATTCCCGTATATCCATTGAAAATTAGCATTCCTTATTCCTTTGTTTTGAGAGTTTAGGTTTTCAGAGATGCCTAAAATGATCTAATCTTTTTTGCCATGGGCAATTCTAAACTGCAGATTAAACTATAGTGGCTTGGGTACATGCTGTTTTTAAACAAGCAAAGAGGAAAACTTCGAGCTCTTTTCAGACTTGCTGAAGTGTGATAAATTTATGATGAAAGCTACTGACTGTATTACACATGATTAATTCTGAAGCCTGTATTAAGATGATCTTTTCAGCAGTTGCTCTAACTGAACACTGTTTCAAGGCTGAGGTTTCAGCAATTAATCAGTTCAGAATTGCTAATGATCCTGGCAGAGGGCAGTGGCAAAAGGAGGAGGATGTCATTAGCTTCTCTAGTCTGCCTTTTTTCAGTGCCTCATGGCAGTATGGAGTGAGGCAGCATGAAAGAAAGATGGCCTGACCTCCATTACAATATTATACAGCACATAAATATTGGAGTGGGTGGTGATGGCTAGTAAATGATGGCCCTTGGTAAACAAAGTTATTTTCCATACAGTAGCTACCAATTATGTCAGCTGTGCTCATAATGGTTCTGGTTAATTTCTTTCACTGCCTATTGATTTTTATTTGGTTAATAGATAATAGCTAAAGGACTCCAGATTTCTTTTGCAAAGAATGAGTCTCTTCGAATCCTCCTTAGAGAGAATTGATAGTTTTTGCACTGACCTTTAGAAACATCTTCACTGAGTGTTTTTTAGCTATCAGAGAATCGACTCTTGTTTTTTAGCCACATTTATCTGTAGCATAACTTTCTGTAGAGGTTAGTTACCTCTCAGTTTATAAAGTGAAAGCTAGATTATAGATAAATCTAAATAATAATAAATAATAATAAATCTAAAGTATAGTTGAAAAGAAATTGTATTAGGGAATCAAATGATATCTGCTATTAATGATAAAATTTATATTATTTGAATTTTTGGTTTAATTCCATGTCTGCTAACACTGTTACATTATATTAGAATGTTTTGCTCTAGTTTGTACATAATTTTTATTAGATTATTCATTTTTGAGACTTCAAGCATGTTAAGATTTAAAAAATGTACCTTTTCTGAGAAAAATGGAGATTTAGAGCTAACATAATTAATACTTAATTTATGTACTAGATGTAATTTATTATAATACAGCATTTGATTTGATTTCAGATGCTTGTACACAAGTTTGCCAAAAAACACCATATCATTTTAAGTAATCTAATTACTGAAGAGACTACTCACGTCGTTATGAAAACAGGTATACCAAGAACCAACTATCTTCCTTCCTTCCTTCCTTCCTTTCTTCCTTCTTTCCTTTCTTACTTTTTGAGATAGGGTCTCACCAAGTTGCTGAGGCTGGCCTAGAACTTTCAATTCTGCTGTCCCAGCCTTCTAAGTAGATGGAATTATAGATGTGCACAACTGCACTGTCCTAAGAACCTTTATAGAATGTGTTGCATCTGCTGCATAAACCACATGAAGAAATAAGAGCTAGATCTTGGGCTGGGGATGTGGCTCAAGCGGTAGTGCGCTTGCCTGGCATGCGTGCGGCCCGGGTTCGATCCTCAGCACCACATACAAACAAAGATGTTGTGTCCGCCGAAAACTGAAAAATTAAATAAATATTTTAAAATTCTCTCTCTCTCTCTTTTAAAAAAAAAAAAAAGAGCCAGATCATGGTAGCACACACTTGTAATCCCAGCTACTTTGGTGACTGAAGCAGGAGGATGACAAGTTCAAGCCCAGCCAGGGCAATGTAAGTGAGACTATGTCTAAAAATAAAAGAGCTGGGCTATAACTCTGTGGTAAAGTGCACCTGGATTCAGTCCCAAGAATCAGGGTATTAAAAAAGAAGAAAAACTTCAAACCAGGTATAGTGGTACATGCCTGCAATCCTAGCACATGGGAGGCTGAGGCAAGAGGATCACAAATTCAAGGATACTAAAAGCAACATAGCAAGACCCTGTCTCAAAAATAAATTGTAGGGGTTGGGGTTGTAGCTCAGTGGCAGAGCACTTGCTTAGCATGTGTGAGGCACTGGTTCAATCCTCAGCACCACATAAAAAATAAATTTAATAAATGATAAAAGATACTGTGAGGACTAGGGATATAATTCAGTTAGTAGAGCGCTTTCCTCACATCACAAGGCCCTAGGTTCTATTTTTTTTTTAATTTAATTTAATTTTTTTTTTTTTTTTAAGAGAGAGTGAGGGGCACAGAGAGAGAGAGAATTTTAACATTTATTTACTTTTTTCTTAGTTCTCGGCGGACACAACATCTTTGTTGGTATGTGGTGCTGCTGAGGATCGAACCCGGGCCGCACGCATGCTAGGCGAGCGCGCTACCGCTTGAGCCACATCCCCAGCCCGGCCCTAGGTTCTAATCCCCAGCACCACAAGAAAAAAAAAGAAAGAAAGAAAGAAAGAAAAAAGATATTGTGTGTCCCTCTACAACTAAAAAAAAATATATTTAAAAATAAATAGATAAAATGTAAAAACACAGCTGGTGCTATATCTCAGAAGTAGAGCACCCTTGGGTTTGATCACCAGAACAACAACCAAAAAGAAAAAAAGACTTCAAAAATAGTGAAGAATTCTGTGAGGGAGAATGGCCTGCTGTGTTTAGCATCTAGTTAAATACATTTCTCTTGTTTAAAACTAAATGGCTTTTTCTTGGTTTTTTAGTTCTTCAAAAGGATCTTTGAAACACTAGGAAATAAATAGAAGTGATTTTTCAGTTACTGCTTTCAGAAATACTTATGTAGGGAAGAAAAAAGCTATGAAGAGACTGTATTTTTCTGTCCCTCTCAGAGGAATACAAGGCGGGTAGGATTCCCCAGGTAGAAGTTATGTGGGTGAAAATTTGTCATGTTGACATTTCAAAATTAAGGTTTCAACAATGTTTTTTTCTCCTTTCACATATTACCATCCAGTAAAGTAGATCTTTTCCATCTGCATCAATCACCACTGCTGACGTGGATAATTCCTTGAACACAATAGTGGAGCTCTTGAGCTAGCCTTGGCATCTAGAAGATGGGACAGACATTTCCTCTAGTCTTTTCTGTCTTTTTCTTCGGGCTTCCAAAGATCCACATCTGCTGGTGATAATTAGTGATGCTTCCAGCCTCGGATGCTATCTCCTGGGATGTGGGAACCATCAATCCAGATTGATCTTGAGAGCAGGAACTGGGCTCTTTCTCTTCTTAGGTGCAACTTCCTGACTTTGTTTTCTTCTTGTAATCCTTCATATGCTTTTCATTTTGCAGATGCTGAGTTTGTGTGTGAACGGACACTGAAATATTTTCTCGGAATTGCAGGAGGAAAATGGGTAGTTAGCTATTTCTGTAAGTACAATACAGCTTCTCCCCTCCTTCCTTTAACACCTCAGAATTGCATTTTTACAACTAACACCTGAGGTTTTTGCTGATGCTGTGTCTGAATTACCAGAAAGGTCTTTATTGGTAACACAAAACTAGCCTTATCTTTAATGCATATTGCTTTGTTCAGTTAAGCTGGTGATGTTGGGAAATGGATTTATTTTATAACTAATAGGACCTAATCTGCTTCTAGCAATGTTTGCATATGAACTGAGAATTTATTTAATAGTAGGCAGAATTCCATGTGCAGCAGGTACTTTTACAATGTTTAAATTAAGCATCAACTGTGTCTCCAGGAGGAAATTTCTACCATAAGCCTCATTAAAGAACTATGGCTTCAGAGAGAACCTTCTTCCCATGCTCTTTTGTGAATTGCTCAACTCTCCACCTTCACATAAAAGATTGTGTTCTTCTGCTCTATGTAACCTGTTTTTTTCTGTGATCTCTTTAGGGGTGACCCAGTCTATTAAAGAAAGAAAGATCCTAGATGAGGTATGTATTTGATATTACAAACTAATCAAGAGACATTTGATATCATTGAGTCACACAGTTAAGAAAAATTTATCTGCTTCCTTCCATGAGTGCAGCACTTTCCATAAATTTTCCTTGACAGTGGAGATCATCAGGAGTGATATAGAAACCTATGAGGTGATGCATCCCAGCTACTCATAAGGCTGAGGCAAGAGGATTTCAAGTTCAAGGGCAGCTGGGCACTTTAGCAAGACTGTCTCAAAATAAAAAATAAAATGGTCTGGGCATATAGCTCAGTAGTAGAGCACTTGCCTAGCATATGTGAGACTAGATTCAATCCAGTACCACAAAAAGAGAGAGAGAGATCTAGAACAGACCAAGAAATTCTGTGTTCTCATTCATTTATTCTAGATTTCAAAAGAAATAATCATCTCTTTGAGGGAAAGGGAAAGGAATTTATAAAACAAAGAAAAGATTCATAAGGACAAGGTTGGGATAGATCTTACATGTGTACACAAACTAATTCTTCACCATTGTTAAAGAAAAAGACTTTGTATTAATAAGCAAATGTGTCTCCTTAGAAATCAGATTTCTTCAAAGAGATGTTGCTCTTGATGATACTGAGAACAGTGAGAGGTAAATAAGATAAAATGTAGGAGGAGGAATAATTTTAGAACAGCCAAGAAGTGCTGGTGACAATAGATCAGGCAAAATAAAATTAGCAAAAGCAGTTTTAAAATATTATGTGTTATTCAGTATATTCATAATTAACTGACATTTTTGTTGGTTTTAACATTCATTCAGTAACTATTAACTGGGAGCCTACTATGTGCCAAGCACTAGGAATACAATAATAAACAAAACCCATCAATTCTGTGCTGTTATATATTTATGTTCTGTTGAGGGAAGATACTCACTAAGATGAATTTAAGATACCAGGCAAGGTGGCACACACCTGTAATTCCAGTTTCTAGGGGGGGCTGAGGCAGGAAGAGCACAAGTTCAAAGCCAAACTCAACAACTTAGCAAGATCCTGTCTTAAAATAAAAGAATAAAAAGGCTTGTGGATGTAGTTCAATTGTATGTCACCCTGGATTCAATCCCCAGTACTTGAGGTAGGGGCAGTGGGACACAAGAAATGCTTTGAAGAACAACAGACTAGCAATCAGCTGGGGATAGGATCATGGAAGCCCTTTCTGAAAAGATTGAGCTGAGACCTAAATGAAAAGAAAGAATTGTTAGTGGCACAGCGGCACACACCTATAATCCCAGCAGCTCAGGAGGCTAAGGCAGAAGGATTGTAGTTCAAAGCCAGCCTCAGCAAAAGCGAGCCACTAAGCAACTCAGTGAGACCCTGTCTCTACATAATACAAAGTAGGGTTGGGGATGTGGCTTAGTGGTCAAGTACCCCTGAGTTCAATCCTCGGTACCCCCAAAAAAGAAAAGAATTGTTTTTGAAAAAATGTAGAGGACAACTGTTATAGGCAGAGGAACAGAAAATGTTAAAGGTCTTGAGGTAAGAATGAGCTGGGTTTACTAAAGAAAAATACACCATGGTTTGGGGAGGTAGCTCTGTGGTAGAGCACTTACCTAGCATGTATAAGGCCTTACCTAGCATATATAAGGCCCTGAGTTTAATCCCCAGCACAGAAAAAAAGAAAGACCAGTGTAGCTGGAGAGTAATAATTGGTGAATTATGTGTACAGGGCAGAGATTGGACAAGGGCCAGATCAGGTAAGTTTAGGTATAAGCCATGGTAAGGAATTTTATTCTTAGAATAACGAGAAGGTAAGAAAAGGTAGGTTTGGGGCTGGGAATGTAGCTCAGGCGGTAGCATGCTCGCCTGGCATGCATGCGGCCTGGGTTCGATCCTCAGCACCACATACAAATAAAGATGTGTGTCCGCTGAAAACTAAAAAATAAATGTTAAAATTCTCTCTCTCTCTCTCTCTCTCTCTCTCTCTCTCTCTCTCTTTAAAAAAAAAAAAAAGAAAAGGTAGGTTTGGGGGCTGGAGATGTGGCTCAAGTGGTAGCGCGCTCGCCTGGCATGCGTGCGGCCCGGGTTCGATCCTCAGCACCACATACAAACAAAGATGTTGTGTCTGCCGAAAAACTAAAAAATAAATATTAAAAAAAAAAAGAAAAGGTAGGTTTGGAATATATATAAAGCTAGGATCTGCTAATGGATTAAATTTAGAGGATGAAGTAAAGAGAAAGCAAAGAGGTAATTCTTGGGTTTGGGACCTAAACAACTGAGTGAATGTTAGTATTATTATAGTTGAAAAGACATGAGGGAGGAGCCCATTGGGAAGAGGGAGGACAGGAGTGGGATCAAGAATTCTTTTAGATGAGTAGATTTTTGAGATTTATACAAGACATCTGGAGAGAATGGTTAAGTAAGCAGTTAGACACATTGTAAGAAGCTCAGGGGTGCAATCAGGACTATAAACATGGCAGTTATCTTTAAATAAATGGCAAATTCATCACTAGACTCTTCTTATTCAAGTGACTAGGAAATGTTAGGTGTTCTTTCCCCTAGTAATAGCCTGTGATTACAATCTTGCCTTTATTTTTCTTAGCAATACATGCAGTCTTCTCCATAATCTGAGTTTCAGTTTGAATGTGTGTGTTGGGCATGCATGTGTGGTTCTGGGGATGGAACCAGGGCCTCATGCGTGCTAGATAAGTACTCTACCACTGTCCTATATCCCTAGCCCCAGAATTATTTCTAAGCATTCTGCCCCAAGTTTCTCCCCAAAATTCTAAACTCCCCAATCCCATTAGTAATAGTAGTAGTAGTAGTAGCAGCCAGGGATTGAACTCAGGGGCACTCAACCTCTGAGCCACATCCCCAGCCCTATTTTGTATTTCAGTTACAGACATGGTCTTACTGAGTTGCTTAGCGCCTCACTATTGCTGAGGCTGGCGTTGAACCTGCAATTCTTCTATCTCAGCCTCCTGAGCCACGGGGATTACAGGCATGTGCCACTGTGCCTAGTTCCCATTCTTTATTCTCTCTTCCTTGACCAAAGTAATGATTATGAAAGACCTGTAACTTTCTTCACTATAGTAAATACATATTTTATCATTTTAGCTTCATTAACTATAACTCTCTCAGTGGAAATCTGAAAAGCCCTTATTTCTTTAAATGGCAATATACAATTGATTTAAGAGATCAGGAATTCTCCAGTTATCTTTGTAACAGCACAGTATTAGCAGTTTAATCTAAATGCTAAGTGAATATTTTGAGAGAAGATAGATGTTGAAAATTAAAATACATTAAGTCCCAGTGAGGTGAAAAGCCAATTGTTAATTTCTGTATATGAAGATTTGCTTCAATGAATTGATTTCAGCAGCTGAGATCCTGGTCATTTCATCCAGTCCACCAAAAAGAATGACTTTATTTATTTATTTTTGGTTAAAACTCTGGCAATTCTGGATTCTTTAAACAGACCTGTTTGTTCCACTTCCACTGAAGGAGGCTTCTCTTTCTCTGATCCTGATGGTTTGGGTTTGGTTTCTTTCAGCATGATTTTGAAGTCAGAGGAGATGTAGTCAATGGAAGAAACCACCAAGGTCCAAAGCGAGCAAGAGAATCCCAGGGCAGAAAGGTAAAAGCTCCCTCCCTCTTATTGACAAGAATTCCATGGTTCTCCATTCCAGCCAGCTTTGTGTCGGTGGTTTTCATCAGGTTAGGCACTGCTATAGCACCAGCTCAGTGTTTTCACACAGCTCTTCTTAGTTCTCCCAGCCCAACAAGGTAAATAATGTTTCTATTGTACGACCAAGAGAACACAGAGGTTTAGAGAGGCTGTATAATTTAGTGACTAGGAAATGTTAGGTGTTCTTTTCCATAGTAATAGCCTGTGATTACCATCTTGCCTTTATTTCTCTTAGTAATACTCTTAGCAATACATGCAGTCTTCTCCATAATCTGAGTTTCAGTTATTTCTAAGCATTCTGCCCCAAGCCCCCTGGGCTTCAAATTCCAGCTGATAAGTGGCAGAGCTAGGTTTTTATAGAAGTGTAAATCTAAAACCTTTGCTCTTTCCACTTTACCATGGTATCTTTCTTAAAGCAGTGTAGTAAATACTATGAACAGGGGATATAGAGGGCTATCTGCTGGAGCATATAAGAGGAAGTGGTTAATAATCAACAATAGCTGGCATTTATAGAACGTTTACCATATGTTAGGGAATGTTCTAAATCCTCAACCATATTTTGACTATCAATTTTCCAACGACCTTATGAAATATGTACTATTATTACCTATTTTACCTATGAGAAGAGCTCAGAGTTTGAGTAAGTGGCCCAAGGTCACATAGCTAGTTAGTAATGAAACCAGAAATTGAACCCAGTCCTCCTAGCCCCAAGTCTAAACTCTCAACCATGCCATGGCTTCTTAGAAAGTTACAGAAGGCTTTATAGAGGAGAAAAATAGATATTCAAACAATTTTGTAAATGAGGCCCAGGGAGATTCAGTGGCTTTCCCCAAATAATATTGTAGCAGATGATGTGGCCAAAACTGTGTCCTTTTCTCAGGGAGAAGTCCAAGCAAGATCTCACACTTGTCTGTCAGGCCTGAGCCAGCTGCTTTCTCAAGTTCCTGACTAAGTGCTTGTGTTCCTGGTGTTCTTTTCTTCTTTTCTCAAGGAAAAAAAAAAAAAAAGTGCCACAGGGCATTTCAGAACATCCCCATTAGGAGCACCTTCTGTCCTTTTACACAAACTTAAGCAAGAACCAATAGAGTTTTCTAAAGAAAACTGCTTTGGGAGACAATCATAAATCAAGCCTGGAGTTCTCAACACCATCCTCACGCTCTCAGCCTATCAAGTAACTGTTGCTAATGTCAAGAAAAGTACTTGCCCTACTTCTTCCTCTGCCTTCTGCCCAGGGGAAGCTCTGTGAGAACCAACCATTTGTTTTTTACTCTTTTTGATTCAAGGCAGAATTAGCACCAGATTCCTCCCACCTTCAAAGGAAATTCCAGTGCTTTGAGAATTTTCCTGCTTTCCAGGATGCCATTGCTGGGCTTGGTGGTTTGTGCCTGTAATCCCAGTGACTCGGGTGGCAGGAAGATCACAAATTCTAGACCTGCCTGGGCAAGTTAGCAAGACCTTGTCTCAAAAAGGGATAGTAGAGTACCCCTGGTGCCACTGAGGGGAAAAAAGTACCTGGCCAAAGGAATGACATTCTAAAGATACTAAATGTCATCTAGTATTTTCCTCTAGAAGAGAAATGTATTTGTAGAAGTAAAGCTTCAAATTCCTTATCTCATGGCTAGACATTCTCATCAGTGTCAGCCTGGATGCAAAAATTCCTAATCTGTTGTACTTTTCATGGTACTATTTGGTTCCAGCTGGCTGCCTGGGGAGAACTCTTAGCATTATGATCATCTAGGTCCTATCAACAGGTTCAGGATGCATTTTATTCATGCAGATGGGAAGAATGGTACAAATGGAAGCTGTCACTTAAAACAAAAACAGACTTGTCCTGCTGTCTTTTCTTTTTCCTCTGCCTGTAAAGTGTGTGTATAGGGAGAGGGGGACACATTGCTGTGTTTTTAACTTCCTGATTTTTCTCTATTTTTGTCTTTTAGAGGCCAGATAAATTTGAGGCCTATGTAATTTTCTTTTTAGTTGAATGGGAAGTAGGAAGAGGGTCAAGACAATAATATATTTTTTAAAAAAGTATTCACCTGCTGGGCATAGTGGCACATTTCTGTAGTCCCAGCTACTGGGCAGGCTGGGGCTGGAAGATTACTTGAGCCTAAGGGTTTGTGAACATCCTAAGCAACATAGTAGGACCCCTATCTCAAGGAAAAAAAAAAAAAATATATATATATATATACACACACACACACACACACACATATTCGGGCTGGGAATGTGGCTCAGTAGTATGACACTTGCCTAGCATGCAAAAAGCCCTGAATTCCTCTCTTAGTATTGATTTTCTTAAAAGTGTATATTTGTTTATTCATCCAACTGACACAAATGTATGGGGTATTTTTTTTTTTTTTTATGCAGTGCTGAGAACCAAACTTGGGGCCTTGCACATGCTATGCAAGCGTTCTACCACTGATTTATTCCCCAAACTCTAGGTTTCTTTTATTTTTTATTTTTTTTAAAGAGAGAGTGAGAGAGGAGAGAGAGAGAGAATTTTCAATATTTATTTTTTAGTTCTCGGCGGACACAACATCTTTGTTGGTATGTGGTGCTGAGGATCGAACCCGGGCCGCACGCATGCCAGGCGAGCGCGCCACCCCTTGAGCCACATCCCCAGCCCGTCTAGGTTTCTTTTATATAATACCCAAGTATTTTTCTAAGAATCTATGCCAATGAATTTGTATTGTCCAACACAGTTGCCACCAACAACATAGAACTGTTCAAATTAAGATTGAAATATGAAATTCGGGTGCTCATTCATCCTAACCACATTTTACAGGCTTAACAATCACATGTGACTTGTGGCTACCTTACTAGCACAGATACAGAACATTTCCAGTATCATTGAAAATTCTTTTGTTAGCACTGCCAAACACTTGTAAGTGGAAGTACCCCTAGGAGAAGTGTGTGATCTGTCTTCAGAAAACCAAGCAATCTGATCAACTTAAGATACAAACCAGTCCTCGTGTTCACATTAAGAACTGCGTATGCCAGGCACAGTGGCACACGCCTGTTATCCCAGCGGCTTCAGAGGCTGAGGGAAAAGGATCATGAGTTTAAAGCCAGCCTCAGCAAAAGTGAGGTGCCAAGTAACTCAGTGAGACCCTGTCTCTAAATATACAAAATAGGGCTGGGGATGTGGCTCAGTGGTTGAATGCCGCTGAGTTTAGTTCTTGGTACCCACAAAAAATAAAGAACTGTGTATAGCTGGGCGTGGTGGCACATGCTTGTAATCCCAGCAGTTCCAGGAGGCTGAGTCAGGAGGATCACAAGTTCAAAGCCAGCTTCAGCAATGGCGAGGCACTAAGCAACTCAGGGAGACCCTGTCTCTAAATAAAATACAAAATAGGGCTGGGGATGTGGCTCAGTAGTTGAGTTCCCCTGAGTTCAATCCCCAGTACCAAATAAACAACAACAACAAAAATCCTCCTGGGCTGAAGTGATCCTCCTGCCTCAGCCTCCTGAGTGCTGGGATTATAGGTGGGTACAACTGTACCTGGCTAGAAAACTTTTAATTTGTTAATAAAAGAGATTTCTGTGCCTGGTGCAGTGACCCACACCCGTAATCCCAGCATCTCGGGAAGCTGAGGCAGGAGGATCATGAGTTCAAAGCCAGCCTCATTAAAATTGAAGCACTAAGCAGCTCAGTGAGACCCTGTCTCTAAATAAAAATACAAAATAGGGCTGGGGATGTGGCTCAGTGGTTGAGTGCCCCTGAGTTCAATCCCCGGTCTCCCCCAAAAAAAGAACTGTGTAGACCACATAATATGCAATGGCCATTCTCAAAGGAAAGTGAGACAGAGAGATATTTGGGAATCAGAAGAAAGTCAGGAGAAAAGGAGCATGTAAACAAAAACATGACCGCTTTGCTGATTGGTCTCATGGTTAGTGCTGTGCCACTCTGGATAAGCATCAAATTTCAACCAGTAGCTTTGAATCTCTTGCCATCCAGGTCTTATTAAATATAAAGAAGTAATGCACTCTACTGTATGTATATAATACATACAGTATATATATAAAGAACAAATAATTTAAAAATACATATATATATATATATGTAAAATTCTAGGTACTTGGGAGGCTAAAGCAAGAGGATTATAGTTCCAGATCCTGTGTCAAAATAAGGATTGGGGCTGGGGCTGGGACTCAGCGATAGGACATTTGCCTGGTGTGAGTGAGATATTGGGTTCGATTCTTAGCATCACATGTGAATAAATAAAATAAAGTTATATCAACAACTAAAAAAAAGTATTTTAAAAAATAAGGGCTACGGGGCTGGAGATGTGGCTCAGCGGTAGCGCGCTCGCCTGGCATGCGTGCGGCCCGGGTTCGATCCTCAGCACCACATACCAACAAAGATGTTGAGATGTTGTGTCCGCTGAGAACTAAAAAATAAATATTAAAAATTCTCTCTCTCTCTCTCTCTCTCTCTCCTCTCTCACTCTCTCTTTAAAAAAAAAAAAGAATTAAAAAAAAAAAAAAAAAATAAGGGCTAGGGATATAACTTAGTGGTAGAATAATTGCCTAGCATGCACAAGGTCCTGGGTGTGATCCCCAGTATCACTCCACAAAAATGAAGAAATAAATAATACAGGAAGCTTCTTTTGAGAGTCTTTATTTTTTATAAAAACCCATACTCAATTATAACCATGTTTCTCTCCATCCCTTGTCCCTCTTTCTCTCCTTACAGATCTTCAGGGGCCTAAAAATCTGTTGCTATGGGCCTTTTACCAACATGCCCACAGGTGAGGATCTTAAAAGAAATACAAAGCTCCAGCTCCAGCCTCTTTCTTACATGGTGGAATAGTACAGGCAAGATCACACTATCGGAATCCTTCAAATCAATGAAATATTCTGAAGTTTATTCTGTTTGCCCTGCTCCAAGCAGAAGAGCCCCTAAATGTCATCTTAGGGCAAAAATCTAGGCCTTCTGCCCCTTTCAAGAGCTTGAGGGCAGTGAAAAGTTAGGATTTAGGACACAGAGATGGGGTAAAATTGTTGTTAGTGCCCATTTGGACTAAGAAAGAGGTAGGGATAATAAATTAGGAAGAAGATACTTTGGGCTTGTCAATGTCAAGAAAGAGTTTTATTCTTCCTAAACCATCTTCATTTAATACAGAGAAGAAAGCACAGCAGTTGCATAAGCCCTGTGAGTCTGGGGCCATGCACAGGCCCAGAGCAGGGGCAGACTCTTGATGAATATTTTCTAATTACATTTGACATTGAATGTGATGATTAGGACTGCTGTGGGGCTCAACTCTGGTATTGTTTGACACTAAGGCCCTTGTGTATATATAGATTTTGTTCTTTTCAAAACAAAGACTACTTACCTTTGCTTCCTATGCCCCACTTCTGCCCCAGGAGCTCAGGTCCTCTTGCTCATGAGAAGAAGGCTTTAGCATTTGGTTACTGGCAGATAAGTGGCTACAAGGGAGACTGGCAATATAATTTTGCTTCCTACTTCCACTGATTATTGTTGGATTTTTATGAAATTTCCAAGTGTTCATTGAAGAATTTCTTTCTTTTTTTTTTTTTTTTTTTTTTTTTTACTTTGGTATGGTGAAAAGCAGGTATCTCTAGCAGGTACCATTTTTGGAATGAGTTAGTGAGTTTTGATTCAGTCAGACAGTCAGGAGCACTTCAGCAATTCTCAGAAATGAACTGATAGGGAAGAGCTCATCCATGGATGACTTATTGCAAAGCATGTCCAAAGGGACCCAGAAGACACCCATTGATTTTACTGATTCTCCAGGTGCAAGTGGAACATCTCTTCAATCTCTGTTAATTTCTGTACCCCTGAGTCTGCTGATTCCATCTCAGCATGTAGCCTTTCCCCACTGATACACTGAGTCTCTGACCAGGATGATGTATATTTTTTTCACTGGATGAATTATCTTCCTGTCTCTTGACATTTACAGTAATTACCACCAAGTATGGTGCTCTCAATGGCTGTGATTATCAATTACCAACACAGAATTAGGATGCAGGAAGGGAAGGAAGGTGGATGTTTTGTTACACAGTATCTTATCTAGCAACTTAGCAAATTAATGGAAATTAGATCTTGGATTTTTTTTTTTTCTTTCAAGCTTTTTTTTTTTTTTAAAGATTATAAAACCTTATCTTCCAAGTGGACTTATGGAAATGGATAGCCAGAGTAGATGGCAGCAAATCAGTGGCAAATTGACTTAGAATACTTTACAGCCTTTCTGTTCTTTGGGGCAGAGATAGAAACTCTCCTACTAAGAAGTCTTGCTGTAATCTTTCCTCCAGGGATATGTAGTATAGGGTTATATATGTGGATCACCATGGTAATTTTGGGTCTGATTGCCCTGTTTAGATCAACTGGAATGGATGGTGCAACTGTGTGGAGCTTCTGTGGTAAAGGAAATTTCGTCACTCACCCTTGACACGGTAAGTATTTGCTGCCCTGTCCGAGGAAGGACACAGTATTCTGTCTTGCAATTGAGCAAGGCTGGTACCCAGCAGTCTCATAATTTCCCAAAATGTAGCCTCAGGAGCCTTCTCTGACCATGTGCTTGTGTCTTTTGGGCCTCCATCTATGAGGCCCAAGTAAGAATTTGATAACTACAAGTATTTAATAATACACTGAGAGGAGGCGTCTTCCTTCCCCTTCTTGCCATGTGCCTTTCCCCCTCTTTTCTGTGGCTGCTGCCAATGTATTCTGCTTTAGAAACCAAGAAGTGGTGAAGTGGCAGTGCCAGCACACATCTGTGATCTCAGCAGCTCAAGAGCTGAGACAGGAGGATCACAAGTTCAAGGCCAGCCTCAGTAACTCGAGACCCTATCTCAAAAAACAAAAAGTACTGGGGTTGTGGCTCAATGGTTAAGTGCCCATCAGTTCAATCCCTAATACCAAGACAAAAAAAAAAAAAAAAAAAATGGTGATGTAACTATTGCAAAAGCCCTGCTATGACACCCTCAATACTTTTTTCTTCCTGGGGATGCAGGGTGCTCAGCCAATTGTAGTTATACAACCAGATGCCTGGACAGAAGACAATGGCTTCCATGGTAAGATGTCTGCATGCTCCTATGTTATTTGGGGTTCTGTTGGATGGGTTTGGTTCACCATTTATCACCTGGTGCTTGAGTAGCATAGTTCTCAGCACATTTTAAATATTTATTGAAAGAATGGATAGTTACAATGTCTTTTTAGCCAGGTGTGGTGGTTTATGCCTGTAATCCCAGGGACTTGAGACGCTGAGGCAAGAGGATCATAATTTCAAAGCCAGGGCTGGGGATGTGGCTCAAGCGGTAGCAGGCTCGCCTGGCATGCATGCGGCCCAGGTTCGATCCTCAGCACCACATACAAACAAAGATGTTGTGTCCGCCAAAAACTAAAATAAATAAATAAATACATATTAAAAAATAATAATAATTTCAAAGCCAGCCTCAGCAACTTAGCAAGACCCTGTCTCAAAACCAAAAACGAAAGGGCTGGGGGTGTAGCTCAGTGGTAGAGTACTTTTCTTTTCTTTTTCTTTTTTTTTTTTTTTTTTTGTTGTGTGTGTGTGTGTGTGTGTGTGTGTGTGTGTGTGTATGTTGCTGGTTTCAAATCCCCAGTACTGCAAAAAATAATAATATGTAAATGTCTTTTTAACATTGTTCTTGTTTAGTTTTTTGTTAGAGAAGTAATCATGAACTTTTTGCATGGGGGGCAGGGTTTTTGGGGGGAGGGGGCATTATCATTTTGAGATGTGGGTCTCACTATGTTGCCCAAGCTGTCCTTGAACTTGTGATTCTCCTGCCTCAGCCTCCTATGTTGTTGGGGTTATAGGCATACATCTCTTGGCCTGGCGTTGAAGGGTGAAGGAGGTTTAAATATGAATGTTTGTCACAGAAAACATAATCTAGCACGAGAACAAAATAATTGCTAAAACCCAGCACTTGAAGATGATCACCATGTTTTGGTTTTTTATTTGAGATATTTTTTCACATCATGTCAGGTGTGGCACACATCTGTAATTCTAGTGATTCAGGAGGCTGAGACAGGAAGATCACAAGTTTGAGGCCCGCCTCAACAACTTAGTGAGGCCATATCTAAACTACCTCTGGGTTCTATCTCCAGAACCTAAATAAATAAACAAAATTAAAACAAAAGACATTTTTCTAATCTTTAAATTGCAATGCCATTTTGCTCTTTCTGGTGGCGTTTCCTTTACCAGATTGTAGCCCATGCTAATAAAATTGCCAGAGGCTGGTTTTCACCAGCAGTCACCCCTTAGGTTTTTGAACAAGGATTTATGTCCTCAAGCATTGCATATAATTGCAATAATTTGGCTTTTACGTGATTAGTCCTAAGAACTCACATAGCCACGTCCCCAGAGTAGATTGATTAGAATCTGTTCTGAGAGAATGAACTGACACTAATCTCTTTGTGCTCTGTCCCCAGCAATTGAACAGATGTGTAAGGCACCTGTGGTGACCAGAGAGTGGGTGTTGGACAGTGTAGCCCTCTACCAATGCCAGGAGCTGGACACCTACCTGATACCACAGATCTCACCCAGCCACTGCTGACTGCAGCCAACCATGTGTCTAGAACCACAGGACCTCAAAGATGAGCTTAAAAAATGGCCTTTCCAGCTGGGTGTGGTGGCACACGTCTATAATCTCAGTGGCTCAGGAGGCTGAGGCAGGAGGACTGAGAGTTCAAAGCCAGATTCAGTAAAAGCGAATTCCTAGCAACTCAGTGAGACCCAGTCTCTATATAAAATACAAAATAGGGCTGGGAATGTGGCTTAGTGGTTGAGTGCCCCTGAGTTCAATCCCTGGTACCCAAAAAAATAAAATAAAATAAATGGCCTTTCCACCTTAGGCCTGAGGAGCTCCTCTTACTCTTGAGTCTTTCCATAGTTATTAAATATTTATACACATCAGCCTGAAAAGAACTTCTGGCTTTGTGAGGGTCCCTTAAAGATTTTCTACTTCAAATGTCCCTTTGAAATCTGCCATGAGAACAAAATTGTTACAGCTTTTCACCTGAGAAGAATTTAAAACCATTTAAATTCCACCAATTGAGCTAGATACTGATTCATTTTTATCAGCCCTGTTTCTGGTACTGGACTTGTTGACTTAGGCCTAGAGACATATAGTGGCTTGGCCTCAAGAGAATAGCTGGTTTCCCCAAGTTTGTTTCTCTAAAACCCTGTGTTCATAAAAGCCAAGAGTCAGGCCCTTCAGTGAAAGGATCTGTGATACAACTTACAATCAGAACAGTCCTTGAGCAGCTCTTAAATGTTAGAGTCGAGCATTGGGGAGGAAATTCAGAGGCAGATAATGAATATGAATATGAAATTTGAGAGTGAGTTAAAGGAGATCTCCAAAAGTCTAGAGTATAAATTGCTAGATTTTTAAAGAATATGCTCTGAAACAGAATATTTTCAAGAACTCCCTATATCCAGAGAGAGCTCTCTAATTCCTCATTAGCAAAAAAAAAAAAAAGTTTATTGTTATTGCTCCAGTATATAATCCATTCCTCTTAAAATATAAGATCTTAGATACGAATATTTCATGCCTGTAAAATGATGGATCCCACGGAAAGGAGCTGTTGCTTTCTTTGAGGTAATTTTTTTCCCTTTGCTCCCTATTGCTGAACCATAAAACTTCATAAATAATTTTCCTTGCTGAAGGAAGAGGAAGTATTTTTCATATACTCGTTATGCAAAACTGTTTATAGCCGTTGGAAGGACTAGGTCTTCCCTTGTCCCCCAGTGTGCAAGAGCAATGCAGACTTGATTGTACAAAATATATTTTGTAAATATTGTGCTGTGAACACTTCAAATAAACTCAGTAGCAAACACCAAGAATGTTCTTGGGGCTTATACCTGCAGATTTTCTCTGTGCTTCAACTTCTTGGGGCAGCTAAAGGGCCTTTTGTATTTTCTACTGTGGCCACAACAAATTATCACAAATGCAGTAGCTTACAGCAATATCTGTTTGCATTCGTGTGTGTGTGTGTGTGTTTGTTTTTAAACAGGGTCTCACTGAGTTGCCAAGGCTGACCTTGAACTTGTGATCCTCTTGCCTCAGTCTTCCGAGTAACTGGATTTATGGGCATGTGCCACTGCATCAGCACAACCTCTGTTTATTATTTCTGTAAGTCAGAAGGCTGGAGATGTAGCTTAGTGGCAGAATGCAAGTTTAATATGTATAAGGCTCTTGGTTCAATCCAAAACCAAGGTGTTGGCAGGGCTATGTTTATTTCTAGAGGCTCTGGAGGTCAGTCTGCTCATTCGTGTTATTGGCCAAATTGTTCCTTGTGGCTGCAGAACTAAGATCCTTATTATGGAGGCCACCCATATTCCTAGGCTCCTGACCACTTTCCTCCATCTTCAAAACCAGTCTTGCCTGGGCCAATTTTTCTCATGCTATATCTCTTTGTCTACTTCATGGTTCTAACTCCTGCTGAAGACTGTTCTGTTTTTAAAGGCTCGGATGAGGGCTGGGGATGTGGCTCAAGTGGTAGCGCGCTCGCCTGGCATGCGTGCGGCCCGGGTTTGATCCTCAGCACCACATACAGACAAAGATGCTGTGTCCGCCAAATACTGAAAAATAAATATTAAAAAAAAGTTCTCTCTCTCCCTCTTTCTCACTCTCTCTCACTCTTTCTTTAAAAAAAAAAAAAAAAAAAGTCTCGGATGATTAAGTTGTACCTACTAGGTAAGCCAGGGTGATCTCTCTGTCTTGATGTCCCTTACTTTATTAGCTATAAAGTCCCTTCACAGCATTATCTAGGTGAATGTTCTATTAAATAACCAGGAGACAGCAATTGAGAGAGGACAGCTTTAGAATTCTGTCTACCACTTCTATTTAACATGCTTAATCCACAGATAACACTCTGTTCATCATTTCCTGGCCCTTACACTATTCAGAGATTGGAATCCTCTTTGAGGCAAAGAAAATAGTCATCACACAATTCAGTACTGCTGTATTTGTAGAGGGCGAGGAAAGAAAGAAAATGGAGCTAACTGCCATTATTATATTTTATCTGTTAGTCCTCATCATAGCCCTGTAAAGTGGGTATTTATCACCTCTTGAAAAATGGGGACTGAGGTTCCAGTTCCTTATTTATAAGATGTTGCTCAAAAGTTTACATAGCTAGTAAATGACTGTATGGAGATCTGAAACTGCCTTTCCATCCCATCATTCAGTTTTCCACCTGAATTAGTCATGAACCCAAGCCAGAAGACTTTGGTTAAAGTCTTAAGGGAATTTTGGAAGAGGAGCAGGTTGTATAAGGAATTGGCACTTGCTTCCTTTGGGGGCCATGGTGAGAAACAGTAAAAGCAACCCTATGACAGGCAAGTAGACTTATAAAATTGGATCACGGCTACCATTTCTACTCCCTTCCAATCTTCCAGCTTCTGACTGTATTTTTCACTTGTCAGAGCCTTCCAGTTCAGCCTCAACTACATCAGGGCCTCCCCTGGACCAGTGCCAGCTCCCTGTCTTCCTGCCAGAGAGTTGATTGTTCTTGGGGTTAGTGGTAAAAGCAGGTGAGAAGCAAGCAGAAGTGCAATTGGTCCAGTCTTCTGTCTCAGTGTCTCATTTCCAGGGACCAGTCATGACTCACTGGGCCTTGGAGATGAATTTGGCCTCAGTCTTCTGCCCCCCATCACCTGATGGGTTAATAGAAAAAGCAACATCCATCTTGTAGTACATTACTGCCTTTCCAGGAATCCTAGATGAAAGCAGATTTTTTTTTTAAGTCTTTTATAATTATCTCTCAAGGTTTTCTAAAAACTGTATACCCCATCTGATTCATGCTCTGCAAAACCTTTCCCAGAATTCAACTTCTGGCCTTGTCCTCAGACTGCCTGGCCCAGTTTGAGTCCTATCTGATGCTGGGATAAATATTCTTGTTCCCTTGACTTCTGACTTTAAGATGTCCTTCCACGTTTCCACCCCACAATCTCTATCCCTCTCTGGGCACAGCAGCACTTGGGAAATAGTTCCTACACTGCCTTTTATCTCATTTCACAAAATGAACTGCAAAGAAGCTGGAAGGAAAAGAGGAGGAGGATTATAGTGAGGGCACAGGGGGGGGGGGGCTAGAGAAGAGCTCCAGCAGATTATCTCCTTGCTAAAAAATGCAACCAGCATCATCAACAAAGTATCAGCTCAAAAACATGCAAGAAAGGAAAAAAAAAAATCAGCGTTTGGGTGGTCTGAGTGGAAGGAGCCAAGCTGCCCAGAATGTATCCTGCAAAGGCTGTCAGGAACCGATAAGGACAGCCCCAGATGCAGATGGCACAGAGAAGAGCAGGGTGAGGGGGAACTACAGATCTGCTGAAAGAAGCCTGAGAGAATGGGGCCTGCTACCCAGGGAATGTGGGGGCTCACTTATAAATGGCTGCAAAATGGCTGAGCTGGGGACCTCCTCACCATATTTCAATGAGGCCTCACTCCCACTAACAGCCTGTAAATCTGCCTGTAACAAGGAGAAAATTAAAGAAATGAATCTGGGCAAATAGAAAATTAAGGAGAGCTGGTAACAGCCAGCTCCTACAGAGAGCAGAGGTTGGAGGAGTATAGAAGGCTCTTATTCTGTGCATTAGGATGATTGGGAGAATCTAAGCCATTATTTGAAGGGCTGGGAGGAATTAAGATCTGGACATTTCCCCAATATTATGGTACCTGGGAACATGAACTTTGAAAACCTAGTTTCCAGGACCCAAAATGATATGGTAGCTTGAAATGCAGCTGAGTGCAGTGGTTCCCAAAGCATAGCATCCATTCTCTTCCATGTGAGCAGTAGCATCACCTAGTAACTTAAGTGTGCAAGTTCCCTGGCCTCACCCAGACCTGCTGAATTAGAAACTGGGGATGGGGCCCAGCAACCTGTGATTCTACAGCAGACTCAAGTCCCAGAACCTTGGGCTGAGTATAAGTCATGCTAGTTGGTATAAAATGTTATCTGTGGCCCCTTAACTTTTGTCTCCAGGAGAGGTGAGTCTTGGGCCTGTTGAGAATAGTCTGTGGGGTGGTAAGTGGTTCTTATCTACCAGGTTACAGCAGCTGGCTTCAGTTAACTCCAAAATGGCTCTTTAAGCAAATACAAAGCAAAGGACAAAAGATTAAATTATATTAGCAACTTAGGAGCAGAAGGGCCAAACTACTTAAAAAAAAAAAAACAGCTAGAGGTTTATGAGGTTTTATTAATATTTAAATTGCAGTGAAACCACAGCTGCAGCCTTTGACTCTAGCATAGAGATATGCAAATGTGGCTTTCAAAAGCAAGGCAATTTTAGACAGCCCTCAAGGTAATAAGAACAAATAAAACAAATGATTTTGTAATTTACCTTTATTGACTGATGTTGCCGAGGCATGAAGAGCCCATACCCTGTGAGAGTCAGCAGCAATTGAGCTCTCCAAGGGGAACAAAGGAAGCCCACCCAGAGGGAGAAATGCCAGCAGACTCAAGACTGGTGACAGAAAAGACCCAAAGAAGACAAAACAGAAGGAGGTCAATAAGAGGGAAAGATGACTAACTTAAAAAGTAGAATGGAAATCCATCCCTGGGGTCTGTGGCCCATCTGATCACAGGAGCAACAGCAATGATAGTCATTAATAATTATCATTTATAGGCTGGGATGTAGATCCTGGGTTTGATCCCCAGTACCACACACACACATACACAAATTGCCACATTCCTACTATGTTTCATGCACTATTCCCCACATTCAAATGAGAAAAATGAAGCTTCAAGAGGTCAAGCAAGGACTGGGGTTGTGGCTCAGTGGTGGAGCGCTTGCCTAGCGTGTGAGGCACTGAGTTCGATCCTCAGCACCACATTAACCACATTAAAAAAAATAAAGATATTGTGTTCATCTACAACTAAAAATACTAAAAAAAAAAAAAAAAAAAAAAAAAAAAAAGATCAAGCAACTTGCTTAAGGTCACACAACAAAAGGAAGGGGTAGATTCAAATAAGTATGTGGAGCTGAGGTCCTTGCTCTTTCCAGGGCATTGTGCTGGCAATCTGGAGGCAGCGAATAACCCCGAGGTCAATGAGGGGAGACTGACTGGTTCTGTGGTAGCCTCTGTGTGTGTGTATTTGTGTGTGTGCACGCACGCATGCTTGGTTGTGGAAGAGAGAGTGAAAAGATCCATTTATGACTTTGAAGTTGCTTGCTATCCAATAGATTTGCCAAGAAAGCCACAGAAGACCTTTGCAGAGTTCTGGTAAGAGGCTCTTTAGAGTTCAATTCCCAGCACCATCAAAACACAAACAAAATCCTTAAAGATTATGTAATGACTTTGCCCACTCTAGGTGAATTTCTGGAGGAGATATCTCAACTGGGCTTTAAGGCTTGGGTAGGGTAGAATGTGGCCAAAAGAAGCCAGGAGATGCTAGAAGGACTATATGAGAACTCCCAGTTGTCAGAATTGGAGGGAGGGGCACCTAATCCAAAGAGAGGAGAAGAGATGGAAAGGTCCTCTAATGTACCTTTCTCTGACTCTTTCTACCTACCATCCCAAACCTAGCCTCTCCATGCAGTACCTGATGTCCCTTTTAGGCATGTGGCCTCCACATGTAGCAATCCATAGACTTTGCTCTTGCTGCCAGATGTGGTGGCACCCTCTTCTAACCGACACAACTCAGAAGCCTAAAGCAGGAAGATCACAGATTTGAGGCCAACCTGGACAACTTAGTGAGACCCTGTCTTAAAATAAAAAGGGCTTGGGGACTGGGGCAGTAGCTCAGTGGCAGAGCACTTGCCTTGCATGTGTGAGGCACTGGTTTGATCCTTAACACCACATAAAAATAAATAAAGGCATTCTGTCCATCTACAGCTACAAAAATTTTTTTAAATAAAAATAAAAAGTGCTTGTAAAAGCATCAGTGTTCAAGCCCTTGTACTAAAAAGAAAATTAAAAAAAAAAAGGTTTTGCTTTTACTATATTTTTACTAGGTAAGTCCTGATCTGCCATCTCTGCCAATCAATACTTGCCTAACCTCTTTTCCAAAAACCTTCCCCAGGTTTTTCTCCCCATTTAGAATATCCCAGAAGTTTTATTTTGAGATGTGCTCCTTGATAATTCCTTATTAACAAGTTAGTACCATTTTTTCTTTATCATAACCCTGCTCCATACCTGGCAGATATGTTATTAGGTACTCAATGAATATTTGTTAAGGGAATGAGTTAAAGGATGCATGAATGAACTCCATTAATTAAAGAGTTTATCCAATTGCGAGACCCACCCTCAAAAATTTTGGAAAGCCACTTTTGCCATTAGGAATGCTTCAATTCCTCCCACCCATCTTTTAGGGCCCTGATTTACTCCAATATTATTATCATTCATCTATTTATTTTGGTACTGGGAGTTGAACCCAGGGGTACTTTACTACTGAGCTAAGACACAGCCCTTTTCATGTTTTATTTTGAGAAGGGGTCATACTAAATTGCTTAGGGCCTCAATAAATTGCTGAGTCTGGCCTTGAATTTGTAATCCTTTTACCTCAGCCTCTGGAATCACTGGGATGACAGGCTTGTGCCTTGGCACCCAGCCCCAAAACAATGTAAGTAATCAAAATGTCTTCCTCTTCTAAACCCATTCCCATGGATTTTCTCTGATTTTTTTTTTTTTTTTACTATCATGAAGCCCCACCTCTTTAATTAATCAAATCAACACCCACCCACACAGCTTCCCCTAACATCAGTGAGTCAGGCCTTCTCCAGCCTGGACACTCAAGGCAGACAAACTATTGCTGCCATCACTGAAAAAATAATTATGATGTTCATGGTAATCCCTTGGCAGATTCAAAGCACTACCAGTCATCTCTCCTTACTATGGTAGAATGCTAACCCTACTTTACAGATGATAAAACTGAGGTCCAGGGCTTTGTCAAAAGGGTCAGTTCATGAGTTGGTGGCAGACTTGGAACTAATAAGCCCAGGAGTCCCTATTCATTAGACCACAGATGGAAATGCCCTCATTATGTTATCTGGACTATGTCTGGGAGAGAAGGAATATGGATTCCAGCCGGGGAGGAGGGGAGGCTGGAGAAGGTCAAAAAGAAAGCTTTTTCTTTGCAATGCTATAGTAGTTGGCACTAGATAATTCCAGAAAGGTTTTTAAAGCATTTTACACGATCTAGATGAGGGGAGAAAGAATTCATCCAAAGGTAACAGACACACAGGTAAGCAGATGTTTTGCCATCTTTTCTTGAAAACCACATATGGTAGTATATGGTAGGAAACTCAAGTTACAATTTAGAAGGGTCTTCCCAGGTGTTAGGCTGTAAGACTCAGATAAGCTAGCGTATGTGCCAAGTAAGTAAAAAATCTTCTTTTGGCAAGCCCTGTTCTTGGAGCCTGGTGAGGGGTGGGGTTTTCCTGGAGACACAGGGTTTGTGGGGGCTGTCTCAGGGTCTTCCACGGTCCTAAAATGAGAAGGCTGCTGATGGGATCATCCCCAAACTCACAGAAGCTCTGAAAGCCATGGAAACCAAGATCTGTGTAGAAGCTACCTCTGGTATCTAAACAAATACCAAGGAAATTGAGAGGGGGAAATGATCCTCTGAGAAATTTATTTCCTAAAGATATGTGGCCTCAGAGCTGGGCATGGTGGTGCATGCCTGTAATCCTTAGGGCTCTGGAGGCTGAGGCAGGAGGATTGAGAGTCAAAGCCAGCCTCAGCAAAAGTAAGGCTCTAAGCAACTCATTAAGACCCATAAATACATTTTATTTCTAGATAAAATACAAAATAAGTCTGGGGATGTAGCTCAGTGCCCCTGAGCTCAATCACCCGTGCTAAAAAAAAAAAAAAAAAAAAGATGCGGCTTCAGGGCAGTGCTGGCCAACAGTGTGATCTCCCTCCCTCCCAAAGGCCAAACCTTCTTCTATAGCTAGTGGCATCCTAGAACACAGAGAATCATTCTGTTCACTTCAGACCAGCTCTGGGCTTTTCTTAGCCTTTAGCCTCTATTACTCTTCCACTCTGCTGAGGCCTCTGTAGCTTTTCTGCCCCACAGGGAACAGAGGGTCACAAAACCTGAGCGCAGAGAAGTGTTGGTCACACCACTTTGAATGTACTAAATGCCATTGATTTGTATATCTTAACAATAGGTTATGTGACATGAAATTCACTTAAGTTTTATTTATTTTTACTTATTTTGCCTAGTGACTTTCGAGTGCTGAATCACTGGGCGACAATCTCAGGTCCCTTTTTTTCAATTTTTATTTTGAGACAGGGTCTCACTAAGTTGCTCAGGTTGGCCTCTCTAACTTGCAATCCTGCCTCAGCTTCCCAAGTAACTGGGATTACAGACATGCTCTATTTGCTCCCAAACTTTTTAAAAATTAATGTTATTTATTCAATTTTTTTATTTTTAATTTTTTAGTTGTAGATGGACACAATACCTTTATATATTTTTATGTGGTGCTGAGGATCGAACCCAGTGCCTCACATATGCTAGACTAGGGCTCTACCACTGAGCCACAACCGCAGCCTATTTATTCAAGTTTTTGAGGGTGTGTATATGTTAGTGTTGTGTACATGCCCTGGGCCTTGTGCATGGTAGGCAAGTGCTCTACTACTGCGTTACACTTCCAGCCCTCAGTCAATTGAAATAAATAAACAAATAAACAAAAAACAGGAGTGTTAGACCTGACTCTGAGGCTTTGAGGGTCAGAGCTCTTTGCAGGGAATGACAATGAGCAACAATGCCAGGGCCAGGCTGGGCCTCCCCCTCCTCCACCAGGTCCAGATGGGAACTGGGGCTCTGGAGAAAGGCCACACTGGGGCAGCGCTGGGCTCTGGGCAGAAGAGAGGCACTCAGTGAATGTGAGGAGGCCACAGCCGTCAGCTCATTTGCATCATAAGTGATTGGTTTTCCCTGCTCGTCCCTCATTAGGACACAATGGACAGTTGTTTGCTGGCGCAGCAGATCATTTACCAAGGGAGAGAGGAGACAGAGCACAAATGACTGATGGGCCATGGGGGGGAGAGGCAGTCACCTTCCTCTCCTGCCCTCCCCAGGCCACTGGGACTCTTGTTCTCACACAATGAGAGGGAACCTTGGAGAGTAAACTAAACCAGTCATTTGACAGAGAGGGAACTGAGGTGATAAGAGGGTATATAAGACTTGCTTAAGGTCAAACAGAAAGTTCATAGCAGAAATGGGGCTTCTAGAAGAATCTAGAGTCTAGACTCGCTCCTACCCCCACCCTTTATTTTTGTGGTGCTGGGGATTGAACCCATGGCCTTGTGCTTGCGAGGCAAGCACTCTACCAACTGAGCTATATTTCCCAGGCCTGGGGGGGCCCCCTTTCCTGCTGCAATACATTCTCTCTTCCCGTCTGGTGGTTCTATATTTCTGTGGTCTTTCCTGTTCTGAACATTGGTTTCCATCTTCCTCTCTTCTATGTCTGCCTTATCTAATCTCTCTGTTCTTGCCTCTGTCTGTATCTTGTCCAGGCAGCCAGGATAATTACTAAACTTCTAATTAATCTCTGGCCTAACAAGGGTGGGTCTTGGCAGGAGAGACAGCAATTTGGAAACTGTCTAGGATCTGTTTTGTTGGGGATAGGTGGGAAAAGAACAAGTATATGTTGGGGACTATGGTAAACCAGGCATGTGGCACATTTCATTTCATCCTTTCAATCTCACAAGGTAGATGTTCTTAGAAACAAGGAGAATGAGGCTCAGAGATATTGAGCAACTTTTGCAAGGCACCCAGCTGGCAAATATTAACTGATTTCAGAACTTCTATTCTTCCACCTTTGCATACCCTAGCACAGGTCTAAGGCAGGGTGAGGGGTCTGTTGATTCCAGGGTTCAGGTGAGACACAACCTTCCTGAAGGAGGCCACTGCTGTGTTGTTCTCTAGGCAGTGACTGCCTCCCAGCAAACTCTCTCCTATTCTCTGACTCCCACCTTCCCCTAGGCCCCTTTTCTAGAATGATTAAACCTCACAAATGGAAGTTTTCACCCCTGGGGGGTTGGTGGGGAGTCAGTGATCAAGACAGAGGAACCCGAAAAACAGATCTTGGGGGTCTCCCTCCTGCTAACACCCCCTCCCTGTTCCCATCTGCCCCTCTCCTCCCCTTTGTGGGTCAAGGCTGCCAGTGTCTGGTTCTGTTTCATTGTGCTCTGGGGGAAGAGGAGAGTCGGGGGGTGAGTGGGTGTCTGTGTGCATGAACATAAGGCCTCCGGGTTCATTCTGACACTGAATGAAAAACTCACCAATTATTCGTCCAATCTCATTAATATGCAGACAGACATCTGTTATTTAGGAGTCAACAGCAGAGGCATTTTCTTGGGGGGGAGGGGCACTTGTGTACATGACTCTCTTGTCTCTAGCTACTGGGGGATATCTGCTTAGAAATCACCCCACTCCTCCAGACCTGGAGCCTCCCCTCTCTTACTCTTTCCCTCAGCCTTGAGGAAAGCAGGAAGGGGTTGACTAGAGATGAAGGAGGCATGGGAACCTGGCTGGAAGGATGGAGGCAGGAGAGGAGCCAAAGTTTTACAAGAAACTACTAGAACAAAGAACTAACCCCCTTCCTGGGGAAGACAGTAGAGTATGGGAAGAGCGCAATACCAGGTCCTGGTGTCTGCTGGGAAATGAAAGACATGACTTTGGGACATGACTCCTTCCCCACTTTCGCAGCCCCAATGAGGAGTTCTGGTGAGGCTGAGGAAGGTTACTATGGCAACATGGGGTCCTCACTAAAATTCTTCAGAGAAAGTAGTGAGGAGAGTTCAGAAAGATAGAGACCAAAGGACCCCAACCTTTGGAGGAGTGACTAAAGCTCTCTCCAGCTCCCAGGACAGGTAATAAGACACAGCCACTTCCATCTTCCGGCTTTAGGTGCCCACACCAAACACTCTCTCAGGCCCAACTCAAGTCCTCAAACCTGCACAACTATCTTGGTTATAAAAGTTGACAACAGCTCAGGCTCTGCCAAAAAGTCAAAGCTTTTCTCTCATTTTTTCTCCTCTCTGGAATCTTCTTCACTAGCACAATGAAGTAGATGTGATCAGCCCCCTTTTCTAGTATGAAGTCTGAGGTTCAGGCAGGTGCTGCCTTGCCAGTTGCAGCGTGTGGAGGTTAGTCTGAGTCCTCCCTCCTTCCCTTCCCGCCTCCCCCCCAGCAGGCTGATTGCTGAGGTTAAAAAACATTGGCTGCATCACAGCATGATTAATTGTTTATTTCATTAAATGATTAACGAGGCTACATTGTTTCTCAAATGGGTGTCTAATTTGTGGGGGAAACAACTGCAGAGGAGGAAGCTGGGTCTGACTCTTGCCTCTAGGGTGGGGGTGGCTCTAAGTTCCCCTCCCCAGTCTGCAAGGGCCTTTGAGGATCAAGGAATAGCCCCATTCCTTCCTCTCATCCACTGGGCTCCCCAGCCCAGAGGCACAGCCTCCTTCCCAGGAAAAAAAAAAAAAAAAAAAAGATCTGTAGCCCAGACCTGAAGAGAGGATCAAAATCCATTCTGGGTGGTATTGGAAATGTATTAAACTTTGGGGGCTCCTCCAACTGATTTATCTTCCTAATTATGTTTGCTTTAGGCAGATATTGAAATGTGTTTGCATTCCCTGAGCGCAAATGGCAGGGGAGGGAGGCTGGGGAAAAGCGCCGATACAAACACTCTGCACTTTGGCAGCTGCAAGCTTCAGCCTGCTTTGTACTTGAGCAATTCAAAGTGGAGAAGGATCCAGCCAAAAATCCCAAGTTGATTTTTATGCCGGGTCCCTGTGAGGGAAAGGGTCCAGTCCTCTGGAACAGACAGCGACCCACCTAGCTAGGCCTAAGAACCCCAGCTATCTCCAGCACCCTCAGCCCAGGACTTGGGGTCCTTGAGGAGGTTCTTAAAGTCAGCCCCTAACCAGGTCTTGGTTGACAGGGTAGGATGTCCAGTGCCCTTGAAATTATCCTAGAATCCTTGAAATTGGCCAAGATGAATTAGAATAGGGGTCCAACAGGAGGGTCCGCTCAGCCAGGGAATGGGTAGGGATTTCCTTTGGAAAGTCTGGGGCCTAGCATCAGGAAAGGGGAGCTCTTTTATGTGCCGTACCTCAGAGCCCAAACCGCTAACCCTCACCATATCATCCAGATAACCATCTATCCAAAAAACAAGTCTGATCACTCTCTGTTTGAAATCCGTGGTGGCTGCTCACCTCCTCAGAATGAAGTCCTGGTTCCCTTGGCTGTGCAGCCACCTCACATACCTTTCCAGGCTTGTCTTTTGCTCTTGCTGTCATGAGAACCCCACCATGCCGTGCTCACTCTCTTCTCCACATTTGCACCTGCTGTTCCCTCTGCCCAGAGTCTTTCTAACCTTCCCCATCTGGCAAACTCTTCAACCCTCAGGACCTGGCTTAGGAGAAGGACCTCCTGCAGCAACCAGTTCTTTTACAAACATCCTTTCTCCCTTTGCCAAGGCACTTTCACACCTAAGGTTCCTCTCCTCCCCACTGGGCTGGTCTGTGGAAGCTCAGAGACTGGTTCTTTCAGGCTTCCAAGCCCCTGTGTGACCCATAATGGTGCCATGCACATTTGCTAAATGCCTAGTGCGGAATGGGCTGTGAATTAAGGTAGGATCCCCGCAGAAGGGAAGGGAAGATCTGTGTTCTCTCCCAATGTGTCTGGAAGAATTGGCTGGGGTTAAGGCTGGGAGAGAAGAGGAGGGTCAAGTATAGTTCCTGGAGGAGAATGTCACCAAAAAGAGGCCAGTGGGACCAGAGCCAAGAAAGGAATACAGGACAATCTGAAACCAGACTCCTGAGAAAACAGACCAGCACTGTCCTTCCTGACAACAACTGTTCTTGCCATCCCCTCCACTGGTTTTCATTCTCTAGTGGACAGCAGGGGTGACCCTAAATTCAGAACTGATGCTCCCCTATAAACATCAAGGAACTCAGGATGGAATGTAGAGAGTCCCTGTCTTTAGGGAGACCCCAGAATCAAATGAGTGGCTTTTGGGGAAACTTTATGCAGGGTCAACTTATGTAACACGGAGGCTCTTGATGCCCTCCTACCTTGTGACCCCGATCAATAGGTATCAATAGGCTCAAAGCCATGGGTGGAGATGGTGAGCAAGAGGCCTGCACCACTTTTGCAGGACCCCTCCCATGCTAGTGGCAGCCCCAACTGGGCTGGGTAATGTGATTGCACATCAGTCCACTCCAAGACCCCTAATGGCCTGAGGATTGTCTGCCTCATTAACTGGAATGAAGAGTCCCAAGATATCTCGTCCCCTGACCTCTGGCTCCTAAAAGGACAGGTGTGATTCAACTCTGCTCCACCTGTGGGCATGGACAGGAAAGTCCCCCGCAGTGATTAACTTTCCCTCCTTGCTGCTAGAGACTAGATTGTTTTTTTGAGAAAGCAACAAAACTAAAGCCACAGCCGTTTTCCATGGACATGGGCTTTATTTGGGACTGTTGGGGGAAGGGAGGTGGAAAGCTAGGATTGGTGGGCTGATGGGGAAGGAGCTTCTCCTTGCTTTAAAATGTAGTGTGTGTTGCCTGGAGGTTAGAATGTGTGAGAACAGCTGTAGAAGTGAGAGGAGAGAAAAAAAAAAAAAAGATCATAAAATGGACACTTTCCTTAGGGAAGGAAGCCAGGACTAGGATTTAAAGACCAGGGGTGGAGAGGGAAGGTACCCTTTATATAGGGACTCAACCAAAGTCATTGCTTGATGCCATCTTCCCGAATGCCCACATGCCCTATCCCAGTTCATGCCCCAGATGCCCACCCTGTTAGCTCCCTCAACTTCCAGAGGAGAGGAAGGGGGATGAGGATGTGGGGAATGGTAACACCCTCTGCCCTCCAGCTCTCCTGGCCAGGAAAACTTCTCATTCTAACTGCCCTGACCTCCCAGCCAGGGTCAGGAGGTCAGGAAGCCTAGATGCAGGCGGGGGAACAATTGTGCCCCTCACCACCCCTCCTCACACTCCCCTCCGCAGCCCCTCACATGAGGTTGCAGCTCTTGGCACGATCCTTGTGTATCTCGCCCTCATTCCCCCGGTCTGGCCGTCCTGACAGCTGAGTGGACCGCTGAAGTCCCCGGCGTGAGTCAGTACGGCGCAGCTGCCTATGGCCACGGCCAAGGGAGGCCACTGTGGCCACATGAAAGACATCCCTGACGCTGCGCTCAGAGGACCTGGAGGAGCATTCAACATAGGACACAGCCCCCACCTGCTTGGCCAGCACAGTCCCCTGGAAAAGAAGAGCATAAAAGAAAGTTATAGGGCTTATACTGCGGCTCAGCAAAGGGCAATGGATGCTGTGGGCTGAGGTTGGAGGTCAGTGTTTGGGGAAGGCCAAGGGTCAGAGGTCAGAGGACAGAGTAAAATGACAAGCCAGGTAGGGCGTTTTCAAATCAGAGGCAGAGAAAGGCAGAGGTTAGAGGTCTAGGTTAGGATTAGGTTAGAGGTCAAGGTCCCACCTGCTCATGTGTAACAGGGATAAGTCTCTGCTTGGACAGCTCCCTCAGTGTGGCCAGGTCCGTCCGCATGTCCAGTTTACAGCCAACCAGCACAACCTTGGCATTGGGGCAAAACTCCTGAGTCTCACCCTGCCACTATTTGAGAGAAGAAAATAGTTATGGAGGGATAAAGGGAAGCACAGGGAAAATTCCTGCTCCACACCAGGAGGATGCCCTTCCTTCCTCATAGCATGCAGAAACCAGGTATCCTTCTGCATTCTCCCATGTGAGAAAGGATCTGGGAATATTGGGCTTGGGTTGACAGCACAATGGGGTTCAGAGAAGGAGATAGTGAAGAGAGCTGCAATGGGGCTGTGGGAATGGGGCCCTCCTCTGCCCTGAAGGGCTAGGAAGGGTCTACCAGCCTGGAATCTTCCCATTCCTACTCCCCTTTCCCATACTTTCTCTTGTGAACATACAAACCCCACCCTCCCTTGACTGGAAACTGGTGCTGCTAGCTGATTCCAGTCCATTCACCATGGGCTTTTCTCATGGAAATAGGGGCCTGAAGAGGAGGCCTCAGGGCTATCCTGAGCTCCAGGATCAACATTCCTATTCCCTTCATCTGGGGCTCCCAAACCAAGAAGAAGGGGAGAGCTGGTAGGGAATCCCTGAATACTTCTCTCTACTCTCCCCATATCCTCCAGCTATTGTTTTCAGCTGTGAAGGGACAGGATAGGAGGAATGAGGGGAGAGTTGGGGGGGGGAGAGCTTCACCCACTATCCAGCTGATAGCCAAGCCCCAGTCATCACTTCTTCCTCAGGACCATACTGTCCAGTCCCCTCAGTCTAGCTGCCCTGCTTCCCCAGTCTCCCACCTTCTTAAGGACACTGTCCAGTGTTTCTGGCCGGCTAATGTCAAAGCAGATGAGCACAGCATCGGAATCAGGATAGGCCAGAGGCCGCACGTTATCATAGTAAGAGGAACCTGAGGGAAAACAGTGAAGGGACAGACAAGGGTCCTGAGTGAGTGGCAGACCTAGAAGGGAATAGTAGACTTATGAAATCTTGGTTAAGGGATTCTGGGAGCAGAGAATGGAAAAGAGCAATCATTAATACACATCACAGAATTCTGGTATTATTCCAAGGAGAGGAGCAGGCAGAGGGGAAGTGAAATGGTGGGAAACATCTCTGGGTTTCCCTAAGAGTAATAATTCTCTACTCCCCCCATCCCCAAATACTGGGGACTGAACCCAAGAGTGCTCTACTACAGAGCTTGATCCCCAGCCTTTTTTTTTTTTTAATACTCATCTTCTAGGTGTAATTGGACACAACACCTCCACGTTATTTATCTGTCCCTATCTGTTGTTGAGGATTGAACCCAGGGCACTGCATGCCCTAGGCGAGTGCTCCACTGCTGAGCCACAACCCCAGCCCCCTAGCCTCTTTTATTTTGAGACAGGGTCTCAGTTACCAAGGCTGACCTCAAATTTGTTATCTTCCTGCCTCAAGCTCCTGAGTAGCTGGATTATAGGCATATGCCATTGCACCCATCTAACAGTAATAATTCTTAATCTTTTTGAGTTTCAGACCCCTTAGAGAAGCTCAGGAAATCTATCAACATTCTCACAAAATTCTGACTGTACTTTCTGAGCTTGTTTTGACAGACTCCCCTCCCCACCCAGTGGAACCCAGGGTCTTCCACATGTTAGGCAAGTGCTCTACAATTGAGCTATACCCCCAACCCTTGACAAACATCTTCTAAAGCCTTAAAATAAAAACCCTCCTCATTTTGGGGGGAAGGTAAGGAGCAGGGGTAGGGAAAGAGCTCTCCCATCCTCTTGGGAATGGATCTCAGATTTTTTTAGTTCAGCTCAGAGAAATCACTCTCCTTTACCCCAAGAAGGAATTCTAAGTATATCTCCTATACTCAGTTCCTAAAAACACTTGTTCCAAAATATAAGCCATTCCTTCCCAACTTTCCTAGGTAGGCAGAACATAGTTGAGGGGCTTTCTCCTTCAGGACATGGTTTCTATTAGGCTGAGTGTGCTCTGCCTCAGTTTCCCTGGCTTTAAGCAGATATTTGATATTCTTTTCTCCTAGAATTGGATGAATGGGCTAGGATGACCTGGAATCTAAGGTTTACTCAAGGGAGAGGTCAGGCTGGGGGCCTCAGAAGTCAGGGTGACCCCCGAGGGACCTGGCTACCTGAAGTATCCCACATGTTGAGCTCAATGCGGCGTTTGTCGATCTCAAAGCTCGCGGTGTAGTTCTCAAACACAGTGGGGACATAACTCTGCAGATACAGATGGGTCAAGATGAAATCCTTTCTCCAGTCCTCACAAATGCCCTCCTTCCTCCCATACCGGGTCCAGCCCAGTCCCTGGACAGAAGTTGGTCTGGGGTTGGGCAAAGGGGAGATCCCGGGAGCTGCTGCCTCCACGGATTTTCTGCTAGGCTTCCAGACCCCTTCCGGATCCCTTCAGCCTTTAGTTCTCTCCCTCTCAGCTGCCCAGAATCTCCGACATTACCCCCTGCGCGCCCTCCCGGATCCTCTGGTTCTCCCAAATCCCATCCATCTCGCTGTGATCCCTAATTCCTTCCACCCCAATCCTCTGCAGTCCTTTCAGAGCCCCCAACATCTCTTCCCCCTCTCCAAGCCCCTCTCTCTTGTCCCTGGTTACCTTGGCACCCGTTTCCATCCGTCCCCGGGGCCCCTGTCACCCATCCCCGGTCCCCTCTCAAAAAGCGGATTCCTCACCCCGGGGTAGGCGTCCTTGGCGAACACCTGCAGCAGCGCCGTCTTGCCGCACTCTGCATCCCCCACCACCACGATCTTGCAGCGGCCGCTCTGCCCCTCCATAGTCCCGGCTACGCGCCGGCCCCCCACGCCGCCCCCCTCTTGGGCCCCGCCGCCTCCTCTACCGCCACCTCCCTCGCCGCTGCAGCTGCAGCCGCTCGGGCCGCCGACACCGGCATCTCCCGGGCCCGCGCGGAGCCCCCGCCCGGGGCTGCGGCCCCCTCCGCCCCGCCCCTAGCCTGGGGGCCGCGCCCCCAGCCCCGCCTCCCGCCCTCGCAGCCGAGGGGCGGGGCTCAAAGGACCTGGGAGGAGCCTGGGGAACCCGGGTCCTTGAGCGGGGATCTAGGTCCCTGGTGCAGTCTAAGAGGTTCCTGAGGGTTTGGGGCTGGCCAAGACCCCGCTTATTTGAAGTCCTTGGGAATGGGGGCGGGGCGGAGTTGGAGCGAAGTTCTGAAGGGTAGGGTGTGAGCGTCACATTCACGAGGCTGGGACCCACGCGTGCACGCAGGTGTGCCAGTGCGGATACGCGCGGTGGCAGCCATCCACTTCCTGAACACAGGGGGCGCGAGATGACTGGGAAAGGAAAAAGTCTTTGGTTTCGTCTCCCTCCTCCACTCTTGTGTCCTGGCGGGGGATTTGGGGAAAATGGGAATATAGACTCCTACACACCCACTCGGTGGCGGGTGACATCATAGCTTTCCGTCCCCATGGCGACGGGTGGCCGGGTCTGGGGCTGTAGTGACTTAACCGCGGGCCTGGACTAACAGGGAAACGTGGACTGAGTTCCTTAAACCAAGTGTTGAGTGGAAAGTTTTGGGGAAGCTGCGTCCCCTGGTGGATGCTTGGGGAGAAGGAGAAAGGGAAGAAAAAGATGATGATGAACTAATTACCGAGGACTGGAGCCAGAGCCAAGCCCAAAAGTCAATTCAGGCTTGACTTAGATTCTAACAGTAATCAAACCCATGTTTGCATCTGCATGTCATCGTTTATCTTTTAAAAAATGCTTCTTTAGGACTGGGGATGTGGCTCAACTGGTAGCGCTCTCGCCTGAAGTGCGTGCGGCCCAGGTTCGATCCTCAGCACCACATACCAACAAAGATGTTGTGTCCGCCGAGAACTAAAAAATAAATATTAAAAATAAAAATTCAAAAAAATATATTTTTTTTAAAAAAATGCTTCTTTAAATCGGAGACACTAGATTTAAAGAAGCATTTGCGTGTTGTAAATAACCCTATAAATATAACTACAGCACCAGCACCAGCACCACTTTACAGAAGGCAAAATGAGGCACAAAGCGTTAATAAAGTCAGAAAGATTTAAAAGTTTGGTCTCCATGCTTTTAGTTTGCCACTGTAAGGCCACAATGAATGAAGCCTGATTCTTTGCAGGGTTACTGATGGATAGAATCAGAGCTTGAGGTACAACCTGATTGGGTTCTGGTCCACAAGTGGCTGGTTCCCCAAATCTGATGTAAACTCAAACTTTGGGACTGTCCTTCAGAATGCTTCTTAACATAGCTTTAAGTTTTCATAAGGTTTATTGTGAATAAGTAAGTTAAACACAATTTATTCATGTTATAAGAATGTCCTCATGTGTATCAGTGGTCCTATGCGACCGAACCCCTTCCCCCCCCCCACTCTGGAAGCTGGCACTGCAGAGGCCTTGGCCCTTTAAGTCTGAACGCTAGGCCCCGCCCCAGACTCGGCGCCCCACCCAGCTGGTTGGAATCCGCAGCCGCTGCACATCCCGACGTGCGCCCCGCCCTCCCCAGCTGTGCACCCTCAGTCCAGCTGTGCTCGCTTGTCGGGAGTCCAGCCATGTCCGCCGAGAGAGAGGTAGCCGAAGCGGCCACTGTGGTGGTGGCGGCGGCCGAGGAAGGGGCCAAGGAAGATGTTTCTTCGCAACCCCCGAAAGCTGAGGCAACTAGCGACCCGCAGCCGCCCGCGGCCTCTGAAGGAGCGGCCGCCGCCTCTCCGCTGCCGCCGCTGCGCTGCCTGGTGCTCTCTGGCTTCGGCGGCTATGACAAGGTGAAACTGCAGAGCCGGCCGGCCGTGCCCCCAGCTCCCGGGCCCGGTCAGCTGACGTTGCGCGTCCGGGCCTGCGGGCTCAACTTTGCAGATCTCATGGCCCGGCAGGGGCTGTACGACCGGCTGCCACCGCTGCCCGTCACTCCTGGCATGGAGGGTGCGGGCGTTGTGATCGCCGTGGGCGAGGGAGTCAACGACCGCAAGGTGAGCGGGCCAGTGCAGGGTAGGTAGGGACTGCGCAGGCCGCGGGGCAGTGGGGCACGAGTGGGCGGGCGCCGGGGGTGTGGCAGGGCGGGGGAAACTGGCACGGATCTGGGTAGACAGACATGGAAGACGTAGGAAAAAAAACTTATGTTTTGAGGATCTTGGAGAAAGGAAATTTGTTTGTCGAGGGGACAGTTAGCGTTCCTTCCCCAGCCATTTTTAGTCCCTATACCCCCCTAGTGGGAGTGGGGTTAGGTGGGGGGGGGTGTGCGCGGGGGGTGGGGGGGAGACAATAAGGCGCTCATGCGCATGCGCACTATGCCTGCTCACTCCCCACCCTACACACACTTACACACTAAAACCACACCTGTCTGTACCCCTGCCCACCAAATACTCCCTAGGTAATTGTGGTCTGTGACCCTAAGTGACGGTTAGCGTCCTCTTTTCCGAAGGGAGCTTGAGGAGCTGGGTAGTCGAGGTTGGGCGGGGGTGCAGTGGCCTTGCCAGAGCCCTAGTCACATGCAGCCCCGTGGTCTGTGGGGGTGTGTGGCGGCCCCTCCCTGAGCGGGGCCATGGAGGAGGACACGCCCGTCATGGAGGAGTGGGAGCTGTGCTGCCCCACCGCCAGCAGCCTTACACTACCCGACTAGTGTTGGGTGGAGGAGGTGGGATTGGGTCTCCTAATCTTTGTCTGGAGCTCTCTGTCTCCCGTGACTGCAATATCTTCTCCTCTGACTCCGCCGGCCGGCTACAACCCTGAGATGCCTTAGGGAGCTTCCAAGAAACGCTTCTGCCTTCCTTGGGGACCCCCACCTTAGAAAGCCCCCGGTGGGAACCATTTGGGGCAAAGTGGGGAGGTGTGGCACCGTGAGCAGGTTGGCCCAGCTCTGCCGGTCGTTTCTCCTTCTCATTTGTCATTAATCTTGGCCACAACCCCGGACTCTAGAGACTTCCATATGAGCAACTTTTTGAAAAACCTGGGGGGACACATCATGTGTTTAGGGGTTTCTTTTCAAATCTTGTGTGAAGAGCGGATGCACTCTTCCTATTATCTGACCTAGATTTGTTGAGGTTATTGTACATAAACCCTTAAAGGTTTCTCCCTAAATTCAGCTGTGGCCCCACCCTCACCCTGACTTCTAAATAATCCCACCCCTGAGAAAATGCTAAGAGGAATTTGGGGAGGGGGAATTGTCATTCACGTTACTGCTGAAGGCCACACACCTATTCTCCCGTCCCCACCCACTTTCCGCTTGATAAATACAGGATTTCCTGACCAGGGAAGAATCTGATGTAAGAGCCTGGATTCTGTGGGGAGGGCCCTATCTCCCTCCTGTGGTCTAGGCTGGGAGGGTTAAGTCCCTGACCTGTGATGGGCTGAGGGTGAGCCATGAGCCAGGCTAGAGACTTGTTCTGGGCCAAATCTGGGACTGGCCACCACCCGGAATGACTGCACTGTTTGCAGCTCTCCTAGGACTTGTTAGACCTGAGTCCTGGGATGGAGGGCTTTGTTCCCCAGACCTCAGGCCACAACTGTGGAGAAAGATCCCAGTCTACTCTTAGTTCTCCTCTTCAGTGGAGTATAGGATCTTGAAGATGTGAAAAAGGGCTTGTGGCCATGGTGTATTCCTGTAATCCCAGACACACAGGAGGCTGAGGCAGGAGGATCACAAATTTGAGACCAACTGGGCAACTCAACAACACCTTGTCTCAAAACAAAAAATAAAAAGGACTATGATGTAGGTCAGTGATAGAGCGTCCCTGGGTTCATTCCTCAATACCACAAAAATTAAAATTAAATTAAAAAAAAAAAAGGAGTGTGTAGGAGTCCCACTTCCTTTCCCTATAGATCCTAAGTCTTGTTAATATAGATTCCCATCATTCCTGGCAGGAACTGAGAGAGACCTGGATTGTCCTGGAACAATACCCACACCTCCCTCTCCATATTCTTCAGAGAGCCAGGAGAGGCTCTTTCTTTCACCGGAGGACTACCCCCTCCTCCTTGCCCTTCCCTTGCCCTGGTTGGTCAGCTAGAAGGATTGTTATCTTTGTCCCCTTTTCCTCCTGCAAAGAGGCTCCTGTGCAAATAGCTGAGAATGAGAGAAAACACCTTTTCCTAGTGCGTGGGATGGTGTGTCATTCCTTATGCATTGCCCCTCCCACATGATCTCTGGGTGAAGGTGTTTTCTGAGCCCGTAATACTGGCTCAAATACAACTTTTGATGGATCACACCGAGCCCTAACCACTCAGAGACATTTACCTGTGCTTTGGCAAGGTCCTTACCACATGCTTCCCTCTTCCTTCAGTTATTTGTGTGACTTCCTCTTCTGCTATTATTGTTATCATTGTTATTACCTAACATTACCAAGTGCTTACAATGTGCTAGACATTGTGTTAAAAGTCCCTGAGTTTTTTCATTTAATTCTCATCATTCCCCTACTTTACAGATAAGAAAAACTGGTTAAATACTTTTATTTGCCCAAGGACACATTGCCAGTAAACAGTGAAACTCATTTTTATAACCAAAAACAGTTTGATCTCTTCAATAATACTCATGCTGCCCTAACTGTAATCTTCTTGCATTCAGAGTTCTTACACAATAATTAAGTGCATGATCTGTAAAATGGAGATAAGGATAGTATCTACCTCAGAGTTGATGTAGGGATTATTTGGGTGCTTATATATAAAGCACAGGGCATAGGGCCTAGCCTTCAGTAAGCACTCAGTGTCTTAATATTTATTTTTTAGGTGTAGATAGACACAACACAATGCCTTTATTTTTATGTGGTGCTGAGGATGGAACCCGGGTCCCACCTGTGCTAGGCGAGTGCTCTACCGCTGAGCCACAATCCCAGCCCCTTTACTGCTATTTCATCTCAAAGAAGATGGCTGGGCACATAGTGGAAAGTCAGTAAATCACCTTAGGTGAATTAATTGACTGAATGCTGCTATTCTCCCATTCTTCAAGGCAGGGGATCGGGTGATGGTGCTGAACCGGTCAGGAATGTGGCAAGAGGAGGTGACTGTGCCCTCAGCCCAAACCTTCCTGATGCCTGAGGCCATGACCTTTGAGGAAGCAGCTGCCTTGCTGGTCAATTACATCACAGCCTACATGGTCCTCTTTGACTTCGGCAATTTGAGGCCTGGCAACAGCGTCTTGGTACACATGGCTGCAGGTGACAGGTCCTTTCTGTTTTCCCCTTTCCTTACCAGATTTTCCTTCCAGGCTCTTCTAAAGCCTGTCTGGTTTGTTGTCATGGTAACACCAGGCTGCCTTGGCCTGTGACACTAGAGGCCTCTGCAGTATAGTTGCCATGGTAACATTCAGGCACCAGGTCCAACCTAGTGTCCTTAGCAACATGCCCTCACTCCATACCTTCTCTTCTCCAGTGACCCTCCCTCAGTTCTTAATTATGGAAATTGGACATGGACCCCAAAGTGAATCTAGGCACAATAAAATTGATGGACTGACTGGGTCCTTGGGAGACTAGTATGAAGAATAGTGACTAGGTGACTCCATAACCGCTTCTTCTGGATGTTTGTTTTTTTTTTTTTTTTTGTCAATGAACCTTTATTTATTTATTTTTTATCTATCTACCTACCTGTTTATTTATATGGGGGTGCTAAGAATTGAACCTAGAGCCTTACCCATGCTAGTGGTACCTACCACTGAGCTATAACCCCAGACCTTTTCTGGGTATCTTGCTGCAGGTGGTGTGGGTATGGCAGCTGTGCAGCTGTGTCGTACAGTGGAGAATGTGACAGTGTTCGGAACAGCCTCAGCCAGCAAGCATAAGGTGCTGAAGGAGAATGGGGTCACACATCCTATCGACTACCACACAACTGACTATGTGGATGAGATCAAGAAGATCTCCCCCAAAGGTAGGGGGTCAGGGTATGGGAGTGGGTAGGATGTCACAAGACCGGAAGAAGGTCCTTAGATCTGTGGATCCTAATGTTGTTCCTGGATCCTTTACTTTGTGACAGGAGTGGACATCGTCATGGACTCTTTGGGTGGGTCAGATACTGCCAAGGGCTACAACCTCCTCAAACCCATGGGCAAAGTCGTCACCTATGGTGAGTTCTTGAGCCAGAGATGGAGAGGATGTTAGGGGCAGGAGGGTGGGGTAGGTCTGATTATTGGGAAACTGAGATATAAGAGCCTGTGGCTTTTGAATGAAGAAGGTGCAGAGACTTGGGGGCTCTACAGAGAGGATCAGGGTTACACTCAGGTTGCTGCCTGCTGGATGCCAGCTACTTTCATTCTCTTTTGTAACTTTTCTTGTGAGTCATAGTAAATCATTGTGTTCTCTCTGTGCTCCTGTCTGGGGACAATTCCTGATACAAAACCAACCAGTCTGCTTTCCTTCTGACTTCCCCTGCTGGGCCTCTTAGGCAAGCTAGATTTTCATTTTAAAAAACTACTCCACACAAAAAGTTTAGGGTCAGGAATGCAGCTCAGTGGTAGAACACTGGCCTAGCATGCATGGGACCCTGGATTTGATCCCAGCACTGGAAAAAAAGGAAATAAAGATTAGATTCTGAGTGAGCCTGAGAGGATTTGGGCCAAGTAAGCAGAAGTAAGGAATCATCCTGCACTCCGTGGCAATGGTATGGAGAATTGCAAGGAAATACAGGGGTACATGAGCATGGATTCATACATTCAGGCATGTACTTGGCACCTGGATCACAGGCCCTATCGCCCCACCCCTCAGGAATGGCCAACCTGCTGACGGGCCCCAAGCGGAACCTGATGGCCCTAGCCCGCACATGGTGGAATCAGTTCAGTGTGACAGCTCTGCAGCTGCTACAGGCCAACCGGGCTGTGTGTGGCTTTCACCTGGGCTACCTGGATGGTGAGGTAGAGCTGGTCAGTAATGTGGTGGCCCGCCTTCTGGCTTTGTACAACCAGGGTCTCATCAAACCTCACATTGATTCCGTCTGGCCCTTTGAGAAGGTGAGTGTGGTGACCTTTCAGGGTGGCAGGGCCTAAGTAGGCCTTGTGAAGGGTGTGGTCTCAAGGGAAGAGGGAGGGAAACAACTCCTTTGGGCTGCCTCTTGTGGGACAGGGACCAGATGGGATCAGAGTCTTCTCTTCCCTTCCAGGTGACTGATGCTATGAAGCAGATGCAGGAGAAAAAGAATGTGGGCAAGGTCCTCCTGGTTCCTGGGTCAGAGAAGGAGAACTAGGACAAGGGACTCAGGACCCTTGAGGCCTAGAAAGGGAAGGGAAGGTTGGGAAGCCCCATTTCTGATGACCACCAGACTCTTACATTTCATCCTCTTATCATAATGCTCTTCCCTCCCTCTCTCCCCAAAGGTCTCTGTGGTGATGAACACTTCCGGGCCCTGTTCTTTCTCTTTGGTCAGGGCTGCTCCCTCCCCCTTCCTGCCCTCCAAGAGGTTGGGAAGTGACCACTTGGATGTTTGGGGCCTGCCAAGGGGACAGGGAGGGTCAGAAGGAGGCTGATGGCTTCCTGCCCCCACCCTTTCCCGGGCCTGCTGTGCTGCTTTTGTGCCAAGGTTAGCTAATCCCTCCCCATCCTGTTGTGTGTGCTTCCGCTTGCTTCTGCCTCATCTTCTCTCCCACCCCTGCCCCACCACCTCCCCAAAGAATTGAAATGTCAGCTCAGGATAAGGGGCCAATCTGTGTGAGCCCAGCATGTACCTATCTCTCCCTAATGTCCCTTCAGCCCAGGGCCGACCAGCGCCCACCTTTGGGCTTGATCAGTTCCCAACTTTGTCGTCTGTCCCCAATTTATTAAGCACAGTTGGATTACTTCCACTTCCAGGTTTGCTGCCATCCTTAACCAAGGCCGCCTCTTACAACAAGGACAGGAAACAGACCCATGTCCCAGGTCACAACTCTGGGAGGGAGGCAGAGCACCCCTACCCTTCACTGAGGTCTCTGGATTTGTTCTCAGTGCCTTAGCATCGGAAAACCTGTGCTTGTGTGTGTGTATTTGAGGGGGGGGGATCCCTATCTCTGGCTTCCTCCTTCCTGTCCTCCCCAGTGCCTTCCTTATTCTGGTGGAGATGGGGTTTTACTTCTCCCCAGTCCTACAACACTGCCAAAAATCTGTGTATGTGCCAGTGGGTGGGGGGCCAGCCATTAGCATCTTGGGGTCAGGGCAAAAAGTAGTTGCCCTCAACATGGTCTGTGCCATGTCCTGTCTTTTATCAGACCTGGAGGAGAACAAGATGAGAAGCTTTAACAGGCTGATCTGGGAGATGCAATGTTGTGTCTTGTTCTGGGACCAAAGTGAAAATCAAAGCACATTCCCTTTGTAGTCAAGGAGGCCTCACCACCTTCTCCCAGAGGGAGGCAGCTTTTCAGCTCAGCCCCAAACTTTGTTTACATGGTGGGGAGATAGAGCAGGAAAATAAAGGGGGGTGGTAAGGATCTGTACCACGGGAACCAAAGTGGGGACTTCCTAGGGAGGAGAATAACTCCCTCTGCTGAGTTGGCATTAGGGAGGATTATTGCCCCAGCCATTGCTAATGGGAGGTGGGGGGTGGGGGAATTCAGCTTCTTCCTTGTCTAAATGAGGCCTACAAGTGGGAAGTGCGATTTCTGCTTTTGTGTACCCCACCCCATTACCGAAGCTGCCTTTGTGTTTGTGTCAATAAAAAGCCAAACCCTGGGTCCTTGATGTTGCCTTAGAGTGGAGGGGAAAGTGAACTCCTGGAAGGCCAGTGCTGATGGCAGGAAGTCAGGGTTCTTCCCTGTCCCAGTCTCCCTTCCATACCCAAATCAAGTTTCCTTTTATGAGTGAAATGAGGAAGGACATCATGCCAAGTAGGCACTTTTACTCTTCCCTGGCAGCGGTTCACAATGTGTAATCCCTTCCCCCTGTCAGTAAACGTAAAGATCTATGCTTACCCAACTGCAGCTGGTTGGAGAACCTAGACTGACTCAGAGGTGAAGACTGCCAGGCCCTGCTTTCCTGGGGGCACAACTGCCAGGGCTTCCACCTCCCCACCCCCTCGAGTGGGCTTCTGGAAGTGAATCTCTAAGATGTCATGCATCTCTGGGCCATCGAGGACATCGGGAATGTTGAGTACCAGCACTGAGCGGAGAACTGTCTGGGATCTGATCTGAAAAATAAGCCAGGAGATGGTAAAGACTCAAAGAGATTGGGGCAGCAGATGCCCTGTGAGAATATGGAAGGGTCAGGATGATGGTGGGTAAGGTAGGTAGGGTTTAGAGGCCCTGATCCTTGGTTAGGTTTCTGGCAGATAGACAGGTCTAAATCCCCATCATCCACCGTCCCACTTACCTCAGCCTTCTGGATCTCCCCACTCACATAGGGAAAGACTCTCAGAGGAACCTCCTGCCTTCCCAATGGCACTCTGAATTGGCCAATCCGGCACAGGTTCTGGGCCACTGTGGGGAACAAGGAAGGGTAGACATTTACCCTCAAGCCCTCTCCTCTCCTGTGATCTCATGCACACTGAAATCTAATCTCCCTGAAGTAGGCCCTTACCTTCTTCCTTAGCAAAACCCAACACAACACTTCCTTGCAGCAGTTCCCGAGTCTCCACGTCCCCACCCCCATTCCTGGCTTTGCCAAAGAAGATCTCCAGCTTGTCCAGTAGCTCCTCCTCACTCAGCCTGAGTTCAGCAGGAAATCCACTAACCAATACCCTCTGGTCATTCCTCTGGCTAGACACCTAGGAAGAGACAGGCAGGAGTGATCCCAGACTCAATCTATTTCTTGAAGCCCAGGTACAGCACACCCTTTCCATATCCCAGGATCTTATCATTCTGTTACCTGGATAGTGGTCACCATGGGTAGCTCCAAGGGTTGGACCTGTACCCGCAGCCAGCACTCCTCCATGTCAATCTTATGTTCCTTTTGTTGAAGCACTTGATCAGCAACTGGATAGCAGGAAGAACATGGTCAATACTGGGAAACCTCCCAGCCTCCCTCCTGAGATTCACCCCAAGCTCACCTTTGGGGTCATCGAAAATGACCAGAGCAGACCCTCCAGGCAGAGGGCAGCAGATCCGAAGATTGGAAACTAAAGACTTGGGCACTGGTCTGCCCTGCTTAGTGTGTCCTCGGAACACTAAGGGGAATTCTGGTACAGGGAATGGAATCTGGAGGTACAGAAAGGGAGGCTGATGAAGGGTTAGAAAGGTCCCTAATCCCTCCTGAGTAGATGGTGCCCCCAATTCAGTTTGATTGACAGAGCTGAATACATTTACTGAAAGAAGAGCTGGATTGATGAATGGATAACATAGCTCAGTCCCATAATGGGCACTTTATATATAAGATTTTAGTTTGTTCTCATATAAAGCTGAGAGGTAGTTCTACTTTACAGATGAGAAAACTGTGGCTCAGAGAGTTAAAGTAACACATTGAGGTCACACAGCAAGGAAGTGGCAGGGCCCAAAGTAAAGAACTCCCCAGCTCTTTTCCAGCAGACTGCACGTCATCTTCCTGCTTACCTTGTCTTTGGGAGAATTCCTGAGCTCCCTTTTTAGCTGCTGCAACTCCTGCAGTCTCATCTTTAGTCTGACCTGCTCCTCCTGAAGGGTGCAGAGGGTCTATTGGAACACAAGGGAACAAGCAACTAGTCACCTTTCCAGAGAACAAGCAAGCCCAGGGGAAGAGTGTCCTTTTCTGGACTCCCCAGAAGCAGACATGATGATTGGCCTCAGAACAACCCAAACCCTTTACCTTGCCCTGGGCTGGTCCTGGCACACTCCACCTGGGGATGGCTAGCCTCAGCTGCTCTAGGAAGGGCTGGAGCATTGCAGCAGCCATGGCTGGTTTGTTACCGCAGATCTAGAGCTTAAAAAACACTCATCAAGCTCCCACTATGAGACAGTGAGCCCTAACACAGGGCAGTGGAAATTAAGGGTCCAGCCCTGGGGCCTATACCAAACTACCTAAGATAGTCAATGCACAGTCACTGATTGTAAAGGTCAGCAAGAGTTTAGAGGAAGTAGTCCAGAGGGATTAACACAGCAAGGGAGGCCTCTAGGAGGAGTGGAGGTCAAGTTGCATAATGCCATAATACTGTTTGCTAACTTGTTTTTTGTGGGGATTGAACCCCAGGCCTTGCAAATGCAAGGCACACATTCTACCACTGAGTTATACCCCCAGCCTATTTGCTATTATTTACTAAATAACTTACAATATGTTAGGTACTGAGCTAAGGCCTTTTATATGGATTATATCACTCAATTCTCATGACAGCTCTATATGATAGATACCCTTTTATCCTTATTTTACAAAAAAAGAAAACCAAAATTGAGGTTAAATGGCTTGCCCAAAGTCATTTGGCCCTAGGCAGGCTGATTCCAGATTCCAACCAGTGCTGTACAGAGAAGAAATCAAGCCCAGAGCCAGCAAGAATTTATATATCTCCTAGCTTATCTCTTAACTGCAACTTTTTCCATGTGCCAACCAGCCTTTCAGGCTGATGTGATTTGGAGTAGGTCTAGAGAGACAGCCAACAGCACAGGCAGGGAAATGGCATCAGGGATACAGATAAAATACACCTTTGTTTGTGGGCTGGAGTAGACACTGGCTGGCAGAGTTCACACTGTGGTTAGGAAGGTCAAATTTAACTATGGTTAAATAAGGCTAGCTCAGAGAAGAGTGAGCTTACTTGGAAAGATGAGACTCTGTCCTGATCACCTCTGTATCCCCAGTGTCCAGAAAAGTGCCTGACACAAAAGACTTTCACTAAATGTATGTTGAATGAATGCATGAAGTGAATGAATGATAGGGTGAGAGCATGTTACCAAAGGCACTGAAAAAATTCAGTGAGTTTATTTTTTTTAAGCAGAGGAAAACTAGAGCTTGACCAAATTATGCTGGTTTATGAATAGTGAAAAAGGTCCCTAGCTGTGGTGGTACATGCCTGTTATCTCAGTTACTCAGGAGGCTGAAGCAGGAGGATTGCAAGTTCAAGGCCAGTTTCCGCAACTTAGCAAAACCCTGTCTCAAAATTAAAAATAAATAAATAAATAAAGGATGAGGGAGGGAGCTCAGTGGCAGACCCCTCCTGTGTTCAATCCCCAGTACAAAAAAAAAAAAAAGACTCCTTGGAGTCTTGCCTTATTTAGCAGAGGGCAATGAAGCAGAAACAATGCCAAGATTTTGGACCTGTGGGTCCCTGAGTTTTGTAGCCAAACAGGCAATTATACCAACAGGCAAGGGAAGTGTGTCAGAGGCTATTAAGGACCTTAATATGTATCAAGAATAGTCAGACTTATTCATGTATCATAAGACCACCTTCTGGCCTGAGGGTGTAGCTCAGTGGTAGAACCCTTGCCTAGCATGCAGTGAGGCCCTGGATTTGATTCCCCAGCACTGCAAAAATCAAAACATAAATAAATAAAAACAAAACAAGATGTTAAGAGCTTGCCTTTCTTTTTTCTTTTTTGTGGTACTGATTGAAACTAGAGGTGCTTTATCACTGAGCAACCTACATCCCTAGCCATACCTTTATTTTGAGATGGTCTCTAAATTGCTTAAGGACCTTACTAACTTGCTGAGGCTGCCCCTGATCTTGCAATCCTCCTGTTTCAGACTCCTGAGTCTCTGGGATTATAAGCATGCATCACTTTACCCTGATATAAAGGTCCTCTGAGACCAGTTTTAAGCTAGGTGTGGTGGCACATACCAGCAATCCCAGCCACTGAGGAGGCTGAGGCAGGAAAATTTCAAGTTAAGGGTGAGGATGTAGCTCAGTGATAAAACACTGTTAGGTTCAATACCTAGGATACCCCTCAGAAAAAAAGTAAAAAGGGCTAGGCTAGGGCTCAGTGGTAGTATATCCCTGGGTTCAATCTCAGCACTGCAAAACAATAGTTTTATCGGAGGTGGGAGTGAGATGGGGTGAATCAAGGTTGTCCTTGGGAGCTCCATTTCTGAAAAGAGTATTGATGATAACAAACACATTGAACATTTGGTATGTGCTATAGTAGCCTAAGTTTTTCCTATATTAATTTATGGGTTATCTAGTCTAATTCTTATCATTTTATACCAAACTTAATAGTGTAATTCTTTTTTATTTTTAATTACTTGTTTATAGTACTGGGGATTGAACCTTGCATTATGGTAGGTTGTTAGAGGTAATTACTCAAGATAAACTACATTCCTCAGTCCCACCCCTTTCCTTACTCTTTTTATTTATTTATTTTTTGGACTGGGAATTGAAGCCAGTGTGCTTTACCACTGCGCTATTCACCCCTTTTAATTTTTTTTTTAATATTTAATTTTTTGGGCTGGGGATGTGGCTCAAGCGGTAGCGCGCTCGCCTGGCATGCGTGAGGCCTGGGTTCGATCCTCCGCACCACATACAAAGATGTTGTGTCCGCCAAAAACTAAAATAAATAAATAAATATTAAAAATTCTCTTGGGCTGGGGATGTGGCTCAAGCGGTAGTGCGCTCGCCTGGCATGTGTGCGGCCCGGGTTCGATCCTCAGCACCACATACAAACGAAGATGTGTCCGCCGAGAACTAAGAAAAAATAAATAAATGTTAAAAATTCTCTCTCTCTCTCTCTGTCCCCCTCTCTCTCACTCTCTCTTAAAAAAAATAAGAATAAAAGCTCCATGGGTTGTTTTTTTTTTTTTCTTAAATTCTCTCTCTCTTAAAAAAATATTTAATTTTTAGTTGTAGTTGGACACAATGCTTTTATTTTACTTATTTTTATGTGGTGCTGGGGATCAAACCCAGGGCCTCGCGCATGCTAGGCAAGCACTCTACTGCTGAGCCATAGCCCTGGCCCTTAATTTTTTTTAAATTAATTTATTTTATTTAGTTCTAATCAGTTATACATGACAGCAGAAAGCTCTTCAATTCATTGTACACAATGGAGCACAATTTTTTACTTCTCTGGTTTACATGAAATTGTCACATCATTCATGCAATCATACATGTACCTAGGGTAATGATGTCCGTCTCATTCTACCATCTTTTCTACCCTCATGCCCCCTCCCTGCTCTTTTTATTTTTTGAGACAGAATCTTGCTAAGTTGCTGAGGACCTTGATAAACTGTTAAGGTTGGCCTTGAATTTGTGATGCTCCTGCTGCTGAGTAGCTGGAATTACAGGCATGTGCCATCGCATGCATCTGGCTATAGTACAATTTTTGTAGTATAATTCCTATAGTTGTTTTTTTTTAATTATTTTTTAGTTTTAGGTGGACACAATCTTTATTTTATTTTTATGTGGTACTGAGGATCGAACCCAGTGCCTCATGCATGCTAGGCAAGTATTCTACCACTGAGCCAAAACCCCAACCCCCTATAGTTTATTTTTTATTTATTTATTTTTAAGAGAGAGTGAGAGAGGGCTGGGGATGTGGCTCAAGCAGTAACGCGCTTGCCTGACATGCGTGCGGCCCAGGTTCGATCCTCAGCACCACATACCAACAAAGATGTTGTGTCTGCTGAAAACTAAAAAATAAATATTAAAATTCTCTCTCTCTCGCTCTTGCTCTCCTCCCTCTCTATCTTAAAAAAAAAAAAGAGAGAGAGAGAGTGAGAGAGAGAAAGAGAGAATTTTAATATTTTTATTTTTCAGTACTCGGCGGACACAACATCTTTGTTTGTATGTGGTGCTGAGGATCCAACCCGGGCCACACACATGCCAGGCGAGCGCGCTACCTCTTGAGCCACATCCCCAGCCCAAGACTGTTTATTTTATTTTGTTTTTGCATTTCTGGGAATGAACCTAGGGCCTTGTACATGCTAAGCAAGTACTCTATCACTGAGCTACATCCCCAGCCCTAGAGTATAAACTTACTACATCTAATGATTTGCTCAGGGTGACACACTTTGAACAAAATAGGATTTAAAATCAACCAGGCTGTCCCTCTAAAATCTGGAACAAGACAGGGATGCCCTCTATCACCACTTCTATTCAATATAGTTCTCGAAATACTGGCCAGAGCAATTAGACAGACGAAAGAAATTAAAGGCATAAAAATAGGAAAAGAAGAACTTAAATTATCACTATTTGCAGATGACATGATTCTATACCTAGAAAACCCAAAAGGGTCTACAAAGAAACTACTAGAACTAATAAATGAATTCAGCAAAGTGGCAGGATATAAAATCAACACGCATAAATCAAAGGCATTTCTGTATATCAGCGACAAAACTTCTGAAACGGAAATGAGGAAAAACACTCCATTCACAATATCCTCCAAAAAAATAAAATACTTGGGAATCAACCTAACAAAAGAGGTGAAAGATTTATACAATGAAAACTACAGAACCCTAAAGAGAGAAGTAGAAGAAGATCTTAGAAGATGGAAAAATATACCCTGTTCATGGATAGGCAGAACTAACATTATCAAAATGGCGATATTACCAAAAGTTCTCTATAGGTTTAATGCAATGCCAATCAAAATCCCAACGGCATTTCTTGTAGAAATAGAGAAAGCAATCATGAAATTCATATGGAGAAATAAAAGACCCAGAATAGCAAAAGCAATTCTAAGCAGGAAGTGTGAATCAGGCGGTATAGCGATACCAGATTTCAAACTATATTACAGAGCAATAGTAACAAAAACAGCATGGTACTGGTACCAAAACAGGCGGGTGGACCAATGGTATAGAATAGAGGACACCGAGACTAATCCACAAAGTTACAACTATCTTATATTTGATAAAGGGGCTAAAAGCATGCAATGGAGGAAGGATAGCATCTTCAACAAATGGTGTTGGGAAAACTGGAAATCCATATGCAACAAAATGAAACTGAATCCCTTTCTCTCGCCATGCACAAAAGTTAACTCAAAATGGATCAAGGAGCTTGATATCAAATCAGAGACTCTGCGTCTGATAGAAGAAAAAGTTGGCTCCGATCTACATATTGTTTGGTCAGGCTCCAAATTCCTTAATAGGACACCCATAGCACAAGAGTTAACAACAAGAATCAACAAATGGGACTTACTTAAACTAAAAAGTTTTTTCTCAGCAAGAGAAACAATAAGAGAGGTAAATAGGGAGCCTACATCCTGGGAACAAATTTTTACTCCTCACACTTCAGATAGAGCCCTAATATCTAGAGTATACAAAGAACTCAAAAAATTAGACAATAAGATAACAAATAACCCAATCAACAAATGGGCCAAGGACCTGAACAGACACTTCTCAGAGGAGGATATACAATCAATCAACAAGTACATGAAAAAATGCTCACCATCTCTAGCAGTCAGAGAAATGCAAATCAAAACCACCCTAAGATACCATCTCACTCCAGTAAGATTGGCAGCCACTATGAAGTCAAACAACAACAAGTGCTGGCGAGGATGTGGAGAAAAGGGTACTCTTGTACATTGCTGGTGGGACTGCAAATTGGTGCTGCCAATTTGGAAAGCAGTTTGGAAATTCCTGGGAAAGCTGGGAATGGAACCACCATTTGACCCTGCTATTGCCCTTCTGGGACTATTCCCTGAAGACCTTAAAAGAGCATGCTACAGAGATGTTGCCACATCGATGTTCATAGCAGCACAATTCACAATAGCTAGACTGTGGAACCAACCCAGATGCCCTTCAATAGATGAATGGATAAAAAAAATGTGGCATCTATACACAATGGAGTACTATGCAGCAATAAAAAATGACAAAATCATAGAATTTGCAGGGAAATGGATGGCACTAGAGCAGATTATGCTTAGTGAAGCTAGTCAATCCCTAAAAAACAAATACCAAGTGTCTTCTTTGATATAATGAGAGCAACCATGAACAGAGAGGGAGGAAGAGCAGGAAGAAAAGATTAACATTAAACAGAGACATGAGATGGGAGGGAAAGGGAGAGAAAAGGGAAATTGCATGGAAATGAAGGGAGACCCTCATTGCTATACAAAATTACATATAAGAGGTTGAGAGGGGAATGGGAAAATAAACAAGGAGAGAAATAAATTACAGTAGATGGGGTAGAGAGAGAAGATGGGAGGGGAGGGGAGGGGGATAGTAGGGGATAGGAAAGGTAGCAGAATACAACAATCACTAATTGGGCATTATGTAAAATTGTGGATGTGTAACCAACATGATTCTGCAATCTGCATTTGGGGTAAAATTGGGAGTTCATAACCCACTTCAATCTAATGTATGAAATATGATATGTCAAGAGCTTTGTAATGTTGTGAACAACCAATAAAAATTAAAAAAAAAAAAATCAACCAGGCTGGCTCCAGAGCCTGTGTTTTTTTGGTGGCAAATGAAAAATTCCCAAGGGAGAAATTTCGTTATGTGGAACAAATAAGGTAGTATCAGGAAAGGCTGAAAAAACAGGAGAGAGGGTGAGATTCACTCATTCATTCAACAGTGTTTATTTGTTTATTTTCAGTATTGGGAACTGAACTCAGGGTCACTTTACCACTGAACTACTTCCCCAGCCCTTTTTATTTTCATTTTTAAAATCAATCAATCAATCTATCTATCTATTTATTTATTTATTTATATTTGATGGTGCTGGGAATTGAGCTCAGGGCTTGCACTCACTAAGCAAGTACTGTACCACTGAGCCACATCCGAAACTCCCTTTTTTTTTTGACACAGGGTCCCACTAAATTGGGTAGGGACCTGCTAAATTAAGGAGACTGGCCTTGAATGGCAAGCACTCTACCAACTGAGCTATATTCCCAGGCCAAGGCCTTGAATTTGTGAACCTCCTGCCTCAATTTCCCAAGTTGCTAGGAATACAGAGGCAGGACATCATGCCAGGCTCAACAGTGGTTATTGAGTGTCTAATATATGTTAGGGACTGTACTAATCACTGGCAACCAATGCCAAACAGGGTATGCAGAGACCAGCCCTTACAGAGCTTAGTCTATGAGAGCATCATGAGTCAGAGAAATTTAACTCTCAGAGGGGAAAACACTTATTCCTGACCCTGGAGCAGGCCAGTGGTTAGGCTGGTATGGAAATATAAGTGAGGGTTATTTTGGGGAGGACAGATCTTTGGGAATAGGGCATGACTCATCATAGAAGTTCTTATTTGGGCCATAGGACCCTTTGAGTATCTTAAAAAAATGTATGGATTCTCTAGCGGGGCATAGTGGTACACATCTGTAATCCCAGCAATCTGGGAAGCTGAGGCAGGAGGATCATAAATTTGAGCCCAGCCTCTACAATTTAACAAGATCACATCTCAAAACAAACAATAAAAAGGGCTGGGGAATGTAACTCAGTGATACAGCGTCCCTGAGTTCATACCAGGAAAAAAAAAAAAGCATGGATTCTCTCTTCTAAAAAATACATATTCACACAAGAAATTCACAAGATCAAGACTTGCTGGTTGGGAGAGATAATCCCAGCCTTGTTTCTTCCAGCCCTTCAGCAGGTCTGAGATGAGCAGGTTCACAAGTTCAAGATCCAGAGAAGAGCTCCTCTGCTTCCCCCCCTGCCCCCCTTCTTCTCACTTACAGTATTGATGGTCACTGACATGGGTCTGGGATCCGTTGGGTAAAAAGTTGAGGCTTCAGAGCTGGTCACAGAGTGGCAGATTCCACCACAACAAAATTCTTGCTTATATGCTTTGAGGGACTTTGGTCTCCTCCAGCCCCAATGCGCCTGAAACAAACTTGTGAAGGTTCTGCAGGAAGTCTTTTTGCTTCCACTTTCATTTCAGGGAAATCCCAGCCCTCTATCAAAGCTTCTCCACCTCTAGGTGGAGCTTCTTTTTTTTTTTTTTTTTTTTTTTTTTTTTTTTTTTTTAAAGAGAGAGTGAGAGAGGAGAGAGAGTGAGAGAGAGAGAGAATTTTTAATATTTATTTTTTTTTAGTTCTCGGTGGACACAACATCTTTGTTGGTATGTGGTGCTGAGGATCGAACCCGGGCTGCACGCATGCCAGGCGAGCGCGCTACCGCTTGAGCCACATCCCCAGCCCATAGGTGGAGCTTCTTGATGTTGAAAACTTGACTACCCAGTCATGCGCAGTGGGGCATGCTTGTGATTCCCGTGGCTTGGAGGCTGAGACGGAAGGATAAGCAAATTCAAGCCCAGCTTTAGCAATTTAGAGGCCCTAAGTAACTTAATTTGGCCCTATCTCAAAATAAAAGGGGATGGGGATATAGCTCAGTGCTAAACTGCTTCAGGGTTAAATCCCCAGTACCCCCTTCTCCTTCAAAAACAAAAAAAAATCCTGACTACCCAGCAATAAGGTTTCAAGAGAAGCTACCTCACAAGCAACTGCAAAGTAAATACTGGCCCCAGTCAACCATTTCCAGGTAATCTAGACAAACCTCAACAGAATTTTTTCTGTTCCCCAGTGTTTCTCCAGATCCTAGAATGATGCTGGGCACATGTAAACATTAACAATGTACTTTTAAAAAACTTTAGTTGTAGATGGACACAATACCATTATTTACTTACTTTTATGTGGTGCTAACTTTTATGCTAGGCAAGTGCTGTACCACTGAGCTACAACCCCAGCCCCTAATGTTTTTTTGGAGGGGGGTATAGGGATTGAACTCAGGGGCACTATTCTGTATTTTATTTAGAGACAGGGTCTCATTGAGTTGCTAAGTGCCTCACCATTGCTGAGGCTGGCTTTGAACCCACAATCCTCAACCTCCGAAGCTGCTGGGATTACAGGTGTCACCGCACCTGCCCTAATAATGGTTTTTATCAGTGGAGAATGCAAACAGGACAGAGAAAAGCTATAGTTGAAGTTCACAAAGTGTAATAGCTGGTGTATGAATTGTGCCATGAGCCCAATATTCTGCTACACATGAATTAGCTCTGTGAAATCCACAGAATTGGTTCTACTTTCCCCATTTCACAGATAAGAAAATCAAGGCAGACTTAGAAACTTGCCAAAGGTCACACAGATGTATTAAACCCAGGGACACTTAACCAGTCACATCCCCATCCCTTCTTGAGACAGGATCCAAGTTGCTTAAGGGCCTTATGTTGCTGAGGCTGGCTTAGAACTTAATTCTCCTGCTACATTCTCTTGAGTTACAGGTGTGAACCACTGCCTAAGGCTTATATTAGTTTCTAAGAATTTTTAACCAGTCCAGGATTTTTTCTACTGCAGTTACCCAAGTGAAGTGAAGTGCTAATCTTAGGCAAACAGGCCTATTTGGAGTTTTTTTTGGGGGGGGGCGGGCAGTATTATGGATTGAACCTTGGGACTTGTGCATGGTATGGTAGGCAAGCATTCTACCACAGAACATTTCTAGCCCAAATGGGCCTTTCTGAATCCTAGTTCTACCAAGTGACAGTCCATCTTGAGTGCCAAAGAGTAAAACAGGGTCAGATAAAAAAAAAAAAGAGGTAAAATGCCAGATCTATGGCCAAATCTTTCCTGTATTGCACAATGGTGATACAATAGAGTTCCCAAGTCCCTTGAATCAAACTTTCATGCCAGTCTCTGCCACACTGACAGAGGGTAAGAGTCTCCTAATCTCCTTTAAAAATATGTGAGTGCCAAGGACCAAAAGGGAGTTCTCCTTCAAAGAATAGCCTGACAGTTACAAGAAACAGCCCCCTGGGAGACACCCTGAAGCCATCTGTCTTTCTGAAACATCCTGCTGTTATCTCACCTTGTGAAGACATACAGCAACTGCCAATAAGAGAGCTCCCCCCATCCCCAGCCCATAAATACCCCTGTGTGAACAATAAAAGTTTGCAGCTTGATCAGAACTTTTGTCTTGCTGTCACCTTTTGTCTCTTGTCCCTTCATTCCTCCCCATCTAGGTTCGCTGCCCACATTGATGTGTCCTGCCGGTGGGACATGTGAGGTACTAGGTTCGATCCTCAGCACCACATAAAGCTATTGTGTCCATTTACAACTAAAAAAAATTAAAAAAATAAAAAAGTGCTGGAGATTTAGTTTAGATTGTTTTGCCTAGCATGCATGCGGCCCTGAGTTCAATTCTCAGTACCAAAGACAGAAACACTAGAAATGTAAACTCTGATTCACTAAGTCTGGGGAAACCTGGACTTTGGCAATCTGTGGGTCAACAAATCATGCAGGTAATCTCCTGTGCTAAGGTGTCAAGTGGGGACAAGTCATGGCTTAGGTTCTCCAGATTTGTAATGTGTAGAAACCAGGAATGCTAAGGAATTCTGCACAGTGGTATACTACCTCAACTAAAAATGTCAGGAGCAGCCTTTTGGGGCAGCAGACCACACTTTACCTATAGAAGGCCGTCACATCATTAAAACATTATCAATCAGTGGACAGAAGTAGTCTTTAAGTCTTACAAAGATTTTTAAATATTCACCCACAGTTTTCTATTTACTAACCAGTTATCTTATCCTATGAATGTTCTCCTTTACCCAGTCTTGTACAACATGTAGACAAAGGTTTTTTTTTTTTAATTGTTTTTAATGATGGAAACAACAACAAAAATATCTAAAACCGAAGCTTCTGGAAGAACCATTTGTTCTTGCCTGTCTTGTACCTAGAAAGGGGAAAAAAAGGGATAGAGATTAAGAATGGAACAAGAAGACCAAACTTTTTCATGTACATTAGTAAAACTATACGCCAACACATACTACCAGAAACCACTTACCTCTCTTCAAACTTAATCTTGGCTTCCCGACGGGCCTTACGTTTAAGAGCAGGGTCTCTGAAGACATCCTTGTTGACGACAGTTTTGTCCAAGGGGATATCAACAGAGTACCTGGGAACAATGGTGGAAAGGTAGGATTAACTAGGGCTTTCACATAACCAAGTCCTCTGTGACACTGGGGTGGTCAGGGTCTGACTCCATAGCAGCTCTCATCAAAAACTGCTAAAGGGGCTGGGGTCAGCAGTAGAGCACTTGCCTAGCATGTGCAAGGTGCTGGGTTCTTTCCTCAGCACCACATAAAAATAAATAAATTAAATAAAGAGCACGGTGGTACATACATATAATCCTATATCTCAGGAGGCAGAGGTGGGAGGATCATAAGTGCCCCTGGGTTCAATCCCCAGTATCACAAAAATAAATAAGCAAACAAACAAATAAATAAGTAAATGCTGATGCCCGGATAATATTCTTTGGAAATCCTCATTTCTAAATATTCATTTACACAGACTCAAGTCATTGAAAAATCTCCTTCTCAACTTTCCACAACTCCTATTTTTTGAGCTAAAAATCATCATACTGGTCCCTTTTTTAACTTTCAAAATGGCACTTGGCTAAGTTTCTATTTATATCCATTTCACTTAGTATTATTCATATTCTGTCAAAGTAACCAGTAAGGAGCTAGCTATATCAATCTCACCATAGTGCAGCACCCAAGAAAGAGTAGTCATATCTTTTAACATTAAAATTTTAGGTCTGGGGATTGAAGTCACATCTTCATTAGGAGAGTACCTGATCACTGAGCTACATCCCCAGACCCAGCCTGCTCAGCTTTTAGATTAGTAAACCAAAGCAAATGGGCAGTTCTAGCATGAATTTTTTTAAAATATTTATTGCGAGCGAGCTACCGCTTGAGCCACATCCCCAGCCCCTCTAGCATGAATTTTAAGAAACATGCTGCCAGGCTCTGGCAATAATTGTTCAGGACTCTTGAGGAGGGACAGTGGCAGACAAGGTAGTGGGGATTGAACACAGGGGTGTTCTACCCCTAAGCTATACCCCGTTTTTGAGACAGTGTCTTCTAAGTTGCCAAGGCTGGCCTTGAAATTGTGGTGATCCTTGTGTTTAAACCTCCCCAAGTAGACACAGGCCACCACACCCAAAAGGACTTGTTCATGCAAGGCAAGCACTCTACCAATTGAGCTATATACTCAGTCCAAGGACTCTCAATTCTTATAACCAGTGTACCAAGATAGTCTATGTTTTTCACGGGCTCACTAGGAACCTATGCCTGTGTTTATCATAAAAGACAAGGTGACAGGGCTGGGGATGTGGCTCAAGTGGTAGCGCGCTCGCTTGGCATGCGTGCGGCCCGGGTTCGATCCTCAGCACCACATACCAACAAAGATGTTGTGTCCGCCGAGAACTAAAATAAATAAATAAATTCTTTAAAAAAAAAAAAAAAAAGACAAGGTGACAATCTTTAGCTAACATAAAGACAGATAAAGAGCAATTTTTTTTCTTTTTTTGTTACTGGAGAATTGAACCCAGCGATGTTTTTCTACCACATCCCAAGTCCTTTGCCAAGATAGGCAACTATGCAAGACCCTTCTTTTCCTCAAAAAAGGATCCAGACATGTAGTTCAGTGGTAGAGTACTTGCCTAAGATGAGTGAGGCACTGGGTTTAATCCCGAGTACCATGAAAATATAAAAATCACACTCCTATCAATTCTTAAATGCTCACCTTGTGGGCATGAGGTGATTGTAATTATAAACTTTCACAAAAGACTTGATCTTTGACCTTTTGGCGATTTTCTTCTTGCCCATGGCAGCTGTCACTTTGCGGGGATAGCGGTCGATTCCAGCCACCAGAGCATGGCTGTAGGGACGGTCTGATGTGCCATCATCAATATTCTAAATAAACGAGTATTACATTTGTTATTAACTGAGTGCCCGTTTAGGTCCTGTGCTAGATATGTGGAATATGTGTATGTGTCACAACAGCAAGACAGGTGATGTGTGCAACTGGAGTACAAGGAAAACTTTAAAGAGGTCACAAAAACTGTGGGTAGGCAGCAAATAAAGAGTAAAATACACTCAGTTACCATTTTGACTAAACAGTTTCTCTTACAGAATTGCAGCAATTACCTGTTTAGTCTTAGCAAATTAAATCCTCTAAACCTTAGCATTAGAAAGGAATTCTTTCATAGTTAAAGCAGAATTACATGACTACACCTATAAGGCGTCCAGTAAAACGTAGACCACTATTATAATTTAAAGCCTCTTTGGTGGAGAACGTCTCACATTTTTTATTTTGCATCTTCCCTTCCTCTCTTAAAAACCCTCATGCATCACCATTCCCCGGAAGTAGGTCTTAAATTCCAAGCCTGTCCGCCCTCCACAACCCCTCCACAACCCGCAGGGTCCCCGGATGCAAGGGGGAGGAGGTCGGTGGACTGATACCTTCACAATGACAGCTTTGCGTCCGGAGTAGCGTCCGGCTAGGACCAACACCACCTTCCCGGGTTTCATGAACTTGCCCATTTCTGCAGAGAGCAAGGAGAAGGGAACGCTCAAAAATTCGTTAAGCCAAAGACTCCCGAGCCAATGCCTGCGTGGGCCCGGAACTTCAGACTGCTCACTGCCGTCTTGACCCAAGCCACTCGCAGGCACTGGTCTCGGGAAGGAATCCGCTACGAAGCCGTCAGAAGCCTAAGGACTGAATGCACCCGGCAATTCAGCCCGCAAGCCGAGGATGGATGCGGATTGAAGTCTCTGACCGAACCTCTACTCACCGACAGCAAGCAGCCGGGGATACAGCAGAAAGGAAGAAAGGATACTTCCGCTAACCTTTCACCCTGCGGAGGAGTGACCTCACTTCCTGGCCCGCCCCTCAGGCCTCGCCTTGGTGCCTGTGTTGCGCCCAGTTTGTACTGCAAGTGGAAGCTCGGAGGAGAAAGTAGGGTTTGGCAGCTTGTTTAGTTGAATCGAACAACTTTGTGTGTGTGTGTGTGTGTGTGTGTGTGTGTGTGGACTGAGGATTGAACTCAGGGGCGCTCTACCCCTGAGCTACATATACACCCAGGCCTTTTATTTTATATTTATTTTTTTTCTTGTACTTGGACACATTATCTTTATTTTATTTATTTTATGTGGTGCTGAGGATCCAACCCAGGGCCTCGCACGTGCTAGGCTCCCAATCCCAGCAACCCCAGCCCATCCTTTTAATTTTTTTAATATTTAATTTTTTGAGGGGTGGGGTACTTGGTATTGAACTCAACCACTGAGCCACACCCCCAGGCCTTTTTCATATTTTATTAGTAGCAGTGTCTCACTGAGTTTCTTAGCGTCTCACGGCTTCTGAGGCTGGCTTTGAACCCACCAGTCTCCTGAGCCGCTGGGATTACAGGGGTGTGCCACGTGCCTCGTCCCTTTTTATTTATTTAAAAATTTTTTATTTATTTATTTTTTATTTATTTATTTATTTAAAAATATTTATATATATATAATATATATATATATATATATATATATATTTTTAGTTGTAGACGGACACAATATCTTTTTTTCTATTTTTTGAAGTTACAGTTGGATACAATACCTTTATTTTTATTTATTTATTTTTGTATGGTGCTGTGAATGGAACCCAGCGCCTCACACGTGCTAGGCGAGCGCTCTACCACTGTGCCACAATCTCAGTCCCCCTTTTTATTTTTTGGTATAAGGTTTCACTAAATTGTGGAGGCTTGCTTCGAATTTGCTATCCTTCTGCCTCAACCTCCGTTTTGCTGGGATTGGGAGCCTATGTCACTGCTCCCAGCTTAAATTAAAGTTTATTAGCAGCTCTAGCAGTAGATGAGAGGAAAGAAATCCAGTCTGGTTTATGCTAGCCAGAGCAGGGAGGGCGCGTCTATACGCGCTTTCTGCTCCACTGTCCCCTTTTTCGTAGTTCTCTTCTGCGACGCTAGGAGGGGGAAATAGTCTGAATTTTCTCTCCCGACCACCCCCCCCCCAAGGGAACACAATGGGACATTTATTAGTGCCCACTGTGTGCACTATCAGGAGACAGGAGGGAGAGACAAGATTTAAATAAGAGCACTTGACTGCAAGATTTAGAGTCTAATGACGTCAAATCCATTGCTGACTAGAATAAGCATGAGGGAGGTAGAGGAGGGTAATACCTTGTGCCAGGCCAGGTTAATCTATTTTCATACATTGTGTGATTTGGTCCTCAGATCAACATTAGGTAATAAATACTATTATCTTTCCATTCAGCAATTGAAGAAACTGATTAAAATATTTATATATTTTTTTAGTTGTAGATGGGGTGGCCCACGCCTGTAATCCAAGCAGCTAGAAGGCTGAGACAGGAGGATCTTGAGTTCAAAGCCAGACTCAGCAATTTAGCGAGGCCTAAGCAACTAAGGGAGGCCCTGTCTCCAAATAAAACAAAAATGGGCTGGGGATATGGCTCAGTGTTTGAGCGTCCCTGGGTTCAATCGCTAGTACCAAAATAAAAATAATAAAAAGGGCTGACGATGTAAATAAGTGATAAATTGTCCCTGAGTAAAATCCCCAGTACCCCTTACAAAAAATAAAAAATTTGCCCAAAGCCCACATCCTGGACAAGTAAGTGGTAGAGCTGGGTCTTGGACACACAATCTGACTCCTAAATCCATACTGTCAACATACTGAGCACTTGCTCTGTGCCATGCAAGATGCTTGGCACTTTATATAAAGTTTGACAGCCTTTTTTTTTTTTTTTTTTTTTATTGGTAGTTCAAAACATTACACAGTTCTTAATATATCATATTTCACAGTTTGATTCAAGTGGGTTATGAACTCCCATTTTTACCCCGTATACAGATTGCTGTATCACATCAGTTACACTTCCATTGATTTACATATTGCTATTCTAGTGTCTGATGTATTCAGCTGTCTATCCTATTCTCTACTATCCCCCCTCCCCTCCCCTCCCCTCTCTCTACCCCCTCTACTGTTGTAAATAATTTCTTCCACTTGTATTATGACAGCCTTCTTAATACAACTCTGCATCTTGGGTATTTTCCTCCCATTCAGACACTATGAAATTATGATCCAGAGAGGATCAGTTACCTACTTGAGGTTGATCCTTAATCTGGCACAGATGGGATTCAAATGTAGCTGAGTCAAGTCTAGCTAGCTCTCACACTTAATTATTTCTGATTACTATCTGCCATCACTCACTGAAGAAGTGTTTTCAGATGGTATTTCAGGTGTTCTCCAAATTAGAGAAACTTTAGGTTTCGGTTATCAGAACACTGAAGAACTGGGCTAGGGATATAGCTCAGTTGGTAGAGTGCTGGCTTGCAAGCAGAAGACCCTGCGTTGGATACCCCATTCCCCCCCACCCCGCAAAAAAACAAACAACTGAAGAACCTATGACTCTTCTTGAGCACATGTGGACCTATTCCAGGTCCCACATTTTTGTTTGTACTGGGGAGATTTTGAGCACAGTAGTGCTTTACCACTGAGCTACATCCCCATTCCTTTTTGAGACAGATCTTGCTAAATTACTGAGACTGGCAAGGAACTTTTGATCCTTCTGCTTCAGCTTCTTAAATCCCTGGGTTTATAGGAGTGCACCACCACACCATGCTATCAATTCCCTACTTGAGATTCCCCCAAAAATGCAATTTTCCTTGAAGCCCTCAGAATCCTATTCCTATGGTTTATTACCCTAATAGTGTACTTATATCTCTGTATCTAATTAAAATCATCAGTAGCTCACTGGCAGAATGCCATTGAGTTCAATCCCCAGTACCTCCAAAAAAAGAAAAACAAAAGTCCCTTGTTGGTTCTCTATTCCAAAGTTAGAATTCTCACTTCTTTCCTATTTTTACTGTAGGAAGAACTCTTCCCTGCTCTTCACATACCCTCTCAAATTACTCAAAGTATCAATCTCTAAGTCCTGGAGTCTATTCTTCCTCTCCAAGACTTTTTTTTTTTTTGGGGGGGGCAGTTCTGGGGATTGAACCCAGCGCCTCGTACAGGTGAGGCACTCTACCAACTAAACTACATTCCCAGGCCTCTCTCCAGGACTTTTGTCCAAATCCTATCCATTCTTCAAGGCCATTTCAGAATTCTACCTGGCAGAATTAATCTCTTTTCTTTGTGATCCCTCAGGAACCCAATGCATACTTACCTTTATTCTAGAACCCAACACATCTTAGTTTGGATCAGTGGTTCTCAAAGTACAGCCCCCTCACCAGCATCAGCATAACTCAGGAAGCTGTTAGAAATGAAACTTCTCAGGCCCCACCTCAGAACTACTGAATAAAAAACTCTTGGGGTGGGACCCAATATCTCTATTTTTTTTTTAAAAAAACATTTATTCATTTTTTCTTAGTTCTTGGCGGACACAACATCTTTGTTTGTATGTGGTGCTGAGGATCGAACCCGGGCCGCACGCAAGCTAGGCGAGCGCGCTACCGCTTGAGCCACATCCCCAGCTCCCAATATCTCTATTTTTAATAAGCTCACCCAATTTCCACATTGGTATCTCCTTTGCTAGACTATTCCTAAGGGCAAATAGTATGTAATCTTTTATTTTTTTTCCTTTGCAGTACTTGGTTTGAACTCAGGGGCACTCTATCACTGAGCTACACCCAGCCTTTTAGGATTATTATTATTTTGTACCACGGATTGAACTCAGGGGCACTTGACCACTGAACTTCATTCCTAGCCCATTTTTTGTATTTTATTTAGAGACAGGGTCTCAGTGAGTTGCTTAGTGCCTTGCTTTTGCTGAGGCTGGCTTGGAACTCTCAGTCCTCTTGTTGCATACACCCAAGCTTCTAGAATTACACGTGTGCATCACTGTGCCTGGCCCCAGACCTTATTCTGAGACAGGGACTAAATTTCCTAGGCTGGCCTTGAATTTGTGATTCTTCTATCTCAGCCTCCTGAATAGGTGGGATTACAAGTGTGCTCCACCACACCCAGCAGGCCCAGCCCTTTTACTGGATACAAATTCATCTCTTTCTTCTCAAATCTTCATATCCTTATACTTGCATTGACTGTCCTTCCTTCCCCCTCCCTTGTCCTGTCTCACCCCAAGCACCTAGCAGACATCTGACTGTTGGAATGCTGGTAGGATTGCCTGTTATTAAACACCTCTAGGTTTCATGAAGGACTTAGCAGAGTAATGCCTGTTAGCATAATTCTTTGGCAGCTGAAATTACTATCAAATATGCAGAAAATATTGTTTCCTCTGCAAAGTGAGAGTAAAAGGGTAGACAAGAGAGAAAAAAACAAAAGACCTAGAAACTGCATGATACAATGAAGTAACATGAAAAAGGCCAGAGGCTTTGCATTCAGGCAATATGAATTCAAATTCCAGCTCTTTCGTCATCATGTAAATCTTGAGAAAATATTTCTCTTCAGTTCAGGGTCTTTAGCTGTACAGTGAAGAAAGTACTGTCCCCTTCTTTTAAGTAGCAAGTATTAAATTAGGATGACACAAAAATGTTTCCCATCATGTCATCACAAAGTCTTACTGTAATTGAGTTTTTGTGAAAATCAGAAAAAGACAACACTAAGGTTATAAACCTATCCTAAATGACTTTGAGACAAAAGGATTTAAAAGTTCCAATTTAAAAGCAGCATGTGGGCTGGGGATTTGGCTCAAGGGGTAGCGCGCTCGCCTGGCATGCGTGCGGCCTGGGTTCGATCCCCAGCACCACATACAAACAAAGATGTTGTGTCCGCCGAAAACTAAAATAAATAAATAAATATTTAAAAAAAAAAAAAAAAGCAGCATGTGTGGTAACATCTACTGTGGGGATGGAATTACAGGGTTACATAAGAGGGATAATGTCTGGGGCAGTTTTTAGTGGACTTATTCTGGTGGCAACAACACCTCGCCGCCCCCGCACCCCAAACACTACTGTCACCAAATCTGAGTTGATCCAGGACAGAGGGGAAGCAGACAGTTTCTAATACTGATCTGGATCAGATGGACTGTTACAGCCAGACAGACTTATAAACTAAAGTTGAAGGGTTTCACAGTCTTTGCAGAGAAACTACATAAAATACTATGATTTTATTAGCAGCCACAGATGTACCATTTTTCACAATTTTTTTTTTTTTTTTTTTTGGTGGTGCTGGGGATGGAACCCAGGGCCTCATGTGTGCTAGGCAAATGCTCTATCTCTAAGTTACATTCCCAGCCCCTTACACTTATCTTGTTTCATAGGAAAATTAGACTAATTCTAATGAAATATCAATAATGTACCTTAAATAAGTAATGATGCTGGAAAAGTTTAAGTTAAAATGTACTACATAATAGTGCAGAAACTAAGTGCAGCTGGCAATTTCATACATGAAAATAATGCTGAATATTTAGTGTTTGGAGCAATATATTTTACCCATCTTTGGACAGTCCTGGAGAAGTACCCACCACAAGCTGAATGAAAGAGATACTAAAAAGGCTAAAATATTGAAGACCCAAAAGGACCACTCTAGAGTCAGTTAATAATGAAACACTGGTCTATAAACAGTGATCTGCCATAGTTCCAATCCCCAATGCAGACCTCACTGCAAGATCATATCTCTTCCATCATTTAGCCTCCAGGACAAGTGGTGCTTAGAGATTCACAACCCAGGGTGCATAGCCCCTAGTTACTGATACCTACTCCTATACATATTTGAGCAGCAAGAATTCTCTTGAGAAGTATATCTTGAAAACATTTCCTTCAACAGACCGTCAGTCTTCTTGAGAGGAACACAGAAGAAAGTACTTGCTAGAGGACATAATATCAGACGTGGGTTCCCATTCCTCATAAACAAATAAACAAAAAAAAAAACCTTGTTTGCACTATGAGGACTACCTTATCAGGAAGATTTCAGTTCTTACTATTCAAGAAAAGAGGCTTATATTAAAATCAACTTGTGGTTAACTCCCTTTAAAAAGTTATTTTCAACCAGGTGCAGTAGAGCATGCCTATAATCTCAAGACACTCTGGAGCTGAGACAGAAGGATCAAAAGTTTGAGGTCAGCCTCAAGAACTAGGCAAGACCCTGTCTTAATATAAAAAATAAAAAGAGTTGCAGGTATAGTTCAATGATAAAGTGCCTCTGGGTTTAATTCCCAGTACTTAAAAAAAAAAAACCGAGAGAAATATTATTCTCAGATATTCACATTCTTAAAATTTACAGGAAGCCTTGGAATATACAGTCTTCTCTGACATTGGAGTCAGGAAGAAAGAGGAATCAATATTTGTAAAAAGAATTTAAATTCTTGACCTAAACTTTCTAAATTTCAAACTTGCTTCATATAAAGGAGGATAGTTCCCAACTTGACTAATAGGAGTCTCAACACAAATATATCTCTGAACCAACAATTCATTCATGTTGTCACTTACTGCCATGGAATGATTAGAGCAACCCAAGTTTTCCAAATATCAGATATGGCACAATAAGTTGAGACATTAGCTGTGTGCCCTGATTCCTTTTACACAGGCTCAAACACATATGCCCACATGTACATTGCAGTGCATGCTGAGACAGAAAATTTTGTTTATTTATTGAACTTAACCTAGAGCCTTGTTTATCCTAAGCAGGAGCTCTACCCCTGAGTCACACCTCCGACCCTGAAAACCTTTTTTTTTTTTTTTTACTTTATTTTTTGGTACTGGGGATTGAAACCAGGGGCACTCTGCTACTATGTCATATCCCCAACCCTTTTCAATTTTTATTTTGAGACAGAGTCTCTGTTAAGTTGCCAAGGCTGGCCTTGAACTTAGGATCCTCCTATCTCAGCCTTCTGAGTCACTGGAATTATAAGCATATGCCACCGCAACCAGTTGTGAGAACCTTTTAAATAAGAGGGTCTCCAGCACATCTTTCCAAGATACTAACTTGATGGAGGGAAAATATTTTGCCGGCCACCTAAGCAGAGTATGTCTTTCATCCCTCCTCGGACCACTTTCTCTTATTCTAGAAGTCTAACACATCTACAGAGTGAGGAGCTGTCCAGGCAGTCTCATCAAAAGGCATCCTTGATGTTCTTCAGTTGGCGCACAGCTAAGTCCACAGGGAGGCTAAACTTGAGGCTGCTGAGGCGACTGAGCAGGTTGAGGGCACTCTCGAAGCCTGTGTGGGCCATATAGCTCCAGGGCTGGTAGTGTGGTTCAATGAGTGATCCTGACTTACAGATGAGGTTAACCCAGGACACTAGACGCTGTTCATTCAGGGCCATGCACACTAAGGCTTTCAGCTCTGAGTCTGCACTGCGCTTGAAAGGGTCATGCTCTGTCAGCACCATGTGGATGGCTGTCAGTAGACTCTGTTTGGGGGTCACAATAGTGCCACCCGTAACGGGCAGAGCAAAGGACTGGGACAGCTTCCGGGCTGGGGATTCCACATAAGCACGGCCGTTCTTAGCATGGTAGTACTTTACAAAGAGCTCCCAGGGATGCATGGTCTCAGGGGCTGAGGAGAAGGCTGGCAACAAACAAGCAATGGGGGCCATGACAAGGCTCATCCCAGGGGAAGAGGCATAGAGTCCATGGGCCAGCAGGTCCCTCACAGCCACTGTTAGTTCCTTCCGCACAGCCGTGGTCAGCTCATCCTTGCCTCCCAGAGAGAGGTCCTGGAGGTTGGCAGAGGTGATGACATGGTCATGTGACTGGTATCTCAAGGCTAACTGTTTCACTCTATCTACTGATACCTCCAGCTTCTTCAGTAAGGGGGAGTAGTCTCTGTCGGCCTGGCCTCTCTGCCATAGGGTTTGAGGGATCTGGCCTGTGGCACAACCAAACTGGCTAACAGCAAAGATCTGGAGCACAGCCAACGCTCTCCTCATCAGGTGTAGCCCTGTCTCCCGGACTCTCTTCACATCTTCTGTCTTCACTGTTTAGAAAAGATAATGGCTGGTCAGTAGGAGGCCATAATGGCACAGAGGAACATTCTGTAAGTAACTGGGTGAGATCAAGTCTTGCTTCTGTGCAATAGTATGTGTGACACACAAAGGCAAGACTCATCTAAGATGTAGTTGAACTGACTTATATTTTTAGTAATTGTGGCTGCATTGAGATAAAATTCATGTTTCACATAATTTACCCATTTAAAGTGTACAATCTAGTGGGTTTTGGTTTGTTTTCTTTTTGTTTGTTTTTTGATACTGGGAATTGAACCTAGGGCCTTGTGCATGCTAACTAAGTATTCTACCATTAAGCTACCCATCCCAGCCTTGGTGTTTTTTTTACTATATTCAGTTGTGCAACCATTGTGGTAATCAATTATAAAATGTTTTCTTCATCCCCCTCTCCCCCCCAAAAAAAATTCTGCACCATTAGCATTTCCCCATTTCTTCCCAATACCTAAACAATCACTAATCTACTTTCTGTCTCTATGGACTTTCCTGTTCTGGAAGGTGCACTTACTTTTGCTGTTTCCTGGAGGCAGTCTGCTGCTGCCTGTTCTGGTGGAGCCATTTCCTGTCTTCCCACTGGCCTTGCACTCACATTGTCCACCACCTGTCTGTAAGGGGCTTCCTACTTCATCTGTAATCAGAGGATACAAAGGTGAGACAGTTATTTAGTCTATGTGGCAGATTTTTAAAGGAAAAATACTATTTAATGATGTCAGGCTGGAGTTGTGGCTCAGTAATAAAGCACTTGCCTAGCCATGTGTGAGGCATGGGGTTCGATTCTCAGCACCACATGAAAGCAAATAAATAGGGGATGGAGTTGTGGCTCAGTGGTAGAGACCTTGCCTAGCATGCATGAGGCACTGGGTTCGATCCTTGGCACCACATAAACAAATAAAATAAATGTATTGTGTCCATCTACAACTAAAAAAAAAATTTTAAAAAGGCATTGTGTCCATCTGCAACTAAAAAAATTTTAACAAATATTTAATGATATCTACTGTATGCCAAAAACCTTATAAATTCTTATTTCATTGCATAAAATAGTGACTGACATATTGTAGTTGGCTCAATAAATATTTGTTTAGTAAATGAAGCTTGAATAATCATTTTTCAGATGAGAGAAACTAAAGGGGGGGGTTGGAGGGGAAGGGAGGGGGCATGGGGTAATTAATGATGGTGGAATGTGATGATCATTATTATCCAAAGTACAGGTATGAAGACACGAATTGGTGTGAATATACTATGTATACAACCAGAGGTATGAAAAATTGTGCTCTATATATGTAATAAGAATTTTAATGTATTCCACTGTCATATATAAATAAAAATAAATAAATAAATAAATAAATAATTGAAAGAAACTAAAGCAGTTAGTAACCCGCCCAAAGATATAAAGCCAGGAAGTGGCAGAACTGGAACTTTATCTGGTTCTAAAACTGTGTTCCTTCTACTCTATCATGCAGATAAGACCTCTTAAATAGTACATTAAGAACTAGCAATGTAACAGTGGTCCACTTTATGCTTTGAATGTAGCCCTTGCTGTTCTGCTACTGCAACTTACTTTTAAAATGGACATGTTTCTTTCTCTTCCTCTCTCCCTGCTCCTCCCTAATCTCTCCTAGTCCCTAATCTCAGGGGGAAACAGGATTCCCCATTTTAAGAAGATTTACCTGTCCTTGAGTACACACCCACTATAGGAACAAAGCAAGCCACACTTTGGGGATGGTACCAGATCTCAGAAATGACTATCTCCCATATTAACAAGTGAATTAGAACTCCAACAGAAAACAAGTGGAATGTAGCCTTTGAATCATCTCTTTTAAAAGCCCCCTGTTCCTGCTGATGGGGGTAATCATAGCCTGTGTTTCTCCTTTGCTAGCAAAGCAATACAACTTAAAAAAGAACTAGCACCTTAGCCAGGGCCAGTGGTGCGTGGTGTATGCCTATAGTCTTCTAGTCTACTTGGGGTGTGGGAAAATTGCTTAGGCCCACAAATTCAAGGTCAGCTCGGACAATACTAAGAGAACCAGTCTGAAAAAAAAAAAAAAAGAAAAACATAACTGGTACCTTTAGGTATTAGTACTCAGAATAAATATAATTAGTATGACATCCATCCACCCTTCTATCTCCAATCTCTTCTCTGACCTTGGATAAAGCTGATGAACATCTCAAGATCTCGGATCTGGGTTTTCAGTTGCTCAACCAATTGTTCTTTCACTCGGGCTGGGTTGACAATTTGAGCCACTGCTGCATCCACACGCTGACGAAGCTCTTCAGTGGATAGGGAACTGATGTCCTCATTCAGATTCATGTCCAGTTTCTTTATTAACTCATCTATGATCACCTATCAGGATCATAAGCAATGAACATACACTTTAGAATTCTCAAGGAGAGGGTTAGAAAGAAGAATCTCTTTTTTTTAAAGAGAGAGGTGTGTGTGTGTGTGTGTGTGTGTGTGTGTGTGTGTGAGAGAGAGAGAGGGAGAGAGAGAGAGAGAGAGAGTTTTTTAATATTTATTTTTTAGTTTTTGGCAGACACAACATCTTTGTTTGTATGTGGTGCTGAGGATCGAACCCGGGCCGCACGCATGCCAGGCAAGCGCGCTACCACTTGAGCCACATCCCCAGCCCCAGAAAGAAGACTCTTAAGCAAGGAGTATATCTTTAAATGGAAATCAAAACTCAGCAGACCTCCAAATTTGTGAGAATATCCAACTGTTGATCAAGATCAGGCTTTACTACTTTTAACATAACAAGAACCTTTAGTTCCTCTCTGATAGAAATGGCTCCTTTTACGTATTGTAATTTTTTTACCCGGACAATCAGCTTAGACTCAGTAAAACAAAAGTATGAATAACCCAAAGAGGCCTCACATTTAGTTTCCTCTAAAGGTTTCCAAGAGAATGTATACTGATTTTTCTTAAAATCTTTTCTCTTCTTGCCTTACTTTAGACAACCAAAGGACAACTCTATAAAACATCAAGGTATATTACAGCACAAATTTTCGAGCAACATTATTAGAAACAATTTGAACATGTATTTTCCATGTGTAAATAAAGAATGGCTCTATGAGAGTAAAATTTCCTTTTGATTTGAACCAGTAGGGATTCTCAGTGAGGCCACAGGTAAACTGAACTTGGAGAAGCTATTCTGGGAATGTTGGCAGGGACAAGTTAACCTTGTGTAATGATGGAGGTGCCTCTGAGGCCTGCTCACCCTCTGTCTTTCCAAGACCACAGATTGAGGCAGGGAGTCATAACTGCCCTCTTGATAGGCAAATGTTTCCAGGTCATCTAACTGAGTCTTGAGCTGTAATATCAGTTCCTTCTGTTTCTCCCTCTGGGTTTCCAGACGCTCTTGTTTTTCCTGCTCACTCTAAGAAAAAAAAAAAAAAATACTTGGTCCATTTCACAGAAGAGAAACTCATGATACATTAAGAATCTTTTTGGTTGGCTATGGTTATGCACATCTGTAATCCCAGAACTCAGGAGCATGGCAAGTTTGAGGTCAGCCTCAGCAATTTAGCAAGGCCCTAAGCAAAATAGTGAGACCCTGTCTCAAAATAAAAAATAAAAAGAGCTGGAAATGTAGCTCAATGGTAAAATACCCCTATATTCAATCCCCTGTGCCAACAAAACAAAACAAAAACACCCCCCTCAAACCAATAATGATCAGGAAAATATGAAACACTCAATTGACAAGATAGGTCCAAAGTAATAATAATTATTCCACCCAAGGTGATTTATTTATTTATTTTGAAACAGGTCTCACTGTGTTGCCCAGAATGGTCTTGGGCTCGTGGGCTCAAGTGTTCCTCCTATTCCAGCACCTCCAACCAGCAGCTAGGACTATAGGCTGGGTGCACCAGCTACAGGGCAATTTATTATACACATGTTTTCTTAAAGGAAGTTCTGGCGCTGGAGGCATAGCTTGGTGATACAGCACTTGCTTAGCACATGCAAGCCCTGTATTTGATCCCCAGCACTGAAAAAAAAAAAAAAAAAAAAAAAAAAAACACAAAGTCCTTTATTGGAAACAGGATAACAGGATATAAATACAAAGAAGTCTTTTGTTAAAACTTTTTGTTTTTTAAAGGTCTAGTTGGGATAGAGACAACCTGTTCTTAGCCAAGAGTACCTCCCAGGAATTAAACATGCCATCATCCACAACCAAAGACCATAGCTTAACTCCTGAATACCTTGTGCAGCTAAATTTTGCAGGAGAATCTGGGGGTCAGGGTTTAAAGAAAGGCTTTTTAACTCATAACCAATTTTCTTAAGGTTCAAATCTCCTCCATTTCCTCTGATAAGATTATAGGATACTTAAAAAAAAATTAAAACAATCAAATGAAGGTGCCAGGGAGAAACATCTACAAGTAATGGGGTGGGAAGGTCATGATCACTGTTATTTATTTATTTATTTGTGGGCAGTGCTTTGGATCCAACCCAGGGCCCTATGCAATCTACTACTAAGCTATGTATCCCCAGCCCCTTGTTTTGTTAAGTCTGGTTAAGATCTTCTAGAAGTAATTCCTTTTTTTTGCTACTGGCTACCAGATAATTTCTACACTTAAATTATTAAAAAATCTTCAAGATGGTAAAGTCCTGCTAATATATTCTTAGATACTGGCTTTTCCTTGACTTTCTTGACTATCAAAACCAAAAAGCAGGTGCTGAGGGCATAGCTCAGCAGTAGAGCACTTCTCCTAAATGTCTGAGGCCCTGGATTTGATCCCAGCACTGCAAAACAAATAAATTTTAAAAAATAAAATTTAAAAAAGCTAAACCGGCAAATTATTTGTAGGTATAAGGCTACATTTTAAACTAGAAGTCTATAACAGTATTAAATTTAACCTTAAAAAGGTACTTACCAAGCCCTCCAGAAGTAATTTGCATGAGAGAAAAAAATGAAAAGCAACAAATTTAACTTTTTGTTCAAGTATTTATAAAGCAATCCTCTTGCATTAGCTTTGCTCAACACAAAAGCAAGTCTTTCTTTAGGATACCCTTCTCCAAACCTTTCTGTTGCAGTTTTTTCCTGGAATCCTGTCCTCTTTCCCCTGCTTCGTAAAGTCTTAGCTTGCCTTTAAGAAGTTTTCCTGATTTCTCCAGGCAAGATGAATAATTTCCTCCTCAGTATTTTGCACACACTTTTATGATTCTGCCTCCAGTAATTTCTCAGCTTCTTAAGGGTAAGGGGCCTTGACTTTGATTACCAATACCAAGCACAGTGCCCAGCATAGGATGGGTTCTCAGTACTTTTTTTTTCCTCCCAGTACTGGGGACTGAACCCAGGGGTGATGTACTTCTGAGCTACATCTCCAGTCTTTTTTAAATTTTTTGGTTTGAGACAGGATCTCCACAGGTTGCTGAGGCTAGCCTCAAACTTGAGATCTTCCTGCCACCTCAGCCTCTTGAGTCACTGGGGTTTCAGGTGTGTACCACTGCTCCTGGCTTCTCAGTACATATTTGTTACATGTTACTGAACTAAATTAGGTAGTGAATGACAAATTCCAAATAATGAACTCTGACTGAAGGAAGTTATCTAACTAGCCTAAGGAGAAAGACCTGGGAAAATAGACTTTATTTCTGTTTTCATTGTATCCCAACTTTGTGAAGCCAAAGAAGAAAGAAATCAGACATAAATCACAATTCTGTTTTCAGGACTATATATGCTGAATTCTATCTCTTGCTATGGTAGCTATGGTATGATATTTGCTGGAGTGTGGGGCAATAAATTTAATAGGAGAGAACAATGAGCTCTGGTGCAAAGCAGGAAATAATAGATATCATTCCTAGTGTGAACTGAGATAAAATATTGGCTTAAAAAAATTGGGGAGACTGGGGATGTAACTCAGTCATATGGCTTTGCCTAGCATTCGTGAGACCCTTGGTTCCATTCCCAGCACTATCACCAACACAACAACAAAATAGAACCAATAAGTAAATTATTCAGTTCAAAGATGTCCCCCATTTAGTTACTACCTGTTCACAGGTCAACATATGCACATATGATTCTATCTGTTTATTACGTAGACCCACTAGTTTTTTTTTTTTTTTAAGTGTTACCCTGAGAGACTGAGGCAGAAGGATCTCAAGTTCAAGACCAGCCTCAGCAATTTAGTGAGACCCTGTCTCAAAATAAAAAACCATCTGGGCATGGTGGTATATGCCTGTAATCCTGGTGAATTGGAAGGTTGACTCAGGAGTGCGAAGTTTTTTTGTGTGTGTGGTAGTAAAGATTGAATCCAGGGACACTCTACCACTGAGCCACATTTCCAACACTTTTTATTTTTAATTTTGATACAGAGTCTCATTAAATTGCTGCGGCTGGCCTCCTCTTGCCTCAGCCTCCTAAGTCACTGGGATTACAGGCATGAGCCACCACCCTAGTTATGAGGACAGCAAGTTTGTGGCCAGCCTTGGAAACGTAGGCCCTGTTTCAAAAGAAAAAATATAAAAGGTCTGGGGAGGCTCAGTAGTAGAGCACCCCTGGGTTTAATTTCACAGTACCAAAAATAAATAAATAAATAAACAAAAATCAATAAATAAAAAGGACTGGAGACTTTGCTCAGTGGGAGTACACCCCTGAATTCAATTTCCAGTACTGCAAAAAACAACTGATTAAAAACATTTTTAAAATAAATAGTGCTACACTGTTTCTGAAAGTGAAAATGAACAATGAAGTATGCCATATTCACATAGAATCTTTGGTGCTTTTCCATCCTGAAATGGACCTTGCAAAACTAATTCTATCTTTTCTAATCTTCAAGTCTGGCAATTTAAGGTGGCTATTCCTTGTGTACTTATCTGTGGATGTGGAAAAAAGGGTGGAACAGTAAATACACGATTGCACTGAAAACTGTTCTGATTAAAATAAGTCAATATCTGCTGCTGATAAACTTTGTTGGCTAAAATCAATTTGAGTGGGAAGAAAGCCACATGTGAGTTGTAATTTGAAGAGTAAAAAGGCAGTGTGTTTCAACACCTCCAACAAGCTACCTACATGAATTCACTTCCAGAGATTCAAAACTTGTAAGGAAACTTTTTCTTGGTGTGGAATACATAGTTTCATTGCTTCTCAACGCAGGGAAACTGAATCCATCTTGTCAGTTACTAGAGGACCTCATTCAGAATATCTAGTTATTAAGCAGGATGAAAGAGCAGTTTGAAAATACCAATGTTAGGAATTTTTTTTTTGAGAGAGAGAGAATTTTTTAATATTTATTTTTAGATTTCGGCTGACACAACATCTTTGTTGGTATGTGGTGCTGAGAATCGAACCCGGGCCGCACACATGCCAGGCGAGCACGCTACTGCTTGAGCCACATTCCCAGCCCCAATGTTAGGAAATTTATATAATCAGGTGTCATGTTTTTTTTCAGTTAATAGGAGATTGTGCTGTTCATCCAAGTACTCACCAGATAAGAGGGTATAAAGATTAAAGACTACCTAGATTTACAGGAAAGCACAGAAATTAATCTAAATTTCCATGGATTCCGGTTCACTTTCTAATTCTAATCCCCATAGTCAGAATACCCCATCAACAAAAGTGTTTAAGACTGGGAGTGTAGCTCCATGATAGATCCCGTGCGTAGCATGCGCAAGGCACTGGATTCAATCTCCAGCACCAAAAAAGGTGGCCAGGATTTTTTTTTTTTTTTTAATGAGGAGCGGGCAAGATAAGTGGGAGCACCGCTGCACTCGTTGTCCCGTTGTCTTCTCAATACTCTGCTCCCTCTCCTCGCATCATCAGAGCACTTTTCCCATACCTTCAGTATGCACCTCTCAAAGTTCCCTGGCCGCTTAGTTCTCTTATGCCATCTACATCTGGCTCCAGTCTCCCAGTCTCCCAGTCTCTGACATCCATAACCACCTAGTTGAGTCTGTTCTCCCCTTTATACTTCCGTCTGCGTTAGCAAGGCCACTCACTTAACTCCCTATTCCTAAATCTCTTGGGGCCCAGCCCCAGCCGCTCACCTGGTCCTCGCCCCGCAACCGTGGCCGGTCCCCGGGCAGCCTGCCGCCCTCGTCGCTGGCAGGGTCCCCGGGCCCCTCGTAACCCAGGACGTGAGGGCAGCCGCGGAAGGCGAATTCTTCCAGCTCGCGCAAGAGGCGCTGCTGCTCCGCCGGTGCTCCCCGCACCACCTGGCGCAGGCGGAACTGCACCTGCGCGAAGTGCGAGGACAGCGCGAGTAGCGCTGAATCCAGCCGCCGCCGCTCGGCCCGCAACCGCCGCAAGGTACAGCTGGGCGAGTCCGGCGGGGAACCCCGGGCCGTGCCGGGCTCCTCGGCTGCCGCCTCTTCCGAAAATGCAGACACCCCAGGCCCGGTCTCGGCCACCGCCCCTACTGGGGCCCAGCGCACCGCCTCGCATGGTGACAGCAATTCCTCTTCCTCCTCCTCTTCGTCCTTTGCTTTTGCCTCAACAGCCGCCACCACCGCTACCGATTCCTCAGCAGCGTCCACAGCAGCCATCTTTCCGGAAACACTGCTGAACGTCAGCCGCGCCCCCTTACTGCCATGGCAACGGCGCGCAGGCAGGGAAAAGGGGGAGGAGTGGAGGGCGGGGCTTAAAATTTGGTCGTACCCGAGGGCAGTACTCCCGAGGGCAGTACGCCCCTCAGGGACTTCTTTCGAGCCAATAATTTTCTCCTGAGCGCCTATTCTGAATTAGGCAGAGAGTACTAAAAGTTGGAGAAACAGGTAAATGAAGCCGAGCACACGCCATTCCCTGTGTTCAGAGTCTAGGATGGCCCTTTCCTGGTTTAAGCGGGTGCGCAGTTTATTCCTCATCTGTACATTTCTGTAGATTTTGAGAGGTTAAAGTCTACAGGTTTTAAACTCTCCCAGAATCCCTCCAGAGTGCAGATCTCTAGGCAGTGGAGCCACATTCCCCACCCTCTCAACCCTTCCCTCGACCATATAAGGAGAGGCAGCTGCTAGGGGCGTCCCCAGTATCTAAAGATAGAGGCTTTTGCCTGGGACTCCAAATGCCACTGGGCAGGTGGAGCAGCCATGGCACGGTAAGTGTTTCCGGCCTTGGTACTGCCCCTTTCCCTCCGCCCTTTTCCCTGGAGATTCCCTTCCAGTCTAGTGCGCACCCCAGGTTCAGTGAGGCCCATGGGAGCCCAAGACCCCAGAACTCTGTAACTTATAGGGTGAGTTTTGATTCGACCTAGGTTCACCCTCACCACATCTATGCACTTCCGTCACTCCCTTCCTCCCCCTCTGTCTTGTATTGCTCTACTTTAACAGAACTGTGGCACCGAACGTTCCTTTAAGGTCCCCTCCCTCATCTTACCCAACTGCCCTATATTCCCTTCCCCACACTTATGAAGCCCCACCACACTCCTCTCAGGCAGCATGCCCGGACCCTGTGGTATGACAGGCCCAAGTATGTGTTTATGGAATTTTGTGTTGAGGACAGCACGGATGTCCATGTGCTCATTGAGGATCATCGCATTGTGTTCAGGTAATGGCCCTCCTCTATGAAGGGGCTCGCTTCCCAGGAACTTCTGTTTTCCTAATCCGCACCCCCACCCCCAGGCCCCCACATCTCAATTTCATTATTTCCGTAGCTGCAGGAATGGTGATGGAGTGGAGTTGTACAACGAGATTGAGTTCTACGCCAAAGTGAACTCCAAGGTGAGGGTGGGGTGCGTCAAGTAAGGTTTGGATGGAAAAGGTGCCCAGGAGATTCATATGAAAACTCAGACCCTAAGAATGAGGCTTTCTATCTGGCAGGATTCCCAGGATAAGAGGTCCGGCCGCTCTATTACTTGCTTTGTGAGGAAATGGAAGGAGAAGGTGGCCTGGCCCCGGCTCACCAAGGAAGATATCAAGGTGTGTGGGGAGTGGCTTGCTCCTTGTGTGCTCTCTGTTCATCCTCTGGGATTGCCCTTGCTTCCTTTCCAGTCAATATTCAATGACTCATCAGGCCCTGCTTCCTACTCAATATACTGCCCTCCCTCACCCACATCCCCAGTACTAGGAACTGAACCCAGAGTGCTCTCTCACTGAACTACATCTCCAGGCCTTTTTATTTTTATTTATTTAATTTTTTAAAACATAGATGGAACCCCGTGCCGTGGTGCACTCCTGTAATCCCAGCGGCTGAGACAGGAGAATAGCAAATTCAAAGCCAGCCTCAGCAATGGTGAGGAGCTAAGCAACTCAGTGAGACCCTGTCTCTAAATAAAATACAAAAATAAGGCCGGGATGTGGCTCAGTGGTTGAGTACCCCGAGTTTAACCCCCGGTACCAAAAAACAAAGATGGAGGTTTATTTAGGTAATAAACATATATTAAAGGAAGAATGGGGACAATCTCAAGAGAGACGCCTTGGGTGTAAAGCAAGGAATACACATTCAAGGGAGAATGCAGGCTATCTCCAGAGGGAAAGACAGTCTTTATTTATTATTTTGAGATAGGGTCTTACTAAATTGCTGAGGCTGGTCTCTAACTTGTGATACTCCTGCCTCAGTCACCACTATACCTGGCTGATCTCCTAAATATTTTTGAAATTATTACTTCTTGGTTCAGACCTCCTCCGTCAGTATTTTTTGGGAAGTTTTTACTATTATTATTATTATTAGTTGTAGAAGGATGCAAAACCTATATTTTATTTATTTTGATGTGGTGTTGAAGGTGGAACCCAGTGCCTGACATGTGCTAGGCAAGCATTCTATCCCTGAACTACAACCCCAGCCCCTTTGGGGAAGTTTGTTGCATATTTTTGGCCCCATCCACAATCCATCCTCTGTGTTGTTCCAAGCAGACTGTCTAAAACATACCTTAACCTTAACACTTTCCCACATAAGACCCTCCAGTGGCTTCTCCCCTTAAGATTGAAAGTTCAGCTGGGCATGGTGATGCATGCCTTTAATCCCAGCTACTGGGAGGCTGAGGCAGGATGATCACAAGTTCAAGATCAACCTGGGCAATTTAGTGAGACCTTGCCTCAAAGTAAAATATAAAAAGGAGCACTCCTGGGTTCAGTCCCTAATACCCCAAAACCCAAAACACAACAACCACAAAAAACCCAAAGCTTGAAAATTGGTCACCTGCTGGATGAATCTAACTTTTTTCACATTTATTTTAATATTTTTCACAGTGTCAATTTTTTTTTTCCTTTAGTACTAGGGATTGAACCCAGGGCCTCATGCATGCTAGGCAGATACTCTTCTACTGAGCTACATCTCTAACCTTTTTAAAATTTTTTATTTTTATTTTTGAGACACAGTCTCATTAAATTGCTTAGGTTGGCCTTGAATTTGTTATCCTTCTGCCTCAGCTTCCTGAATAACTAGAATCACTGGTGTGCACTACCATTACCTGGCATAAAAATTGTTTTGATTGGTTACATTTACATTTTTTATTGCTTGCTGGCATTTAAAAATGTAAGATATTTTACCTACAAATTCAGATTATTAGCTTCTTTGCAATTTGGGAGAATCTGGTTATGCTAATATAAATTCCCAAATGCTGAATAGAAGCTTTAAATGGGGTATGCAGTTCACCTCAGGTTACTCTTTTTCATTACCTCCCTGACCTTTTTTTTTAGGTATTTGAGCTGTAACTCCTGCCCTTTGGGTTGAATTCCAAGTACTGTAGCAAGGCAAGAATCCCATCCCATACTTTCTGGCTCCATGTTTACATTCCAGACACAGCAAGCTATTTGCAGTGTTTTGTTTCTGTGTTGTTTTTTTTTTTTTTTTTTTTGTACAAACTAGGTTTTCCTCACCTTTGTAACTTTGCTCAAGCCATGTCTTTTTCCTGAAAATCTACCACCATTCTTGCATTCACTTACCTAACCCCTGCATATCCTTAAAGTCCCTGCTATTCCAAGAAGTATGGGTTCCCCTACCTCCTTTCTGGGTTCCCGTGATATCCCCTGTTTCATCCTACCACCATACTTTTCACACTGTGTGCAAGACTGTCTGTGGATTTTTTTTTTTAATGTATCTTTCCCCCACTTTCTTCCTGATGGCTGAGACACTCTGTTGAACATTTTTATAATCCCAGTACCAAACTCAGAGTCTGACCCATAGTGTATGTTCAATAAATATTGTTAAATGAATGTGTGAATGATGTCTTCCCTATATAAAGGAGGACACTTTGGAACATGGGCCTCAAAGTGTCACCTCTGATTCCAGGGAATGCCACTTGTCTGTCTTGATTGACTGGCTCCTGTGATGCTTTATGATATTTTTCCAGATGTGTTGTCCCCCTAAGGGCAAGACTTCTATGCTTTTACAGATCCTGTCATTTCTGGCATTGTGCTTAGCAGCTAGTAGATTTTTGGTAAATATTTGTGGATGCCAACGACAACATGTCAGCCTGGAGGGGAGTTGGTCAAAAGGGATGCTGTTGGGAAAACTATACCGCATTGACCCTCTTAACCCTTCTATGCACATACTGATAATCTTTTCATGCATTCCTGATGCTGCTCTTCCTGCCTGTGACTCTCTGTATTTCCTCTTGCAGCCAGTATGGCTGTCTGTGGACTTCGATAACTGGAGAGACTGGGAAGGGGATGAAGAGGTAGAGCTGGCTCACGTGGAGCATTATGCAGAGGTAGGAGATATAGCACCTGCTGGTTTTTGCCCATCTTGGTCATTCTCTGTGTCTGTCTGCATACATTTCTCTGGAGAATTGTCATCAGGACCAAGCAGGGATAGTTAAGCATCCTTAGTAGGATATTCATTGGTGCTGTTACTCTTTACACATTTCATGCAGTGTTTAGTAGGGATGAGAGGAATAAACATTAGTGAAATTATATATAGATTCAATTACTATTCTTGTCTTTTATTTTCTTTGTGTTTTTTTTTTTTTTCTTCCTGAGCCAAAACATTGCATGAGAAGCTAACGCCAAACAGTATAAAGTGTGTATCATGGGTTGAGGATGTAGCTCAGTGGTAGTGCTTGCCTAGACTGTGTGAGGCCATGGGTTTGATCCCTAGCACTGTTGAGAAGGGGGTGGGATATGAATCTGGATTAGTAAGGGTAAAGACTATGTGTATTTAAGTTTACTTTTTTTACAATGAACTTTTGTTTTTTTAATTTTTTTGTATGGGGATTGAACCCAGGGGCATTTAACCAGTGAGCCACATTCCCAGCTATTTTTTAATATTTTATTTAGAAATAGGGTCTCTCTGCATTGCTCAGGGCCTTACTACATTGCTAAGGCTGGCTTTGAACTCACGATACTCCTGCCTCAGCCTCTTGAGCTGCTGGAATTATAGACATGTGCCACGTGACAGGCTCCAGTTAATTTCAGTGATGTGTTATGGGTTTTGAAGATGGGAGTAGTTGCCTGGCAGGCTCTGGCTGGGACCATTCTTCTGTAGTCCATCAATATGCAGGTTATCCTTCCCTCACCCTCCTTGACTCTTGGGACTATTTTTTTCTTCCCATTAGCTTTTGGAAAAGGTCAGCACCAAGAGACCTCCACCTGCCATGGATGACCTGGATGTAAGTAATGCCTTTCCCGCCACTCTTGAGTTTCTTTTTAGGCCTTAAAAAATAACACACTAGAAAGTTTCTATCCCGGTCTCTAGCACACAATAGTTCTCAGTGCATATTAACCAAATTTGAATTTGACAAATGTTCTGCAAGTTTTAGAAAACCAAGAGCATCCTCCCTTCCATCTCCCTCCCTCCTATCCTAGAGCAGATCTGGTCCTGTTGAGCATCTTTACAGCTGTAGGATTGGTAGAATTATTGAAATTCTGGAACTAAGTGATGCATAATAGAGTGCTGTTTATTGAGTGCCAGGGTTTATTTTATTATCCAAAGTTAAAATCCTTCATTATTAGCCTCCTAAGAAGTATGTTTTAGAAGGTAACAGAGAGGAAACATGGAGAGTAGGCAGCTGGGAGCAGCATTTATAAACATAAATGTTCATTTTTTGTAGAGCCTACAGGTGCTTTGTCTTTTTTTCTCTCCCCAGGATGATTCTGACAGTGCTGATGCAACAAGTAATTAACTTTCTGTGACAGCAGAGCTGAGAGGAGATTATAACTGCTTTCTGTTGCTCTGAAGAGTCGTGGCCTAGACCCTGTCAGCTCTTTGGCTGTGCACCAGGGTCCTTTGAGATCTCCGAACTTCCCTAGAAGTTCTTTTTTTTTTTTTCCCTAAATATTTATTTTTTAGTTTTAGGTGGACACAATATCTTCACTTCACTTTTATGTGGTGTTGAGGATCGAACTCAGTGCCTCGTGCATGCCAGGCGAGCATGCTACCACTTGAGCCACATCCCCAGCTCCTCTACAAGTTCTTTATTAAGTGTTCCTCTTCATACTTTATGTCTTCCTACTGTGCACTTGACTTTGGTGCTTCATCAAGATAGCAGGATAGGGGAGGAGTAGTTGGGGTTGGGAGGGGCTTCTAACTTCTTACTGATTTATTTATAAGATCTATGTTTGGGATGCTTGGTTATTTGAGTTTTCCATATATGTGATAGAGCAAGAGCCAAAGAGGAAACAGATTATAATAAATCTCTAGGAGTGGTTCTCCATCTTCCTCTTGGTGGAAAGCCTCTTCTGCTTTCAGAGTTTCTCTTAAGAATGTAGGGTAGGGCTCAGAGATTCTGGTCCTCATTGAGGTTGGAAGAAAAAAGATATTAGGGACAGGCTTATAACCAACCCAAGGACTTCCTCTTGCCTGTATCTGGGCTTGGTTCTTCTTAGAACCAGTCACCTTAGGCCAAGAGCAGGGTGCAAGTCTATAATTCCAGTGGAAGCTGAAGCAGGAGGATTACAAATTTGAGGCCAGCTTTAGCAATTTAGCAAGACCCTAAGCAATCTAATGAGACCCTGCCTCAAAAAAAAAAAAATAATAAAAGGGCTGGAGATACAGCTCAGTGGTAAAATAACCCCAGGTTCAATCCCCAGTACCAAAATAAAATAAAACGAAAAACCCAAGCAAACTAAATAAACTAAGCCCAGCCACCTCAGCTTCCTGCATCCATAAATCTTTTCACATTTTCAAAACTAATGTTTACTCTAGTTAATGTCTATATCTGTATACTCTTCCATTTAACAGGTTCTTCATTCATCCATAAATACCTTTTTAAAAAAATATTTCTTTTTAGTTGTTCTGGGACCTTTATTTAATTTATTTATATATGGTGCTGAGAATCAAACCCCACTTGCTAGGCAAGTGTGCTATCACTGAGCTACAACCTCACACACCATTCATAAATATCTTTTGAGTGCCAAATGTGTTCAATGACTGTGACTTAAAACAAATGTAATATCCATAGACCTTGTTCTTTGAAGTCATAGTTTAAGTTTGTTTGTTTATTTGTACTGGGGATTGAACCCAGGGGCGCTTAACTGCTGAGCCATATCCCCAGTTCTTTTTATGTGTAATTTTGCTACAGGGTCTTGCTAAGTTACTTAGGGTCACACTAAGTTTTTGAGGTGGCTTTGGATTTGCAATCCTCCTGCCTTAATCTCCCAAATTGCTGGGATTACAGGTGTGGACCATAACATTTGGCCCTGAAGTCATGGTAAAGTATTAAGATTTGTTTTTAAAAGTAAGTTTTATGGGCTGGGGTCATGTCTCAGTGATAGAGCACTTGCCTAGCATGTGTGAGGGGCACTGGATTCAATTCTCAGCACCATATATAAATAAATTAATAAAGGTCCGTTTACAACTAAAAAATATTTTTTAAAAAGTAAGCTTTAAAACTTATATAAGCAATATATACGGATATAGTTTAAAAAATGAAATTGTATAGAAGCTGAGCGTAGTGGCATGCATACCTGTGATCCCAGTGACTTGGGAAGCTGAGGCAGGAGGATCACAAGCTCTAGGCCAGCCTCAGCAACTTAGCTAGACCCTATCTCAAAAAATAAAAAAGGGCTCAATGGTTAATCCTCAATACCATTCATTCAATCAATCAATCAATCAATAAAATAATAAAAATAGAACATAAAATAGATAAAATTTAAAGAAAAAACTTGTGCATCTTCCCTTATGGGGTAACCACTCAACCGCTGTTTTGTTTATTTTTCTTTTTCCCATCTTTGTGTGTGTGTGTGTGTGTGTCTGTGTGTGTGTGTGTGTGTGTGTGTGTGTGTGTGAGAGAGAGAGAGAGAGAGAGAGAGAGAGAGGGAGAGGGAGGTGTATTGGGGATTGAACCCAGGGGCACTCTACAACTGAAATACATCTTCAGCCCTATTTTAGTCAGCCTTTTCACTGCTGTGACTAAAAGACCCTTCAAGAACAACTTGAGGAAAAGTTTATTTAAGGGCTCATGATTTCAGAGGTCTCAATCCATTGACAGCCAGCTCGATTCCTGGGGGCTTGAGGGAAGCTGAACATTATGGCGGAAGAGTTTAGTGGAGGGAAGCAGCTGACATGATGATCAAGCAGCAGTGACAGAGAGATCGAGAAAGAGTATCTACTCTCCACGTACGAAAAATATATGCCCCAAAGGCACACCCCCAGGGATCACCTTCTCTAGCCACACTCTACCCACCTTCAGTTTCCACTCAGTTAATCCCTTTAGGGGATTATTTCACTGATTGGGTTAAGACTCTCATTTTGGGGGACACCTCACATCCAAATCATAACATTCTGCTCCTGGTTGCCAAAAGCTCATGACCATTTCACAATGCAAAATACATTTTGTCCATTTCCAATGGTCCTCATATTCTCAACAGTTCCAAGATTGTCCAAAAGTTCAAGTCCAAAGTCTCCTCTGAGATTCAGGGCAAGCTTGCATTGTGAGCTCCTATAAAAATCAAAAAGCAATTTACAAGTATCTAGTATACAAAGGTACAGAGTAAACATTTCCATTCACAAAAATAGGGGCATAGAAAGAAGGGATGGCACCAAAGCAAGACTTAAATCCAGCTGGGCAAACAAATCCTGTAGCTCCACATATGGCTCCTGGGGCCCATGGCATGGTGATGTTCTGTCCAAAGGACTTGTATAGATCCGCCTCATGTCCTTGTTGGTTGTAGCCATAGGGCCTTTCTGTTGGCTTGTCTTTGCTCAATTTCTGCAGCTTTCGTAGGATGACGACCTATGTTAGTGGCATTTCTTAATCTTGGGGTCTCCACTGCAGCTTTGGATTCCTCTGCTGCCCCCGTCCAGTGCAGGCAACTGAACTAAAGTCAGTTAGTGAATTTGGGGTGACACAAAATACCACGCAGACATGGAATATTTTTTTTATAAGTTTCAGAACAGCTTCCCAGGCTCCCCCACGGGGTGGAGGTGTGGGTGGGAGTGAGTCACGAGAAGCTGATGAGAGAGAAAGAGGAGAGAGTGAGCGGAAGCACACATTCTGGAGCTGGCTTTAATTGGGGGACACTGTTTCTTAGAACATTCTATCCAAAAACAGGGCAATGGGTAGGATTACAAAGGAATAGGTGAGTATGACTCAACCCCCCCAGGTAACATCTACTCCTGGAGCCATGCCTCATTATCCACGCAAAGGTAAAGCCCAAGTTATTGCGGGGCACAATAATTGTTCAGTATCTCTTGCTCAGGACTTAAGGGCATGTATTTCCAGAGCGGCTCCTAATATTCCTCTTCATACTTTGCCCTCTCAGGAGTTGCTTGCAGGGACTCTGACGCTGCTGTACTTTGCCTGGCTTCCCATGCCTTCCTTTGAAATCTTGGTGGAAACCTCCGTGGACCTCCATGACCTGCAGAACCAGCACCTTGTGGCTGACACCCTCTAAAGTAGTAGTAAAGCTTCTAGGAACCAGGGCTGCAGCAGCCTCTGAGTGTCTGGGTGACTGAGCACATTGAAAAAACTTCCTAGGCCCCTTATGTAAGAAGAGTATCCCACTGGTCTCTTCTCAAAAGAATTTTACTTTTACTTCCTTGAATCTGAGATGGACATGATCTTGCCAATTCCTGTGATGTCCTCAGGTCATCTTTCTGATAATCTCTGGGCAAAGGCTTTTAGCATTTCTTTAGTGGCAGCAATCCCTTTAACAACTGCAACTTCCTTAGCCCCAGTTTTACTTCACCTTTGAGTCCAAGTTTTTCAAGTTTTTCTGCTCCTGAATTTTAATTAAGTTTGACTAAAAGCCACCAGCAATATCCATGCCACCACCTGAATGCTATGCTGTTTAGAAACTTCTGCCAGATTAAGAAGTTTATTGCTTTTAAAATCAGCCTCACAGAAAGTCTCAGGACATAGAAAAATGCAGACAATTTCTCAGCTAGAATATAACATGAATGGCCTCTAGGTCAATTCCCAATAGTATTTATTCCTCTGAATTTTCCTGAGCCCTGTCATCACTGTCCATGGTTCTATTGGCATTCTGGCTTTTTGAGCTCCCACCAGAATCAACCATTAAGCTCCACTTCTAACACTCTAAAGCATTTCTAGCTTGCATTTAAAAATACATTTTTTTAAAAAATGTGTACTTCCCCCATAACATCCATGGAATGCTTATTTGATTCCACAATACCCTTTCCTCTTTTTAAAGAACTCCATGCTGCACTCTACTAAAATGAATGAAAATGAAATGGGACTTAAAAGCTGGAGAATTTTGCAATTTACTTTGAGATCTATGGAAAAAGTCTCAATTGCTACTTTGAAAATTCAGTTAATGATAGGAAGTGAATGTGTGGGAAAGTCAAGTATTTTTGTCTAATTCTTTAATATAGATTATCAGAAAAAGGAGCGGTCAGCAAATACAAAGGCAAATGGATCCAGATGTTATAGGGTTAATCCAAGTCTGGAGCAGTCAGCAGTCAGCAGAGTGTCTGAAAAAGTCCTGTCAGTTTGAACCTACTTCCCACAGATGTCATCTACTACAAATATCTAAGTTTGTGGGAGCGCTTAGGTGAAGAAATGGAAATGAACCTGACAGAAATATTTTAACTGGCTGCCATGAGTTTCTTAATCATAAAGCATTCACATCTTAATACCAAAGACCAGATGTTATTTGTGGAAATTCATCTGACCTGACATAATGCTCATTATTCTTTCCAATCCTAATAATTATTAATAAAATATATGCATTTTGTTTGCATAAAGTTTATTGTTATCATAATTGAATACCGAATGTTTCTTAGATACAGAATCTAAGTCCAATGATCAAGCTTTTGAATTCTACACACTCATGGGTTTTAAAAGCATAAACAAAGTCAAATGTCTGTACATGGAAATTGTGAGTAATACCATCCCATTTTGAATGGTACTGAAATACCAGTACTTCTGAAAAATGTTATAGTTAACTATGGGAAACTATGTTTTCTTGATTATGAAGGTATATTTGTATCCAGTGACCTGTTAGGTAAATGTAATATGCAATGATGAACTACATTTATTTTAGGCCCTCATTTATTATAACATTCTATATTATAATAAAGTATATATTATATATCAAACTATGCCTGTGACATACATATGTAATACAAGATTAATGTGTATATACTATATAATACAGTCATATGATTATCAAATTGTAAAAAACAAACAAAAAAATATACTTATAGATGGACAGAATAACTTTATTTTATTTATATGTGGTGCTAAGGATCAAACCCACTGCCTCACACATGCCAGGCAAGAGCTCTGTCACTGAGCTACAGCCCCAGCCCCCAGCTTGCACTTTTATTTATTTATTTGGTGTGGGGGGGGTACCGGGGATTGAACTCAGGGACCTCAACCACTGAAACACATCCTCAAGTCCTATTTTGAATTTTATTTAGAGACAGGGTCTTACTGAGTTGCTTAGTGCCTCGCTGCTGCTGAAGCTGGCTTTGAACTGGCAATCCTTCTGTCTCAGCCTCCCAAGCCGCTGGGATTACAGGCATGTGCCACCACACTCGGCCAGACTGCACTTTTTTTTTTTTTAATACTTTTTTTAGTAGCAGTTGGACACCATACCTTTATTTCATTTTTTTTATTTTTATATAGTGCTTACAATCAAACCCAGCGCCTCACGTGTGCTAGGCAAGCGTTCTATTGCTGAGCCACAACCCCAGCCCCCAGCTTGCCCTTTTAAACTGTTAGGTCAGTGGAGATCTCAAAATTCCTCCCCCAAATTCCAAAAAGCTCCCAAAGCTTCTGAACCACATGGTCAGGTTAGTCAAAGAATGACCCCACTCTTGGTACTAATTTCTGTTTTAGTCAGCTTTTTCACTGCTATGATTAAAAGATCCTATAAGAACAAGTTTAGTGGAGGAAAACTTTATTTGGGGGCCTACAGTGCTAAGATCTCTGTCCATAGGCAGCTGGCTCCATTTGAGTTGAAGCTGAACATCATGGCAAAAGAGTGTGGCAGAGGGAAGCAGGTCACTTGATGATCAGACAGCAGGGAGAGAGAGACTGCATTCTCCAGATACAAATTACAAGGCTGGGTACAGCACTTGGTACAGCATTTGCCTAATATGCATGGGGCACTGGGTTCAATCCCCAGCACCACATTAAAAAAAATACTAAATAAAGTTATTGTATTCATCTACAACTAAAAAAACAAGAACAAAAAACAAACTACATACCCCAAAGGCACACCCTTAGGGACCCACCTCCTCCAGCCACACCCTACCCATTTATAGTTAGTACTCAGTTAATTCCTATCAGGGGATTAATTTACTGATTAGGTTAAGACTCTCATAACCCAATCATTTCACCTCTAAACTTTCTTGCACTGTTTCATAAATGAGCTTTTTAATATAAATAATATATATTGTACTGTGTTTTAGACTGCACAATATCATCTGTATACATATATTACATATTATACTGTATTATAAATTTCATAAAATCTGTAATTTATATAATTATAAAGTATAGTTATGTAATATATAAGACAGTATGTAGGATGAACAATCCTGATCTGAAAATTCAAAATCTGAAAAGCTATGAAATCTGAAATACTCTGAAATCCAAAATTTTTTGGTTGATGATATGATGGTCAAAAATTTTGGATTTTGGATTTTCAGATTAAGGGCGCTCAACCAATAAAGTCTATGCAAATATTCTAAAAAACAAAAACAAAAAAACCTCAATGGGCATGTGTTATATACCTGTAATCCCAGCAATTTGGGAAGCTTACGCAGGAGGATTACAAATTTGAAGCTAGTTTCAGAAATTCAGTGGGACCCTGTCTCAAAATTAAAATAAATAAACTCATAAACCTGAAACGCTCTGATCCCAAGCACTTTGATAAGGTATACACAACATATATTGAATATTGCAATTTACTCTGAGATCTATGGAAAGAGTCTCAATTGCTACCTTGGAAATTCAGTTAATGATAGGAAGTGAATCTGTGGGAAGGTCAAGTATAAGCATATACAATTGTATAAACATATACAATTATATAAGCATATATAATATCATGTATTGCTTATATAAAGTATAATATAGATTAAAATTTAGTACACATATTAAGTTAAAATGTAACATGTATCTCTGGACTCATACCATATGCATCTTGAACCTTTTTTTTTTTTTACTTAATATATTGGAGAACTTTTCAAATCAGTATGTATAGATATAACCCATTCATTTTCATGGCTATATGGTATTCCTTTGAATTCATTTTCTGTTCTTTTTTTTTTTTGTGTGTGTGTGTGTGTGTGTGATACTAGGGATTGAACTAGCCCTCTTAATCTTTTATTTATTTATCTATTTATTTATTGGTACTATAGGCATTTTACAGCAAAGCTACATCCCCAGTCCTTTTTATTTTTCATTTTGAGACAGGGTTTTACTAAATTGTTGAGGGTCTAAATTGCTGAGGATGTTCTCAAACTTGTGATGCTCAAACTCAGGTTCCCAAATTGTTGGTATTACAGACATAAGTTGCACCTGGCTTAAAATGTGAGGTTCTTTTTTTTTCTTTAATAAAAAATTCTTAAGTTTTAGGTGGACACAATATCTTTATTTTACATTTATGTGGTGCTGAGGATCGAACCCAGTGCCTCGTGCACGCTAGGCATGCACTCTACCTCTAAGCCACAACCCCAGCCCCAAAATGTGAGATTCTTTATAGTCTGTTTATTACATTAAGAGTACTTATTTTGCAGCATAAATCACTAATGCGTGATTGCAATATGTTTTCCCAGAACCCCCAGTGGAGGGTATTTCATAACATACAGGGTACCTTCTGCATTTCTTGTAAAAAATCTAAATTCTGAAACTGCTGGAGTCTTTAAACTTTAGTTGATCTAGGAAACAGATAATTTTAATTTTTAAACCACTTAACGTTTTAAGGCATGATTGCATCTTGTGAACTTGTGTTAACCTCTTTGCACTGTCCAATTCAATAGCACTAGCTACGTAGGGTTCTTGAAGTATGGTTAATCAGAACTGAGATGGAGTGTGCACAACCGGGTTTTAAAATTTTTGTAGGAAAAAACCAAAGTTAAATATTTCACTAACTTTACTTATTACATGATGAAATAATATTCTGAATATGCTGATTTAAACATCTTATCAACATGTGTGCCTTCCATTATACGTAATACCAGGGATTAAACACAGGTACGCTTAACCATTGAGCCACATACCCAGCCCTTTTTGTTTTTGTTGTTGTTGTTGAGACAGGGTCTACTCTAAATTCTTAGGGACTCGCTAAAATGCTGAGACTGGATTTCAACTTGTGATTTTCATGCCTCAGCCTCACCAAGCCGCTGGGATTACAGGAGTGTGCCACCGCACCTGCCCGGCAGGGCTATTCTTTATCTAAACCAGTATCATTCCCACCCCTACGCAATGAGGATTTGACCTGCAGGTTTACAAGTAATCCAAGGGGTCCAAAGGGCTCAATTGAGCTACGTGCTCTTGACAAGTTCAGGCTGCCAAGTTTTGTCTTGTTTTCTGTGTTTTATTTTTTTAATCTTTGTTTTTGTTTTTCAATGTTAAAACAGTTACAAAGACAAAGAAATAAAAATAAACCCAGAACTCCTACAATTCGCGTTTTCTGTAAATTTGGCCAAACCACACCCCTTCCTTCACCTTCCGGCGTCTGCGCAGAGACGTAATGAAGTTTGTCCCGCTTTGCTGTCCGTCCGCTCTCAAGCTTTTCTGCGTTCGCGTGTTCCCGGGTCCTGGGTGACGGTAATGGCGTTCCTGTGTCAGCGGGACAGCTACGCCCGGGAGGTGCGGCCTTTTGGGAGGGGGATCTGATGCTGCCCCACCGACAGGGCGGTTTGGGGAAGAGGGTGTGAAGATAGGCTTCAGTCTCCGAGTGGAGAAGGCTTGGAGTTTATTTTCTTATCTCTCTCTGCCCAGTTCGTCACCACCGTGGTCTCCTGCCAGCCGGCGGAGCTGCAGACTGATGGGAGCAACGGCAAGAAAGAAGCGCTGAGCGGTTTCCATGTGGTGTTGGAAGACACGCTGCTTTTCCCTGAGGGCGGGGGACAGGTACCAGGCTTGTCCCCTCAACCTGACCCAGTAAACCCCTAATTTCTTCGTCCTTCGGATGGAAAATGCTTTCCTGTCCTTCTTAGCCGTAATGAATTCAGAAGGACATTACTTCAATTCACTTTATTATTCATTTAACTTTTTTTAAACCAAAATACCTAGATACAACACAGTATTGTTCCAGTCTCCAAAGATAAAGGGGAACAAGACAGTGTGTTTGCATACACACTAGAGATAACCGTTGCCCAGGCACAAATAATGTAAATAAAAATAAAGCCAAGTAAAGGGAGTGATAGGATGCTTTCCTGAATAGGAGGCAAATTATTTCAGTATAGTCCTAAATGAAGGGAGGAGTGACCATTGCAGTTATCTATCTGATGTTGCTGGGAAAGGGCTAAGATTCTAGGCATAAAGTACAAAGGCCCTAGGTGAGAATTAGCATAGTATGCGTGACAGGGACAGAAAAAGAAGCCCCTGAGGAGTTCAGGAAAGGTAGATGGGTTACAGTAGCAAAATAGAGAACAGCCATTTCTGTGTACTAATGGAGTAGAGACTACAGGTGTGAACACAAAGTTGGTAGGTACATTGTAGCCCTGTGCAGTGGAGCACTTGAGTAATTTCCCCTACTGGGAAGGCTGAAGTAGGAGGATCCCTAATTTGAGGCCAGCCTCAGCAATTTATGAAGACCTTGTTTTAAAATTTAAAAATAGACTGAGATGCTGGGCATGGGGTGCAAGCCTGTAATCTTAGAGACTCAGAATTCCAAGGCAGTAGGATCAAAATGTCAGTATAACTCAGGATTCCAAGGCAGAAGGATCAAAAGTTCAAGGTTAGCTTGGGCAAATGAGAGAGACCCTGTCTTGAAAAAAAAAAAAATGGCTGGGGATATGGCTTAGTGGTAGAGTGCTCCGGGTTCAATCTCCACTAATAAAAAAAAGTAAAAGCTGGATTGTATCTTAGAAGTAAAGTGCTCCTGGGTTCAATCTCAGTACCACACACACACACACAAAAAGGTAGATTGTGAACACAGAAGATTAGAACAGTAACATCAAAGGTTGGCATTATAGAAGAGATTTTTCTAGCAGGAATAATATTATAAAGGCAGCAAAGGCTGAAAGAATTTAAGTCTCTTTAGTCATACATAGTCTAATATGTTTGGACCCTATAGGGTATGTTGATGACAGGCTAGAGATGATATTGATAAATTTATTGGTTCTTACATAGAGAGGTAACATGGGAGCTGGGGTTGTAGCTCAGTGGTAGAGTGCTTGCCTAGCACTGGGTTTGATTCTCAGTACCACATATTAAAAAATAAATAAATAATAAAAGATCCATCAACAACTAAAAAATATTTTTACAAAAGAAGTGACATGTGAGATCACGTTTAGTAGACTTGCAAGTGAGAAAGTTTCAGTTTCATATTAGTGTCATCATTATAGTAATTTTTTTCAACATGGAGGTTTCCTGATCTGCTAAAGGAAAATCTGTAACTTCAGGTATCTGTAGAAGGTCTTGTTTTAGACATCACTTCTTTCAGGAAATCCTCCTTGATACCCCAAGACTTAGGTCTCTTTCTTTTCAGCTTCTCTAACACCAAGTATATTTAAATTCTGTGGCAATTTGTAGATCTTATTGCAATTGACTGCATGTCTGTATTCTTCTGTAGACTCTTAAATTCCAGGAGGGATCCCTATTGTTTTTTTTTTTTAACTCTTTTTTTTTTTTTAAAGAGAGAAAGAATTTTAATATTTATTTTTTAGTTTTTGGCTGACACAACATCTTTGTTTGTATGTGGTGCTGAGGATCCAACCCAGGCCGTATGCATGCCACAGGAGCGCGCTACCGCTTCAGCCACATCCCCAGCCCCGGGATCCCTATTGTTTACATTGTATTCTTGGGCTGGCACAGTATCATAAGTACTTGGTACTTTTATAAATGAATGAATATTGTTGAATCTAATTCTAGCAGCAGTGCAAAAGATGGAATGGTTGGAGGCTGGGAAATTCACATAATTTTAGAGACTATTAAAGATAAAAATTTAGGCTGGGCATAGTGGCCCATGCCTATAATCCCAGTGACTCAGGATCTTGGGGCAGGAGGATTGTAAGTTCAAAGCTAGCCTCACCAACTTATGCCCTGTCTCAAAATAAAAATATGAAAAAGGACTGTGGAAGTGGAGTGGTTAACACCCCTGGGTTCAATTCCTGGTACCAAAAAAAAAAAAAGGGAAAAAAAAAAAGGAATTTGGTACATACCTATAATGCCAGTGATTCAGGAGGCTGAGGCAGAAGGATTGCAAGTTTGAGGCCAGTCTCAACAAATTAGGCCCTAAGCAACATGGTGAGACCCTGTCTTAAAAAATAAAAAAGGCTGGGGATATAGCTCAGTAAGTGTCCCTGGGTTCAATCCCTCATTAAAAAAACAATAACGGGCTGGGGATACAGCTCAGTTGGTAGAGTGCTTGCCTTGCATGCACAAGGCCCTGGCTCTTCAATCCCCAGCACCACAAACAACAACAACAACAACAGTAATAATAATAATGAAAAACACTAAACGGTGAAAACAGGATAAAGTTTCTTTGGGTTTTACTAAAAATCAAAAATCTTTATTGCTATACTTACAGTCTCTTTCTGTTTCAATTCTATTACTCTGTCCTGAAAAATAAAATATATGTGTTCAGAGTAAGGAGGACAGAGAATCCTTTTGGAATAAAGTGGGCCTACCTCATTGGGCATTGCCTTCTCCTCCTTTAAGGAGGTCAAATTTAGGGTCTGTATCTCATAAACTTTCCCTAGAGGGTCTTTGTATTTATGAGGTATGGTGAGCCCTGTCTTCTCCTTGATTACTTCTTTTCCCCAGCCTGATGACCATGGTACAATCAATGACATCTCTGTACTGAGAGTGACCCGCCGGGGAGCCCAAGCTGATCATTTCACACAGACACCTCTGGCCCCTGGGAGCCAGGTTCAGGTCCAGGTTGACTGGGAGCGGAGGTTTGATCACATGCAGCAGCATTCAGGTAAGTGAGGCAGGATGGGGGACATCTGGAGGTGCAGTTGACATGTATGAGACTGTCATGGTGATTTGAGATGCGGTTTGGATTCTCTAGGAGTTAACCTTTTGGAAGAGACAGAATCAGCTCTGATTCAGGCAGAATATTATATGTTTTAAAAGCAAAATGAACAATTTAAGTAAAAATATCAGACTAATTGCTGTTCTAAGTATTACCAATTTCCAACTTGATATTTCTACCTGAATGTCTCACAGGCTTTTCAAACTCAAAATGTCCATCCTTGTTTTCCATAAGGATCCTGTATGTTTAGTCCTGGGTTTCTGTGTCTACTATGCCTGGCTGCATAAAGTTTTTCAAAGGCTTCCTTTAGTTCTTTGTGTAAAGCCAAATTTCAAATCCTAGAATTTGTTCCAGATGCTCTTTTGGGGATAGCTAATCAATCACTAAGTTCTTTAGGTTTGTCTTCTAAATATTTTTTCACTTTGTTCCATTGTCAAAGTAATCATCCTGGATCCAATTTTCACTGTCTTGGCCCTAGACCTTTGCACATTCAATTTTTCTCTGCCCTACCCTGTTTTCCACACAGCAATCAGAACAACCTTTGTTGTTTTTTTTGTGCTAAGGATTGAACCCAGGGTCTTCCACATAATACAGAGCAATCTGTTTTATTTTTATTTTTTTCAGGGTACTGGGGATTGAACCCAGGGGTGCTATACCACTGAGGTATATTTCCAACCCTTTATTTTTCTATATTTTAAAAAATTTGAGACAGGGTCTCAGTAAGTTGCTGAGGCTGTCCTTGAATTTGCCATTCTCTTGGCTTGGCTTCCCAAGTCACTGACTGGGATTATAGGTGTTCACTCCAGGCTACAGAACAGTCTTTTTTTTTTTTTTTTTTTTTCTTAAAGAGAGAGGGAAAGAGAGAGAGAGAGAATTTTTTTAAAATATTTATTTTTTTTTAGTTCTCGGCGGACACAACATCTTTGTTGGTATGTGGTGCTGAGGATTGAACCCGGGCTGCACACATGCCAGACGAGAGCGCTACCGCCTGAGCCACATTCCCAGCCCCTACAGAACAATCTTAAAAAAGGAAATGTGGGGCTGGGATTGTATGTAGCTCAGTGGTGGAGAGCTTGCCTTACACGTATGAGGCACTGGGTTCAATCCTCAGCACCACATAAAAAAATAAATAAAGTTATTGTGTCCGTCTACAACTAAATATATATATATATATTTTTTTTTTTTAAAGGAAATGTGGTTGTGTCAATCCTTTGATTAAAGTTTTCTTTTCATTTATTTTTTCTTTGGGGTGGGAGTGATGTTAGTGGGAATTGAAGCCAGGACTGCACCACTGAACTATATCCCTAACCTGTTTTATTTTTTATTTTGAGAAAGGGGCTTGCTGATCCTCCATGCGCCACCATGCCGGCTGCTTAAAGTTTTTCAAAGGCTTCCTTTAGTTTTTTGTGTAAAGCCAAATTTCTTATGGCCTACAAATCTCTGCTGTGGCCGCCCTTATCTACTGCTTTAGCCTCATCTGGTACCTCTCTCCCTCTTGCGCTATATAACCCAGGAGTGCTTTACCATTGAGTTATATCCTCAGCCCTCCTTTTAAAAATTTTTTTAAAATTTTGAGACAGGGTCTCATTTTGTTGCTTAGGGCCTTGCTAAGTTGCTGAGGCTAGCCTTGAACTTGTGATCTTCCTGCCTCAGCTTCCTGGATTGCTGGGATTACAGGTGTGTGCCACTATGCCCAAATGGTATTGGGGGTTGAATGCAGGCAAATGCTCTACCATTGAGCTATATCCCCAATCCTATTTTATCTATCTATTTATTTATTTTTTTGAGGTGCTTGGGATTGAACCCAGGGCTTTGTGCATATGAGGCAAACACTGTACCAACTGAGCTACATTCCCAGCCCATATTGTATTTATTTTTTAATTATTGTTATTATTATTATTATTATTTTTGGCAGTGCTGGGGATTGGACCCAGGGCCTTGTGCATGCAAGGCAAGCACTGTCCCTAGCCCAATTATATTTTATTTTGAGACAGAGTCTTGCTTTGCCCAGGCTGGCCTCCTTTTGTTAGCCTTCCAAGTGGCTAGGATAACAGCCATGTGCCACCAGGCCCAGCTTCTTCAAGGGCTTTGCATGTCTTGTTCCTTCTTCCTTCATAGTTAATTCTTTCTCCTCTTCTTTCTCCTCTCTTTCCTTATTGTCACTATCATCAATTAAGAATGCTGCTGCATCTCTGATGTCAAGCCCTGTACTTTGCATGTGGAAGGTACTCAGTAAATATATGTTGAATGAATGAATATTACACATTGAATTTGAATTCAAATCCTGCCTCTGATAAGCTATGTTGCCTTGGCAGATTCTTGTGAAATAGCATGATAAAACATCTTGTAGAATTCTTGTGATGATTTTCAATAAAATATCTAAAGTGATTAACCGGGTATTCAACAAGGAGAATTTCTGTGATATATCATTTTGGGAATATGTGGCTGTCTGGGTTTTTCATTTTTCTCGTGTCTCTTGCTCCACTTGCTTAGGGCAGCATCTCATCACAGCAGTGGCTGACAGTCTGTTTGGGTTGAAGACAACATCATGGTGAGCAGGAGGCACGGGACTAACAGTAGGGCATTGATACTAGCTAGGTCTATTCCCTATAATAGGTTGGGAATAGGAGGATAAAAGAAAGGGTAATCTTCAAAATTGGCTGTGTTCTCGTATTCTTAAAGATTGGGTGGAGGATTAACCTGTGTTTTTTAATGGTGAGAGAAGAGACATCTGCCTTTGCTTGGGAAAGAACATGGACTTTGGAGCTCAGAGATCTAGAGGGTGAACCCGCCCCTACCACATACTGGCAGCATGACTTTGATTGTATTTCTTGTCAGCCTTTACACCCATAAAGTAGGAATGACAATTCCCTACCTTGAGGGATTTTTGTGAGGATTAAATAAAATAATTTATATGAGCATTCTTTTGCAAACTTTTTTTTTTTTCTCCCCCATATTAGGGATTGAATCCAGGGCCTCACACATGCATGCTGTACTGCTGAGCTACATCCTTAGTGCTTTCTATTTTTTGAGACAAAGTCTTGCTAAATTGGCCAGCCTGCCCTCAAATTTATGATTCTCCTACTCTAGTCCCCTGAGTAGCTGGGATTAAATAGATATGTGCCACCATGCCCAGGACTTTGTAAACTTTATTGTTGTAACATCCTGTGACCACTCGCTCTCTTCTGGCAGGGAGTTGGGGAGACTCCGGAGTGTAATTGAGCTGGACAGCCCCTCTGTGACTGCAGAACAAGTAGCTACAATTGAGCAGAGTGTCAATGAAAAAATCAGAGATCGGTTGCCTGTGAGTGTGCAAGAACTGAGCCTGGATGATCCTGAGGTGGAGAAGGTGAGGGGAGAGGCAGGGGCCTGGCTTCTGTTGAATGGCTTTCCAAGGTCTCATCAAAATTCCGACAGCTCTTCTCTCTCCCCTCTATTCCAGGTGAGAGGCCGGGGATTACCAGATGATCATGCTGGACCCATTCGAGTTGTTACCATTGAGGGTGTTGATTCCAACATGTGCTGTGGGACTCATGTAAACAATCTCAGTGACCTTCAGGTAGGTGTGGAAGGACTGTTGAGTGGTTTCAGGAGAGATTATTGGGGCCTAGGGGATTACAACAGGGCTGGGAATGGTAGAGGGGTCAATTAAGGAGTCTTAAATGGAATCTTCTTCATTGCTTTAGAGCTGGGGAGGAGTTCTAGGTCTCTTCTGTCCCCAGGTCCCAAGACCCACTGTGGTTTATCCATGTTTGTGTGTGTTATCCCCTTCATGTAGGTCATAAAGATTCTGGGTACTGAGAAGGGGAAAAAGAACAAAACCAACCTGATATTTCTGGCTGGGAACCGGGTGCTGAAGTGGATGGAGAGAAGTCATGGAACTGAAAAGGCACTGACCACTCTGCTTAAGTATGTCCCCTTTAGTTGCTTCCCGTTCCTCAGATTCTGGACACCTTGGGGCTTAGCTCTCTTATCTAAGATAGACATATTAAGTTCTTACTTCTAGGAAATAAGATGCAGCCATAAACAATAAAGTGCTTTGGATAATAAACCAGAGCCACACAAAATGGTTTGTTCCCTTGTATCCTTTCTCCCACTTGCCTAAGGGGACTCCTCAGAATATTCCCAGGTCCCTATTAGGCATCATTAATTTATACCCCTAATGCTGGATAACCAGTTTGGCTGGTCTCCATTGACCTTTCTTTGCAGGTGTGGAGCAGAAGATCATGTGGAAGCAGTGAAAAAGCTCCAGAACTCCTCCAAACTCCTACAGAAGGTGATTTATTCTTTAGAGAGTGAAAAGGGCCTAGGATCTGCCTATAATAGACTCCAGACAGCCCCGGGCCTAAGCAGGGGGCTTAGATGGGGTTTGTAGAAGGGGATAGTGAAGGGAGAATGAGGCGGAAGAAAGTTGGTGTTCTCTTGTGTTATCCTTTTTATCTGTCTACTTATCATATCCGTTTCAGAATAACCTGAATCTTCTCAGAGACCTGGCTGTGCACATTGCTCATTGTCTCAGGAATAGCCCAGACTGGGGAGGTGTGGTCGTACTACACAGGTAAGAAATTAGGAGCTAGAGAGAATGCAGAAGGCTGTGTTGGGCTTCGGCTTAGCATCTCCCCTGTGTGCAGGGCACAGTAGGAGGTGGGTTGCTCACTGGTATCCTCAAGGCTGAATAGACCCGTAGGCCCTAAAGAAACCAGATTTTCTGGGTTTGATCATAGCAACTTTACTGTAACCTTGTAACTTTCATTAACACCTTCCCTCTCTTCCTTCACCAGCTAATAGATCTCTTATTCTGGTGAATCCTATTTAAGGGAGACAAAAACAAATGCTTTCCTTATTTCTGAATTGCTAAGGCTGAGAAAGATATTTTGGTGGCCTTCAGTCAGAACTCTCTCTTTGCTAAGAGGTCTGGGACATAACATGCTGAAACAGGCAGCAGTGAGACCAGCCTCATGAGGAGCCAGGCTTCCTGCAGTTTTACAGCAACCACTCCAGCCTGGATCTTATGTCTGTGTCCTTTGTCCTAGGAAGGAGGGCGATTCTGAGTTCATGAATATCATTGCCAATGAAATTGGGTCAGAGGTAAGAGGAATATGAGATTCTCTACTCTGCCCTAAGTAGAGACCTAGGGACATACAACTGAGGAGTATTAATTTAGCTGAAGTTCCTCCAGATTAACACTTGAAGAGTAGGGAACAGAAATTCATTCAGTACTATTTTGTTAGTACTATCTTAGGAACCAAGCTCTGTTTTAGGTGTTGAGTTACATCTATGCTCTTTATCTTTCTGGGCCTATGACATTTATTAGCTTCTGCGCTCCTTTTATCTAAGCTTTAGCTTCACAGAGCCATCCGATTTGTGTGTGCTGAAATATAGGGTAGCTGGGTGTGGTGGTACATGCCTGTAATCCCAGATACTCAAGAGGCCGAGGTGGGAGGATTGTAAGTTTAAGGCCAGCCTCAACAATATAGGGAAACCTTGTCTCAAGAAAAAGAGTGGGGGTGGTTTGACAAGCCTTTTAAAGGCAATCCCACCCATGTTGTTCTGCTTCTGGCTTCACTTACTCTTCCTTATTCTGACAGTCTATAGCTTAGAGATTGTAAAGTCTCTCTTTCACAATAACTCTAAAACCTTTTTTTGGAATACCTTCTGTGGGTCAAGCATTGTATATTTCTCTCTTCATAATTCTTCTGTGTGGACAGTACTGATTCTTAAGGGGCTCACATTCTAGTGTGGGAGACAGATGTGTTTATCCACTTTTATAATTTGAATGATAAATACCAGATGCAGCGGGGCACAGTGGCTCATGCTTGTAATCCCAGTGGCTCAGGAGGCTGAGGAAGGAGGATTGCAAGTTCAGAGCCAACCTCAGCAAAAACAAGAGGCTGAGGCAACTCAGTGAGACCCTGTCTCTAAATAAAATACAAAATAGGTCTGGGAATGTGGTTCAGTGATTGAGTGCCCCTGAGTTCAATCACTGGTACCCCAAAAACAAAAAAACACAGAGGCAAAAGAGCACATTATCTGAAAGGATGGGAAGGCTACAGTGGAGGAGCCTTGAAGATTGCTTAGAGGTCATCAGACAGACAAGGGAGCAGAGGCAGCCAGGCAGAGGAAAACATGATGATTTAGGCAGTAGCAGCCCAGGGTGCTTGGTGGGCAGAAGGTTGGAGAGTTGATGGGAGTCAAACTGTTAGAAATACCAAGGTGCTGAGGTGGGAATGTGACTTAGTGGTAGAGTGCTTGCCTGGCATACATGAAGCCCTGGGTTCAAGTCCCAGCACTGCAAAAAAAAAAAAAAAAAAAAATATCAAGGTGCTTCATGAAATAAAATGTGCTCAAAAGAAGAGAGTAAAACTTGCTCTTCTGCAGAAGGGTGTGCCCCCCAGAAGGAATCTTGAGGGGCAAGTACACTTGTGCGGGGAGTCCCCCTGCTTTTGTCCCTAATGAAGTACTGTCCCTTGCTCTGATAGAACAGTTCAGGGTTATAATCTACACATTAGCTAATTTTAAAATGGTAGTGGGGTGGGGGAAAGGGAAAGGCTATAATAAAAATGGCTACAGTTGGATCCAATTAAGGCTAAATGCTATATTCTGAAAATGGACTACTGAACTTTCTTTTTCACAAGACCACAAAAGGCATATTATGCTTGGTCCTGGTCACCAGCTTTCTGCCTCCTACTTAATGATTAGCATAAATATTTTACTCTCAAAAAGTTTCTTGGCATTAGTGAAAAAGGTGTGGAGGGGCTGCATCATCATTCATCAGCAGCATCACTGGTGGTTTAAGGGGAGATATCTGTTTTTGGGGTTTTGTTTTTTGTTTGCTTGCTTTGTAACTGGGAATTGAACTCAGAGGTACTTTACCACCGAGCCACATCTTTAGGTATGCATCACTGTGCCTGTCTGATGGGAGATATCTATCCTTGGAGACAGAGGAAAGTCCAGGGTTTAGGGGAGTTGACCTCACATATGCTCACCTCTTTGCTTTACCTCCTAGGAGACCCTCCTCTTCCTAACTGTGGGAGATGAGAAAGGTGCTGGGCTCTTCTTACTGGCAGGGCCAGCGGAGGCTGTGGAAACCCTGGGGCCCAGGTAATGCTATATAGGTTCTGATGCTACATGGATTTTCTTGTGTGAGAGGAAGAACATGTAAGCTACTAATTTAATAATATTGCTCTGTACCTGTTAATAGGGTTTTCATATCTGCCATCTCCTTGATTCATATTGTAGACACATGAGGTATGCTACCACTCCTGGTTTGACAGATGAGGCACCTTGTATCATGTGCCTGAGGTCTCACAGTTAAAGTGGCAGAACTGAGACTTGCACCCAGCTCCTTTGGCTCCAAATTTCCTGTGCTTATATATTTTCTTTTAGAAATTTAGATTCCAGTTGGACGAAGAGGCAAACACCTGTAATCCCAGCTACTCAAGAGGTCAACCTCAGCAATTTAGCAAAACCAGTCTCAAAAAATAAAAAGGGCTGGAGATATAGCTTAGGGGTAGAGTGTCCCTGGGGTTTGATTCCCAGCACTGTAAAATAAACAAACAAACAAATAAATAAATAAATAGAAAAAAAAATGAGAACTTTGTTGGACTTCTTTACCCTCGTAAAGAAGTTTATATGTTTCTATTTTAAATTATGTATAGATTATAACCCAAAATCTTTCTGGCATTTGGGGTTTTCAGAGTCCTTACTAGCTCTGGAATATGTGTTCATCAAAAACATTGAAGGACCATGTAAGAATTTATAGTAGAGATTAGTAACAGGCAGCCGTATGTGGCATATAGACTACTTTGGCCTGGCCTTGTGAAGTGTTTTAAATTTTCAGATTTTTTTTTTTTTTTTTTTTTTTTGTACTGGGGTTTGGATTTAGGGGTGCTTAACCACTGGGCTTCATCCCCAGTCCTTTTCTGTATTTTATTTTGAGACAGATCTCACTAAGTTGCTGAGGTTGGCCTTGAACTTTTGATCCTGCCTCAGCCTCACAAGTCACTGGGGATTACAGGCATGCACCACTACACCCAGCAGTAACTCTGGGTCCACACACCTACATGATAGTAGCTATGAGGAACTGAGCTGCCATACTCCCCAGATAGCACATACTCTCCAGTTTGCCACCATCCCCACCTCCCTCCTAGCTGTGTCACTGCTGCTCCCCACAGCAACCCCTTGTCCCTAGTATATACTCATCCTGCTCCCTGGAGATTACCATAATTTATTTTGCTTCCATGTATAGACATGTTTCCAGTTATTTGTTTTTCTTTTCTTTCTTTTTTTTTTTTTTTTTTTGTGTGTGTGTGTGTGATTCTGGGGCAGTTATTTACTGTTATAGCATACTTGGTACATATCGTGTACATGTGCAAGTATTATGAATTTTTTTAACTCTTTAAATTGACATTGACATATATGTTTATGGCATATAGTGTGATAATGCAGGTATACAATGTGTGATTGATCAAATCAGAGTAATTAGTGTTTCCATAACTCTAAACATTTGTCATTTCTTTGGGGAAACTTAGAACTCCCCTCTTCTAGTGCAAGTTTTTTTTTTTTGTGTGTGTGTGTGTGCAAGTATTTTTTTTTTTTTATTTTTGGTGATCCTAGGGTTAGAACCCAGGGCCTTGCACATGCCAGGCAAGCACTCTACCAACTGAGTGATAGTCCCAGCCCTGTGTAGGTGTTTTTAAGAAGGGCTTCTAGAAATTATTATTCTTCCTCCCCTAGATCCCAGGGCCGCCCTTGTGTTTTTGTGTTTTTTCCCTCAAAGACCAGCTCTCTGACTGCATCTCTGTTCCTCAGGGTGGCTGAGGTCCTAGAAGGCAAAGGAGCAGGGAAGAAAGGCCGCTTCCAGGGCAAGGCAACCAAGATGAGCCGGCGGGCAGAGGTGCAGGCGCTTCTACAGGACTATGTCAGCACGCAGAGCGCTGAGGAGTGAGAACTCAGAGTGCCCACTCCCTCTGACCGTGGAAGGAGTCTCTTGGACAATAAAATAATGTGACTCAAAATGGTTCTATTACCACTTAAATTTATATGACTAATTTGTACAGTATCCTCCAGTGTGCTTGTGTGATTAGCATCTGTTTGTGAATAAACAGTTTTCTGATTTGGTGCCTATTAGGCATAACCTACATGAGTGGGCATTATGTTGATGACATGTGCTAATTTGTCTAAGCCTAGCTGAAACCTTTGTTTTTTTTGAGAAACATATTGTCTACAGAGAATACAAGTCAGTCTAAAGGTTTTATCTATGACTTAGTCTCATTCATATCTCCTTGATTGCTTTTCTTTCTTTCTTTCTTTTCTTTTTTTCCAAATATTTGTTTACTTGTATTTTGGTACTGGGGATCAAACATAGGGCCTTGTGCATACTAAGCACATGCTCTGCCACTGAACTACACCCCTAGTCTTCTATTTTTTTTTCTTATTCTTTTGCTAGTGTTGTAATTTAGAACTAAAAGGTATCAATGACTTTGCAAATATGTTATGAAATCACAAAACTGTGAAGTAGTAAGGTGCTGTTAGTCTAGAAAAGGATATATCTTGCACAATACAAAGACAGCTTGTGTGGCAATATTAATATTAGACAAACTCAACTTTTTAAAAAAATATTTATTTTTTAGTTGTAGTTAGATACAATATCTTTATTTTATTTATTTTTATGTGGTGCTGAGGATCGAACCCGGGGCCTCGCACGTGCTAGGCAAGCACTCTACCACTGAGCCACAATTCCAGCCCCAGACAAACTCAACTTTAAGGCAAGGATTATTATTAGAGATCAAGAGGGACTTGTAATGATAAAAGAAAGTTCTAGGGCTGGGGTTGTGGCTCAGAGGTAGAGCACTCATCTAGCATGCAGAGGTACTGAATTCAATCCTCAGCACCATATAAAAACAGAGGTGTTATGTCTACCTACAACAACAACAACAACAAAAAATATTTTAAAAAAGTTCTAAATTTGTAGGCTTTTTTTTGTTGTTGTTGTTGGTATTGAGGATTTAACCCAGGGCACTTTATTTTCTATTTTCAGACGGTCTCAATAAGTTGCTTAGGGCCTAAGTTGCTGAGGCTGGCCTTGAACTTGGAACCCTTCTGCCTCAGCCTTCTGAGCTGCTGGGATTACAGGTGCATGCCACTGCACCTGGCCTAAATTTGTGCACATCTAATAGCCTTACAATATATAAAGCAGACATTGACAGATCTCAAAGGAGAAATTAAGAAATAACAGTTAATTGAGAATATAAAGTCATTTTCAGTAACTGATAGAACAAGTAGAAGCATAATGTCATGGTTAAGAGTCTTGCTAAATTGCCCAGGCTTGCCTCAAACTTTTGATCCTCCTGAGTAGCTTAGACAAACTCTGAATATTTAGGAGCAAAATGGGGGTGTTGAGGATATAGCTTAGTGGTAGAGTGCTCCTGGGTTCAAAAAAGGTAGTGAAGTCTAAGAGTGAAATGGGGATGTGGCCCAGTGGTAGAACAACAGTCATAAACCTGGATTTCAACAGGCAATCCTGGATGTCTGGTTTCTGCCAAGATAATTCCTGAGCTTCAATTACTTGACCTGAAAAGGTGGATATGAACATAGTGTCCTAAGAAAGAAGGAACACTCTGAAATAAGTAGGAAAAGACAAACACTTGAACAGATTTTGTGGAAGTGGTAATTGTATGAAGAAAAAAAAAAATTAAGCAGCAATTTTTGAACTGATGATGTCATTTCAGGCCTATCATAGGAATAGTTTGTCAGTGTGTGTGTTCAGGAAAGGGAGTGAATTGTCTTTATTTGCTATACTGGGGATTGAAGCCAGGGATACTCTGGCACTAAGCTTCATCCTCAGCTCTTTATTTTTTTATACCTTTATTTTACTTATTTACGTGGTGTTGAGGATCGAACCCAGTGCCCCACACATGCAAGGCAAGCACTTTACCACTGAGCCACAATCCCAGCCCATCAGCTTTTTTATTTTTTATTTTGATACAGGGTCTCACTAAATTGTCAAGGTTAGCCTCTTCCCTCAGCCTCCTGAATTGCTGGGATTACAGGCAAGCACCTGGGTGTTTGTTTGTTTGTTTGTTTGTAATATTTATTTTTTAGTTGTAGCTGGACACATTACCTTTATTTATTTTTTGTGTGGTGCTGAGGATCAAACCCAATGCCTCACACGTGCTAGGCGAACGCTGTACCGCCGAGCCACAGCCCCAACCCTGTTTTTTTTTTCTTTTTGAACAGTGAAGGAAGGTTTATTTTTGGCCAGGAATAGGAGTAGCAGGGAGAAAGGCTCATAGATCAGTTTCTCTGTGAATTGTCTTTGATGAGGTTTGCCAGAAAATAAAGCAGAATGAGTTTGTTCATTGGAGTGAGAGTTTTATATGTACGTATACACACACACACACGTACACACACACATTATATATTCTTTTTTTTTTTTTGAGAGAGAAAGAGAGAGAGAGAATTTTTAATATTTATTTTTTAGTTCTCGGCGGACACAACATCTTTGTTGGTATGTGGTGCTGAGGATCGAACCCGGGTCGCACGCATGCCAGGCGAGCGCGCTACCGCTTGAGTCACATCCCCAGCCCCACACATTATATATTCTTAAGTATTGTTTTAACACACTTTTTATTTGGTACTGGGGATTGAACTCAAAGACACTTGACCACTGAGCCACATCCCAGCCATATCTTGTATTTTATTTAGAGACAGGGTTTCACTGAGTTGCTTAGCACATCGCTTTTGCTGAGGCTGGCTTTGAACTTGTGATCCTTCTGCCTCAGCCTCCTGAGCCGCTGGGATTACAGGTGTGTGCCACCGCACCGGTTTTAACACCTTATAGCCTAGAAATATTGAGAAGAACCAGGCATGGTAGTACACATCTGTTATCCAGGGACTTGGGAGGCTGAGCCAGAAGGAATTGCAATTTTGAGGCCAGCCTTGGCAACTTAGATTCTGTCTCAAATTAAAATTTAAAAAGAGCTGGGGCCGGGTGCGGTGGTGCACGCCTGTAATCCCAGTGGCTGGGGAGGCTGAGACAGGAGGATTGCAAGTTCAAAGCCAGCCTCAGCAAAAACGAGGTGTTAAGCTACTCAGTGAGACCCTGTCTCTAAATAAAATACAAAATAGGGGCTGGGATGTGGCTCAGTGGTCAAGTACTCCTGAATTCAATCCCCAGTACCAAAAAAAAAAAAAAAAAAAAGCTGGGGATGTAGCTCAGAGGTAGAATGCTTTTGGGTTCAATCCCCAGTACCACCACCAAAAAAAAAAAAAAAAAAAAAAGATACACCTCCTTGACATCTAAGAAAGTTCTATTACTTAAGTAACTATCAATTGCTGAAGACACAGCTGCTGTGGCTCCCACTAAGGTGACACAGGTTTCCCGAGTAACTGTATATGTGCACATGTAGGTACTGGAGCAAACATTAATATGAAAGATGGAAGAGGGATTTGGAGCAGGAGACAGTGAGTTCAAGCAGGCATTGTGCCCAAACATCATGCAGCCCCACCTCACCCTTAAGTCCTGAGTGGAAACCAGTGAGTCAGCCAAGCTGTGTCAGAATGCCAGGCTTTGAATAAGAATTTAAATAAACACCAAAGCCCTGTCTTGTCCCCAGGGGAAAACAGCTTAACAGTAGTCTGGTGAAAAACTTGTAGAAAGCACCTGTGTTTCCCATTCCTGTCCTGAATTTGCCCCAAACTATGACTAAAGTGCCTCAATAGAGCACAGCCATGGCTGTTCGGGAAGGAGTGATGCAGGAGTTTCCTTCTTTTTCTAGGAAAGTCTGCATCTTCTGGGCAGACGACTATTGACACAATTCCAGGCTTCAAACTCTAAGAGTAGGTCTTAGTTAACTGTCATGGGGCTGTGTCCAGAGCAGAAGAGTCTCTCTCGAGGGGACAGCCTTTTCTCTTCAGTGAAACCCGGTCATAAAGTCCCCACAGAGTGACCTGTGGCTGAAACCTATTGGTAAACATCCTTTCAACATTTTAAAACACCAACCTCAGGCTGGGGGTATAGCTTAGTGTTGAGCCCTTGCCTAGCATGCATGAAGCCCTGAGTTTGATCCCCAGCATGGCAAAACCAAAATAATAACAACAACAAAACCCAAAACAACAAAACATCAATCTCAAAGCTAAGTGTTTGGAGTGAAAAGGAGGAGTGGGGTGTGGGGGGGTTATTGGGTAGATGTTGCTCAAAAGGTAGAAAATCGCAATTGACAGAAGGAATACATTTAAGAGATCTATTGTCCAACATGGTGATTATAGTTAATAATAATACATTGCATTCTTTATTTTTGTGGTGCTGAGGATTGAACCTACTCATAGGCAAGGACTGTATTACTGAGTCACAGTCCTAGCCCTAACATTTTTTTAGTTGTTGATATACCTTTATTCTATTTATTTATTTATTTATACACAGTGCTGAAAATTGAACCCAGTGCTTCACACATGCTAGGCAAGTGCTCTACCACTGAGCTACAACCCCAACCCTCCTTAAGATATTTTTAAAAATTGCTGAGAGTAGATTTTAACTGCTCTTACAACAAAACATAAGTGATTTAGGTCATGCATATGTTAACTAGTTCAGTTGAGTCATTCTACAATGTATACATATTTCAAAACATGTTGGGCTGGGGTTGTGGCTCAGTGGTAGAGTGCTTACCTAGCATGTGTGAGACACTGGGTTTAATCTTCAGCACCGCAAATAAATAAGTTAGTAAATAAGGGCCATTGACAATTTAAAAAAAATTTAAACCAAAAAAAATATCATGTTGAATCAGGTGTAATGGATGTACACTGGTAATTTCCAGTTGCTGGGGAGGCTGAAGCAGGAGGATTGCTTCAAGTTCAAGTTCAAGGCCAGCCTTGGAAACTTAGTGAGATCCTGTCTCAAAATAAAAAATTAAAAGGGCTGGGCATGCAGCTCAGCAGTGGAGCACCTCTGAGTTCAGTCCTCACTACTGGGGAAACAAAAGTTGCTCCTCTTTTCATAACACTCAACTTATAGTTTTGTTGTTATTGTTGACTTATGCATATAATAATTACAATTCATATATTGAGAGTTTAGCATGTGTCAGACATTGTATGAAGCAGGAGTCACACTCAGAAACAATATAACCAATATCCCTGTTCTTATGTTCTTATTACAGACGTGGAGAAGAAAGGTAAGAAAAAACAAGCAAATGTAAAATTCTAAATTCTGTGGCACTAAAGAGGAGAAGAACAAAAAGAAGTAACAGAGAATACTGGCAGGGATAGAGCAGAAGAGGGTTGTGGCAGTCTCAGGAGGCTTGGGGAGGATTTAGTTCCCTCATGATTTCCAGCATTCAGGCCATTACAAATAAAGCAGCATGTTTACTAGGCAAGCATGCGGTTTTCCTTCCCACCAGATGGCCATTCCTGAGCCCTTTCTTTATTCCGGAGTTGTAAATTGTCTGCCACCCCTCAACAGTGATTAGTGTCTTGAAGATGTTGCTGGTTCATCAATGAACGCTATATATATTGGGCACCTTCCATGTGGTAACTACGAGAAGCCATGGGACTGGGGCTGTTGCTCAGCAGCAAAGCACTTGCCTAGCATGTGTGAGGCACTGGGTTCAATCCTTAGCACTGCATAAAAATAAATAAAGGCATTCTGTCCATCTATAACTACACACACACACACACACCACCACCACCACCACCACCACCACCAAAGCCAAAAGTAAGACTGACATGACACTTGCTTGTGTTGCTGTCACCCAAATGAGCCTCTGGGCCTTTTCTTCTGATCCAGTAAAGCTGAACTCTCTCCTTGTAGAAGGTAAACCTTGTGTTACATCTCAGCAGAAAGAGGGTGACAGGGCTGGAGGTATAGCTCAGTGGTAGAGCACTTGCCTAGCATGTGAGAGGCCTGAATTCCATCATCTGCACCCCCAGCAAAAAAAAAAAAAAAAAAAAAAAAAAAAATTTATCTTTAAATTTAAATTTATTCTGCTCTTATAGTCTATCTATCTATATCTATATGGTTGATTTAAAAAAATTGTTAATAATAGTTTCAAATAGTGAAGGGAACTGTACATTTTTTAATTATTATTGTTTGGTATTGCTTAATTATTGGTCGGAATAAGCCAATTATCAATTGGCTTATATAGCAAACCCAGGCATTGTCCCAAGCAAGCATTTTATTTATTTATTTTAAAATATTTTTTAGTTGTTGATAGACACAATACCTTTACTTTATTTATTTATTTTTATATGGTTCTGAGGATCAAACCCAGTGCCTTACACATTCCAGATGAGTGTTCTACCACTGAGCCCCAACCCCAGACCCCCCAAGCAAGCACTTTATAAAAAATGACTGGTTAACTGCAGTGGCCACATGCCTATAGTTTCAGCTACTTGGGAGGTTGAGGCAGGAGGATGACTTGAGCCCAGGATTTTGAGACGAGTCTGAGAAGAACAGACTGTTTCAAACAAAACATTGACTCATTTGGGGCTGGGGGTCTATATCACTTAGTGGTAGAGTGAGGGCTTAGCTTGTGCAAGGCCCTGGGTTGGACCCCTAGCACACATACACACACACACACACACAAAAACAAAACAAAACAAAACAACAACAACAAAAAAACCAATGAAAACAGAAACAACATAAACTAACCCAAAACAAACAAACAAAAAAGTCGACTCATTTAATTATCATAAGGACCCCATATATCCTATCACCACCCTCATTTTACAGGTGATGATACTGAGGCCCAACGAGAAGGAGCTGGCCTGAGCTTGCTCAGCTAGTAAATGGTGCGGCATGTATTTGAACCAAGCCATCCACCTAACCATAGAGTGTGAGGTCTCCTAGTAGTGTGTCTTCTAATGTAACTAAAAAAAGCACACAAATTATACACAACTGGTATCTTTTCTATTTTATAAACCTGCATCTCCCTCTCAAGTGGGATTTTGGGATCTGGGTCATTTAAGGATCTTGAAGCTGCTGGCTGCTTCTGGGAAGGAAAAATAACTAAGTAAGCAAGCTATAAATAGAGGTGAAACCTTCCATTGTAATGTTGCCATGTGGTCTCTAGTTTGGGGCAGGTATGCATGTTATAATACTGGAACTGAAAAGCCAAGGGGTTAACTCTTTATGGGATCCTGAAGACTCTAATTCCCTATACTTAATTCTCAACCTGTGTATCTCTCCCTTTCTGTTACCCTGGGCTCTATTTTTATGGAGATAGTATTAAGTAAGTTTCACAAATGGCATTAGAAAAATTGTATTTTTCCATTTTGGGGACCTTGGTGTAGATTACCACTTAACTCAAAAAGGGCTGAAAAACCACCTTGGTGAAAAAGTTGAGCTGTTCAGTTTTTCTTTGCCTTATCATTGCTGTCTGTTATCAGCAAAATTAACTCATCCTAGAGTTTTTTGTTTTTTGTTTTTTTTTTTTAAAGAGAGAGTGAGAGAGGAGAGAGAGAGAGAGAGAGAGAGAGAGAGAGAGAGAGAGAAAGAATTTTTAATATTTATTTTTTAGTTCTCGGCGGACACAACATCTTTGTTGGTATGTGGTGCTGAGGATCGAACCCGGGTCGCACGCATACGAGGCGAGCGCGCTACCGCTTGAGCCACATCCCCAGCCCCATCCTAGAGTTTTGCATAAAATCATTTTAAATTTCTTCTGCTCTTATAGTCTGTTTTTTTTTTTTTTTTTTTTTTTTTTTTTGCCCCAGATCAGGGACCTTTGGCCATATTGGTTCCAATGCTCTGGTACCAACCTTTGTAATTTAACAGCAGAGGGTGCTGTGAGCCTGTGGTTGCCAATGCCGGTATCAGAAAAAAATAAAAAAACAAAAAGGCAAAATCCCTGCCGAATGTGGCTTCTGAAGACCTCATCCTAGGAAAGTAGAATACACAGGCATATCTCAAAACACAAGGGAGGAATCCAGAGACAAGTCGTAACCTTCTGGCAATTATTTCTCATTTCGATTTTCTTTTTAAGAGCTGGGGTTCTTGCTATGTTGCCCAGATTGCTCCCAAACTCCTGGGCTCATGTGACTCTCCTGCCTGGGCCTTCCAAGTGGCTGGGACTATAGGCATTGCTATCACACCTGGCTTTACCAGTTTTATTTTTAGGGAGTTTCAGTCCTTCTCTAGTTTTCTTGCTGAGGCCTTGCACATAATAAGCACAGACTCTATAACTGAGCTACACTGTCATCCTGTCCCATTATATCAATGCTTGATTCCCCCCGCACACGGACCCCCATACTGGGGATTGAATCCAGGGGCACTTTACCACTAAGCAATACTCCCAGCCCTTTTTATTTTTTATTTTGAAGTAGGGTCTCACTAAATTACTTAGGACCTCGCTAAGTTGCTGAGCCTGGCCTTGAATTTGCCATAGCCTTAGCCTTAGCCTCCCAAGTCACTGAGATTACAGGATTACAGGCATGTGCTACCAACTCATGGCTATCAGTGCATGATATTTTATACATTTTGCTTCAACATTCTAGCAAGACCAGAGATTCCAAATAATTCTGGGCCCTAACTTAATTCAGAAAACAACACTCATCATTCCTCTTTCAAAGGCTCCCTCTGAATTCCATTGTAATAATTCTATCAATAGTTACAATAGTTCTTTTCTGTTTTGTTTTTTAAGCTGAAATTTGAAGGTTGTCTCCTAATTATCTCTCTACTTTCCTGAAATTCTGGATCTTTTTTTTTTTTTTAGAGAGAGAGAGAGAGAGAGAATTTTTTAATATTTATTTTTTTTTTTTAGTTTTCGGTGGACACAACATCTTTGTTTGTATCTGGTGCTGAGGATCGAACCTGGGCTGCACGCATGCCAGGCGAGCGCGCTACCGCTTGAGCCACATCCCCAGCCCTGGATCTTTTTTTTTTTTTAATATTTATTTTTTAGTTGTAGTTGGACACAATATTTTTATTTTATTTATCTATCTCTATGTGTGCCGAGGATCAAACCCAGGGCCTGGCATGTGCTAGGTGAGCACTCTACTACTGAGCCCCTGAAATTCTGGATCTTTAACTTTTTTTTTTTTTTTTTTCTGTTTCTTGTCTTCCTCCAGCCCTTTTACCTTTTGATTGTTGAAAAAAATTATCAATGATGTTCCATATTTCTGGTTAGTTCAGTTATCCTTTGCTCTTGTGCAAATTTGCTTTGTAAGAATATAGATGTTCCCGCGTGATAAATCAAAGGTGATGTATTTTTATAAAACTCTTTACACTAGGCTTTCATGGCAAGATGCATTGAAGAGTTTATGATATAACTGATGGACATGCCATCTAATTATTCACTACTTCTTACAAGCATATGGAAGGTCTATCTCAGAGACTTGGCTTCTGCTCTTTCTGTGTGGTTTTATAGCCACTGTGAAAGAGATGGATATAGGGATGCAGAGTAGACTTGGGTTACAGAAGAGGAAATTTGTGGCTACAAAGGCTGGCCTCTGATGGCATTAGCAGTCAGTTGGGATGCAAACATTGACAGAATTCTAGACATGAGCAAAACAGATGCTAGTCAACAAACAAAACCCATTATGGTTTGATTTGTTGAGTGTACTCCAGCAAAACAAGAGAAGAATTCTTGAAAGACAAAAACATAGGGTATAAGGTAGCAAAACTAAGGACTACAGGTCAAAAAATTGCAGCCTAGTTGGGCATGGTGGAGCACCGCTGTAATCCCAGCAGCTAGGGAGGCTGAGGTGGAGGATCACAAATTTAAAGCCAGCCTCAGCAATTTAGTGAGGCCCTAAGCAACACAGCAAGATCCTGTCTCTAAATAAAATATAAAAAAAAAGGGCTGGGGATGTGGCTCAGTGGTTAAGTGCCCCCAAGTTCAATCCCTGATACGAAAAAAAAAAAAAAAAAAAAAAGAGAAAATAAAGAAAGAAATTGCAGTCCAATAGCTGTGTTATATATCAACAAACACTGAAGTCTTCAATGAGATGAAGGCATAGGTCTTGTTTTCCAATGAGAAGTAGAAACTTCTAAAAAAAAAGCATTATTCAAAAAAGTCATAATCTAAAAATAAAGGAAGCTATGATTTTGCAATGAATTTAGAATTGATGAAACAGGAGCATCACTTTCCATACTAACAAAACTAAGCCTCTTTTAGTCATATAATTTGAGATTAGGGGGAATAGTAAGACAGACCAATACTGTTATTTATGTGTGATCAGTTTGGATCTATAAGAGTTACTAAATCCAGTCATTCTCACATAATGTACTTTGTTTCTCACGTTTTCTTTTCATTTTTTAAAAAATTTTTTTTTGTGGTGCTGGGGATTGAACCCAGAGCCTTGTGCATCGCGTGAAGCAAGCACTCTACCAACTGAGGTATATCCCCAGTCCTTCATTTTTTTTTGAATGCCTTTTTTTTAAAAAAAATATTTTTTAGTTGTTGATAGACATTTATTTTTATTTATTTATTTACGGGGCTGAGAGTCTAACCCCATGCCTCACTCATGCCAGGTAAGTGCACTACTGCTTTCCCAGCCCCAGCCCCTTGACTGCCTTTTATAGGGTATTTTTTTTGGGTGATTTATTCAAATTATATTATGGCATGAGCACAGACCAATTTCAACAAATATTTATTGACTGCTTACCACATGCCAGGCAATATCTCGATGACCAAAATTAACAAAACTTATATTCTAGTAATGAAGATACTAATAATAAACAAGACACATGATCAATAAGTGAGAGTGTATGTATTCGTCTGTTTCCCATTGCTATAACAAAATACTCAAGGTTGAGTACTTAAGAAACAAAAGAAGTTTGTTTAGCTGACAGTTTTGGAGGTTTAAGATGTGGTATCAACATCAACTTGGCTCTGGTGAGGGTCTCATGGTAGATGGCAGTACATGTGGTCAAACAGGAAGTTAGAGTACAAGGAGGTGTCAGGTTCACTCTTAATTTTTTTTCATGAGAACTAACCAGGGTCCACTGTGAACTGCCTTAATTCCTTTTGAAGTCAGCATCCGCAATGACCTAATCACCTTGTACTAGGCTCTACCTCTTAAAGGTTCTGCACCTCCTCTCAACATTACCACATGGAGAACCAAGATTCCAAAGGATCAACTCTTGGAGCACAAACCATATCCAGATCATAGCAGTATGTGAAAAAAAAAGATAAGTGCTGAGAGGAAAACAAAAGAAAATTTAGAAAGGAAGAAAAAGAGTGTTAAAAATGTAGGGGGTAGGAATAGGGGAGAATGAGATTAGTCGGGGTTGAAATTTTAAATAAGGTGGTTATGAAAAGCTTCACTGAGAAGCTGAGAATTGAGCAAGGTTGGTAGAAATAAGGGCCTTAGGCCATCAGGGGCCAAGGCCTCAAGCCTGGAATGTGCTTGACCAGCTTCATGGGACCTGGAGCAGGGGTTGTACCCAGGGTAGGAGGAAATGAGCTAAGAGAGCTCAGGGTCCTTCCAGCCTCTGAAAGGAGTAAAGCTTTTACCTGGAGTGAAATCCCTGCCAGGGACTGCTGTCATTTTAAAGCAATTCCCATGGTCATTTTGTTGAGAGGAGACTGTTGGAGGCATGGGAGGAGGCAGAGTCTGTCAGGAGGCTAATGCTGTATGTAATCCAGGAGCAAGAAGATGGCAGCTCAGAGCCAGGAAAAGAAGTAGAGGCTTCTGGACACAGTTGAAGGTGGAGCCATCAGGACTTCCTGCTGGGCCCCATGTGGGAATGAGGGGAGAGAGGAGTGAAGACTGTGCTCGCTGGGGGACTGGAACAAGGTCCTGGGGGCCCTTGTTCCACTCTCCATTGCTGTGGTAGCGCCAGAATTCTTGGAAAGGTGCCAGGGCCGCAGGGGGGCACCTGGGGAGCTCAGAGCAGCTGTCTATTCTGGTGCTTCTGGGCTGGTGTCAGCTCTGGATGTTGAAAGTGTAGCTCAGCCTTTCCATACTCCTGTCTTTTGGAGAATGAACCTAAAGGTAGGCTTGAATCTTAAATTAAAAGATTTAAAAATAAACAAATTTAAAAAAAATAGGTATTTCCTAGGCATGGTTTATGTCTGTAGACCCAGCTACTTGAGAGGCTGAGGCAGGAAGATTACTTGAGCCCAAGACTTTGAAACTAGCCTGGGCAACATAACAAGTCACCATTTCAAAAATAAGAATTAATTAATTAATTAATTGTAAAAAAAATGCAGCAGTTAGACAGCAGAAGGTTGATTTTTAGGAGACTGCCAAGTTTCCTTGGAAACAAATGTTTGTTATAAAGAGAAACATTTGTGGGGCTGAGGAAATAGCTCAGTTGGAAAAGTACTTGCCTCCCATGCACAAGGCCCTGGATTCAATCCCCAGCACCACAAAAAAAAAAAAAAAAAAAAAAAAAAATTAGTAAAAATGAGCTGGGTGAGGCAACACAGGCCCATAATCCCAGCCACTTGGGAGACGGAAGCAGGAAGTCCAAATTGGAGGCTCCCACTAGCCTTAGTGAGACCCTGTTGCAAAATAAAAATTAAAAGGGCTGGGGATGTAGCACTCTTGGGTTTGATCCCCCACCACAAAGCACTGTAACTTAAAAAAAAAAAAAAGAAAGAAAGAAAAGAAAACTTTGGACACCACAGGTTTTATCCTGTTATTTTGACTGTAAGAGTGTTTTGATTCAGGTGACATTTTCTCATAAGTATAGACTTTTAAAATCAGATTTATACCAACATAACAAAACGAAACACAAAGCATAGTGGCCCAACTGACTCAATATTTTTCACATTTTTTATTAACCTTTAGAGAAATCTCTGATGTATCTGATGAAATATTTGAAGTTCAGTAGTTCTTTAAGTTTTATGTTGATTTCTTTTTGATACACTGATTAATTTTATTGTTGTTGTTGTTTTCAATGGCTCTTTTATTTTATTTATTTATTTATATGCGGTGTTGTGAATCTAACCCACATGCCAGGCAAGTGCTCTACCACTGAGCCCCAGCCCCAGGCCCCACTCATTTCAAATATAGAGTTATTGATGAGTGATTGCTTGAAATGATTTTTTGTTTTCATCTTTACACTTTTCAATAGCTTCCAACATTTTTGAGGGAAACAGTCATATTTGTAATTCCTTTGTGTGACACTTTTCTTTCTTTTTTTTTTTTTTTTTTTTTTGATATCAGGAATTGAACCCAGGGGCGCTTAACCCCTGAGCCACATCTGCAATCCCTTTTATTTTTTATTTTGATTCAGAGTCTCACTAAGCTGATTAGCGCCTCGATAAATTGCTGAGGCTGGCTTTGAACTTGCAATCCTCCTGCCTCAGCCTCTTGAGTCACTGGGATTATAGGCGTGCACCACCATGCCCAGCTCTGTGTGATATTTTTCTAATCAGAAAAACAAGAATTGCAGTTTTTAGAATTAAATTGAAATGCTGTGTCAGAAAGACCTTATGCTTCCCAAACCTCAACTTAGCAAAACAATAGCAAAAATAAAAACAAAACAGTTTCCTAAAACTCTCTCAGTTATGATTTATGCCAAAATAAGTCTTTTTCTTAGAAGAATGCCTGACTCTCAGGAGGCTGTCTTGGACAATACACATGAGAACCCTGCTGACTTCTGATGTGTGTGTGTGTGTGTGTGTGTGTGTGTGTGTGTGATGGGGATTGTGTTTCCTGCTGTTTATAGCAAGACAGGTAGCCAAGTTAGGGGACCAGGCCATCAGGATATAGATGTAGTTCAGTGGTAGAGCACCACTGGGTAAAACACACACACACACACACACACACACACACACAGTGTGAAAGACCTCAAAACAAAAAAGTTAATTATATATTTTATTTATTTATTTTGGTACTGGGGATTGAACTCAGGGGCACTCAACCACTGAATCACATCCCTAGTCCTATTTTGTATTTTATTTAGAGACAGGGTGTCACTGAGTTGCTTAGTTCTTTGCATTTGCTGAGGCTGGCTTGCAAATCTCCTGCCTCAACCTCCTGAGCTGCTGGGATTACAGGCATGTGCCACTGCACCTGGCATACATGATATGTTAAAAAGGTAAAAATTAGCATATGCAAGGTCCTGTGTTTGATTCTCAGCACTGAAATGAAGATAAATAAACCACAACATGTTAATTTTAATCATTGGAAGAGTAATTAATGTAAATCAAATCATTCTAGAAAAAGCAAGAATTATACCAAGAACAGGAAATGGATTAAGACTAGTGGTTGCAAACAATAAATAAGAAAAAACAAGTGTTTGTAGGGCATCCCATAGTTGATCAGCTCCAGAGTTTTCCAAGATGAAGAATTATCCAGATGTCTTAAAGGGAAAAGATAAAATCTCCATAGTTTTCTGTTAATCATAATGAGATATAATAAAACACAAACATTTTAATAATTGCAATAGACTTGGTCAATATTGCATATCTTAGTGAGCTATGGATATAGGATTTTGCTAATATGGGATTTTGCTAATCAAGACTTGTAAGATGTAGTATTTTGATAAGAGACCAGGTTCCAAGTAATCAATTTAAAAAATCTTATTGATATATTAAGTCAAGCTTAAATAGAAAATCAGAATTCCAGTTAGTGCAACCAGGGAGCTGGGGTTGTAGCTTAGTGGTAGAGTGCTTGCCTTGCATGCATGAGGCCCTGGGTTCAATCCTCAACACCACATTAAAAATAAATAAATAAATAAACAAACAAATAAAAATAGAGATATTGTGTCCATCTACAACTAAGAAAGAAAAAAAAGTGTTTGTTAAAAAAAAAAAAAAAAAAAAGAGGCCAGGGCTGTGGCTCAGTGGTAGAGCACTCATCTCGCATCTGTGAGGCCCTGGGTTCAATCCTCAGCACCAAATAAATAAAATAAAGGTATTAAAAAATGTGATTCCAGTAGTTAAAAAAAGAAAGAAAGAAAGCACAACCAGGACCATGTTCTGATCCAAAATGATGTGGTTAATTCTGCGTATGATGCATAAACCAAACTTTAGTTGTCGTGAGATATTATCCTTTTTTTTTCTCATGGTTCCAAAAATTACTATAATTTTCTGAAAGTATAGAAATAAAGTTGCTGTAAATCTAGGAGAGTGTCAAAAAAACAAAACAAAACAACAACAACAACAAAACCCTAGAAAGGGAACCCAGAAAAAAATACATGCCATGAAGATGAGAATTGATATATATGGAAGTGACATTTTTATTATCACTTAAGTATAACTGTACAATAATGAGTTTTATCATCCCATTGGTGTTTGTGTGTGTTTTCTTTTTTGTGTGTGATGTTTAAAACCTCATAAAGGCACCTGAGGCAATGTGGGACTTGTTAGTTAAGCCACCAGTAGGACGCGTGACCACCCAAAGAAGAAGAAAAGAAAAAGCCCTACTGCTGCAACATGCAACTAAGTCATTCAGGGTCACCCCAAGTAAAAGTTGGGTTGGCACGAAATAACCACAATGAGACAGAGAAAATACCTTTTTCTTGGGATTCTTCAGCGATGGCCCCACTGCTCCAGCTTCCACAAGGGAGGCAGAAAAAAAAAAAAAAAGAGAGAGAGAGAGAAAGGGAGGGAGGATGTTCTGAAGCTCCTTTTTATTGAGGGGAAGACACTTGAGAAAGTGCCACCCCAATGAGAGGGGTCAGGTTCCAGGGGGGTGGAGTCTAGTTTGGTGATGTCTTGTGGTCAGCAGATTGACTGACATTTGTGTGGGGATCTTAGGCAGAGTCAGCTCAAACAGAGAGGCAACAGAAGTCCGGTCCACTCATGTACTCATAGTTCACACACACACAGCCCCTGGCTGGCTCGCCACACCCTACACTAAAAATTCATGAGGTTGAAGCAGGATTTGGTTCATACTATCTCTCTTACTCTAGAACACCTGGGAGACCACTTGTATCTTGAAAAACAGCAAGGAGACCTCATGAATCCGCAATGGTCATCTGCTCAGAGTGTTTCCCATCTGACTACTGGTAGACATTTCTGGAAAGAAGGCAATATTTCTATATAAGTCTTCCCTATCCTCTTGAGGTTTCAGCCTTTTTCTAATTTTGAATTGGGAGTGTTTGAGAATATCTTTTATTGAATCATTTGTGAAACTCTAAGCTCCTTGAATCTATAATCTGTTAGCTGGTTTTCCAAGTGTGGGGTAAACAGCTGTATGTTGCTCATTTATATTCAACAAAATGTCCTGAGGTCTTCTTGTATGTGAGGCCCGGGCTACACACAGAGTTAAGAATGAAGCTGAGCAGAGGAGACATAGAGCTACCCTCGCGGCAGAGCCAAGTGGAGAGGTGGACATGACTCAAATAATCACAAGCTGACTCTTGATAGAGAGGAAAGTAAAAGGGGAGCTCTGGTGAACTCAGCAAGGAGAACTTGATGGAGCTGAGGGTGCACAGGCTTCCTTGAGAAAGTAACATCAAATGTGGAGGAATGAGCTATGTGAAGAAAGGGAAGAGAGCTCTGAGAAGAGGGAGGTGCAAAAGCCCAAAAGGGGGCTGGAGTGTGGAACGTTGGAGGAAAAGAGGGTCTTGGCTTTGGTATATGGAATGAGGGGATGGTGATGATGTAGACAAGGTTCAGGTGGAGAAGACTTTTGGAGGCCATATGAAGCTTTTTTGGTAAGAGCTTTTTTTGAAATATGATCACAAAATCCATCCATTTAAAATGTATAATGCATTGGTTTTTAGCATATTCACATATTGTACAATCACCATAATCAACTGGGGAAAGAGAGGTTTTCCTTACATTGCTCAGGCCAGCCTAGAACTTGCAATGCTCCTGTTTCAGTTTCCCAAGTAGCTGGGGTTACAGGGAGTTACCACCATTCCTGGCCAGAACTTTAGAAGAGAACGTGTATAAGGGTCTTGATTTAACATCTGAGCAGCCATCTTAAATGTTAACCACCATCTTATGAGGTAAGTTTTGCTTTCCTGTACTTCCTCTTACCTGAACTCCCTCTACCCCCATTAGTGACCTACCCCACGGTCCCATAAGCCTAAGCCAATCCCTGAAGGACATAACCCCTTTGCTCTGGAAAGCCCCATGGTGCCATTGACCTAAGCCAATCTCATGCTATTCCCCACCTGCCTAGCTCTGACACAAGCACCTCTGGGCCTATCCCATTAGCACCACAGCTACAACTCCAAACCCTTACCCCACAAAATCTGAACCCCTGAATATCTCTGGGCCTCTCTCCTCTCTATAGAGATGGCCTTTATTTGTCAGCTTTGACAAATAAACTTTCGTGTGGATCTCTGCTTGGTCTCCATCCTTCATTTCTCATTCATCCATCTCTTGCTTTCTCACTTTCCTTTCAACCTGAAAGCAGACACTCAAGTGCATCCTTTACATATGGTCAAGTCATTTTCTTTTCTTTTCTGTAGTACTGGGGACTGAACCCAGGGGTGCTCTACCACCAAGCAACATCCCCAGCCCTTTTTCTTTTTTTCATTTTGAGACAGGGTCTTGCTATGCTGCTATACTAACCTTAAACTTGTGATTCTCTTGCCTCAGCCTCCTGAATAGCTGAGAGTACAGATACAGCCACCATACCCAGGTGTGGGTTAAATTTTTTTTTTTTTTAACACCAAGGAGACTAAAGTCTGAAAGCATTTATGATTCTTAGAAGTCACCTACAGATTGTGGATAACCTGAGTCTCAAGGGCACAGAAATAGTTTCTCTTTCTCTCTTGTTGGTGACATCACCTCAAAGACAGAAATGCAGAAAAAAATGGTATTTTAAAAATTAATTTCCATCTCTCTCTCCACCCTCCTTAACAAGTTGCATGATCACTTGTAGGCTTTTGTTTTATTTTTTTACAGTACTTGGGATAGAATATAGTGCCTCTCAAATACTAGGCAATTGCTCTACGTCATATCCCAGCCCCACTTTCAGGCTTAAAGTTCTACCTGAACTAGTTCAGCCTCAGAGCTCCTCAGCAGACATTACAGTCAAATTAGTCTGAAAGAACACATGTCTGGCTACAAAAACAGTGCTTTTCCATCTTTTTGATTTGTTTTGTTTTGAAAGTATTGTGACTCCCTCTGCTGAAGATTATGGAAGAAAAGATGAAGTTTAATCTTATTTTACATCGTGGGAAACCTGGTTAAACATTGGAAATGCTCAAATGTACCACAGTCTGCTTAGAGAACATTCTGGCAGTAGGTAACAAGAGCTATGAAACTTTTTAAACCTTTGGCCTAGTAATAGCAATTTTGGGATTATACCCCAAGGAAATAGTAATCCCAAAAGGGAAAAAAATGTAATTTGTGCAAGGATGTTCTTGTGCTATTTATAAGAGTGAAGAATTGGAAATAATCCAAATGCCAAATAAGGGAATAGCTCAGCACATTATGGTATAGTGACATAAGGAAACACCAGGAAACAGTTCTTAGCGACAAGAATGTAGCCTCTGTTGGCTCTAGTAGATCTGATTATTTTAAGTAGAAAAAAGAAAAGGAAAGTTTAAACTATGCAAAATGTGTGTTGTGCAAAAAAGTTTGGGAGTGAATCTTGAGGAAGGGACACTGTCATTTAGAGTGGGGTTTAGAAATCTTTTCTGTAATGCTGCTTATCTGTTGCAGTACCTTTTTGTCAGACCACCTTGAGCCTAAAAAACTATTTGAGTACCCTAAAGGCAGCAATGCAGAGAAAATGGTATTTTAAAAATAGTAGTTAGCAGTTGTAATATGAATCAGGCAATGGGTATTATTTTGCAGTAAATAGTCTTTATAGTATTGCCCAAGGTACAGGAAAATATAAATCCTAGAATAAAAATTCTTTGCCCTGGAATTTAGTATCAGAACTCTTTGCTCTTAGTAAACCTTTTGACCCCCTTTTTTACCCCCTTTTTCAGGGTTTTGGAGTGTAGCTCAGTGGTAGAAAACTGGCCTCGCACGTGAGAGGTCTTAGATTCTATCTTCAACAACAACAACAACAAAGGAAAACCTCTTTGCTGGGCATGGTGGTACACAATTGCAATCCTAACAACTTGGGAAGCTGAGGCAGGAGGATTGCAAGTTCAAAGCTAGCCTTGGCAACTTAGCAGAAACTTGTCTCAAAATAAAATAAAATAAAAAGGCTGGAATGTACCTGAGTTCAATCCCCAGTACCCACCCCACCACACACACACACAAAAAGCCACCTCTTTGTTTTAGAAACTAGCAACTAAGGACTGAAGGAAGGCCACGCTGGGTATTAACATTTGTTTGGAATCAGTTCATTGTGCCACGGCAGATTGATCTCCAGATATTGGTAAGGACTCACCAACAACCAAACAGTGGTGGGGACCATTTTTAAATGAGGAAAGAGAAGGAAATAAATCAGAGGGACCTAAGAAATCTTTACGAAAAACTAATACTGACTCTTCAATTAGTATTGTAGTCCCAGATCTATCGCAGACTCACACTTTTCTCTCTCTCTCTCTCTCTCTCTCTCTCTCTCTCTCTCTCTCTCTCTCTCTTTCTTTTTCCTGTGTGTTTGGGGGATTGAACTCAGGAATGCATCACTGAGCTACATACCTAGCCCTTTTAAAATTTTTATTTTGAGACAGGATCTTGCTAAGAGGTCTAGACCAGCCTGGAACTTTCGCTCCTCCTGTCTCATCCTCCTAAGTAGCTGGGATTACAGGTGTGCACCATGGCACTGGGGTTCACACTTCTTTTTTTTGGAGGGGGGCACCAAGGATTGAACTCGGGGGCACTCAACTACTGAGCCACATCCCTAGCCCTTTTTTTGTGTTTTATTTACATACAGGTTCTCACTGAGTTGCTTAGCACCTTGCTGTTGCTGAGGCTGGCTTTAAACTCCATATCCTCCTGCTTTAGCCTCCCGAGCTTCTGGGATTACAGGCATGAGCCACTGTACCCAGCTTACACTTCTTTTTTTATTTTAAACTAAGAACTCAGTGGTTCATAGCAGGAAGCTGACAGTCTAACCGAGAAGATTTGTGGCAATCTTCAAGGGCATATGGAGTATTTTAAAAATAATATATCTTAGGTATGAGTCAATATTTAACAACTAGAAAGCAAAGTCAAGTTCACTGGAATGAACTATTAGTTTACACATTGCTTAAAATCCACTGTTTTAGAGAATTCTTACCTAAACAATGGCCTGTGATTTTTTTTTCCTTTCTCAACTTCAACTTAGATGCTAAACACAATTAAATTAGAGTCTTTTAATTAGTAACTAATAGAAAATAAAACAGAAATTTGTACCAGCAGTAGTATGAGACCCCAATGAATTCCATATTGGGCTGGGGGTGTAGGTCAGTGGTAAAGTGCTTGCCTAGCATGCAGAGTCCCTGGGTTTGATCCCCAACACCACACACACAACAAAACAAAACAAAACAAAACAACAACAACAAAAAAAAAAACCCAGTCATATATATTTCATTTCTTCTGTCCTCTCTGAAAAAGTCAAATCCAAGGTCTGTGGAATTAAATTAAATACCAGTGTTATTGTATCTTGGAGAGGGGTTAGGTTCTTCATCTCATGAATTTGAAGAATAAAATTCACAGACACAAGGGTGAGAGCAAAATAGCAAGATTTATTAGAGTAATAGAAAGTAGAGCTCCTAAAGAGGGAGGGGTCCCAAGAGAGGGATACTAAAGAACTGCTATTGTTTAGGGGTTTAATATAGATTTATAGGTTTAAGGAGGTCAGTTCTCTGCCCTATCCTGGGTAAAGCATTCAGTGTCCACAAGCTATCATTCAGGCTTTAGCCCAATCAAAATATCGATCAAGTATATGATACTTCCATAGTAGGTAGCATCTCATGCATGCAGCATCTTTTGTGGTATTTATCAGACACTCCTATATAAGAATTCTTTCTATATAGCCTCCTAGTTTTACTTACTTTTGGGAGGACTGACACAAGTGTACGTCTCAAGCTACATTAAAAAACCATTGCCTTTTTCTTTTTCTATTCTTTCTTTTCTTTCTTCCTTCCTTTCTCTCTCTCTCTCTCTCTCTCTCTCTCTCTCTCTCTTTCTCTCTTTCTTTCTTTCTTTCCATGTTTTATTTAGAGATAGGGTCTCACTGAGTTGCTGAATGCCTCTCTAATTCCTGAGGCTGGCTTTGAACTTGTGATCCTCCTGCCTCAGCCTCCCGAGCTGATGGGAGTCATTGCCTTTTTAAAATGTCCCTGAGAGTGAGAAGGGAAATTGCATGGAAATGGAAGGCGATCCTCAGGGTTATACAAAATGACATATAAGAGGAAAGGAGGGGTAAGACAAGATAATACAAATGGAAGAAATGATTTACAGTAGAAGGGGTAGAGAGAGAAAAGGGGAGGGGAGGGGAGGGGAGGGGGGATAGTAGAGAATAGGACAGACAGCAGAATACATCAGACACTAGAAAGGCAATATGTCAATCAATGGAAGGGAAACTGATGTGATACAGCAATCTGTATACGGGGTAAAAGCGGGAGTTCATAACCCACTTGAATCAAACCGTGTAATATGATGTATTAAGAACTATGTAATGTTATGAACGACCAATAAAAAAAAAAAAAAGAAAATGTAGAAAGACTGCAAAAAAAAAAAAAAAAAAGTCCCTGAAAGTCAGCATTATAGTTGATAGTTTATTGTCAAGTAATTTTGTAAAAAACTAAAAGGCAACAGTTATAAAGTTGGATAAGGACTTAGTTCATATAATAGCTTTGAACCAAGAGACAGTGTTTATAATAGCACTAAGGTATATTTGATATTAGCCTCTATGAAGACTATTAATTTATTAGCTCCTCACATATGAAATCCTTTACAAATTTTGTTTTCTTCCATAGCTCTCTTAAAAACCCAAAATAACTTTTATAATTCACCCAAACTTTTCCTTATTTTTGCATTATAGCCCTTGTTTATTTTGAGATTACAGTAATCTTCATAACAATAATCTATTTTTTGAACATAACTTTAAATGTGCTTAATTCTGGCCTACTTTGGCACCATCCTAACATGGAATAAGGTGAGAAGGAGAGCCTTAACTCAGATGCGGTATCAGAAATAGACTTATTATCTGATATGTAAATGCATTTCACTTATATAACAATGAAACATTTATGTAGCTAAAGCAAATAGATGTAAGCCAAGTTTTTAATTGGCAGTGTGGCCCTTTAATGTCAGATACAATGTATAAAAGTGAGCCTTCACTGGTTACCATGCCTGTATCAAACCTCCATAGTTTTTATTTTTTAAGCTTTACATAACACACAGACAAAGCTCAGACAAACATATTTAGTTTTCACTTGTATCTATAAGTCCAGCCACATAAATTTAGGGTGTAAACTATATTGTAATATCCTAAAATAAAAGTTGTTTGTTTAACCAGAGCTATAAAACAATCATTTTAAAAAGCTTTAAAATAGGTATGAGCCCTAATTAATAAAACCTAATAGACATAAGAAGTTATCTTGATAAATAAGATCAGGTCAATGTTTTAAGAAAATCTTGTCATTTTTTAAGCATAGAGAATTAGACTTTGTTTTATATCAGTACATTAAAAGTTGGCCTTAGAAGACTCCTTAAATAACTTCAAATGGTTGGGCGCAGTGGTGCATGCCTGTAATCCCAGCAGATCAGGAGGCTGGGTCAGGATTGCAAGTTCAAAGCCAGCCTCAGCAATTTAGCGAGGCCCTAAGCAATTTAATGAGACCCTGTCTCAAAATAAAAAATAAAAAGGTCTGGGGATGTGGCTCAGTGGTTAAGCTCCCTTGATTCAATCCATAATTCCAAAATAAATAAATAAATAAATAAATAAAAAATAAAAATAAAAAGCAAGGTCTGCAGTTGTGGCTCAGAGTCGTAGAGCACCTGCCTACCATGCGTGAGGCACTGGGTTTGATCCTCAGAACCACAAAAAATAAAGATATTGTGTCCACCTATAACTAAAAAATAAATATTAAAAAATAAAAAGCAAAAAGTTTCTACATTGCTGCATGCAGTAATTTCATTGTACATTTTTTTTTTTTTGGTACCAGTGGTTGAACTCAGGGACCTTGACCACTGAGCCACATCCCCAGCCATATTTTGTATTTTATTTAGAGACAGGGTCTCTCTGAGTTGCTAAATTGTTGAGGCTGGCTTTAAACTTGTGATTCTCCTGTCTCAGTCTCCAGAGCTGCTGGAATTACAGGCATGTGCCATTGCACCTGGCTCACTGTACATTCTTGACTACAATGCAATGTTCAAATCCTCTATAGGAGCTTGACATATATCATCACGATTTCTCCAGAAAGTCAGCTTGTCATACTTTTGTGCAGTTCCTTATGAACTGATGATAAAACTTCTTAGTTAATTCATTGATCACAAAGCTGTACACAAACACACAGATTTTCCATGTCTAACCAACTATTCAAAATTCTTGAAATCTCAAGCAGAACTTCCTTGTGCAGTCTGTTTTTGTTCTTTAACCTTCTGCCATGAGATGATGTAGCAAGTTTTTTTTTTTAAATCAAAACTACTTTGTTGTTGTTCCTTGTTTGTAGAACAACACACGTAAGAAGTTTAACCCTCACCCATTTTGTTTTTAGTGAATACCCAGACACAAAGCTATCTTAAACTGACTTCATGTACTAACAATTTTTAAAAACATATTTAATAAACCCCCAAATACATAGTCTTATAGAATTGAAGAAGCCAAAACTACTGGAGTTTGTATTTATCAGTTAATGTTTCAGTATTTTAACTTTGTAAATTGAACAGATGTCTCTTTTAACAAACATATTTATGAAGATTAATCCCATTTATGTTAAATCTAATTTATTCATTCTAGTTGTTAACATTATGTCCCCCATGAAAACCAAGTTATCAGACAAGTTTAGTTAACACTTTTAGTTATTCCTGCCAAAGAAAAATCCTTAAAAGCAATGGGTGTCGCACTTTAAGCATTTTATAGATACTAATGTTTTCTTTCTTTCTTTTTTTTTTTTCTGGTACTTGGGATTGAACTCAGGGGCACTCAACCACTGATCCACATCCCCAGCCCTATTTTGTATTTTATTTAGAAACAGAGCCTGACTGAGTTGCCTAGTGCCTCACTTTTGCTGAGGCTGGCTTTGAACTTGCAATCTTCCTGCCTCAGCCTCCCATGCCACTTGGATTACAGGTGTGCACTACTGTGCCCGGTACTAACATTTTCTTGATTGGCTGGACACTTAGAAAAACATGTAAGTCAGTAATTTTATTTTAGAATTTTTAATATTCATTTTTTAGTTTTCGGCAGACACAACATCTTTGTTGGTATGTGGTGCTGAGGATCGAACCCAGGCCGCACGCATACCAGGTGAGCGCGCTACCGCTTGAGCCACATTCCCAGCCCAGTCAGTAATTTTAAAGACATCTTTACTCTTATTTTTTAACCAATCTAAGTCACGTGACCTGAAAGACATTTGGATCCATTTAAAAAAAAATTATGAGTGTTCTTTTATCTATATGCCAATTTTGGTGCCATATACATGATTTATAGACACAAGTACATAACATACAATACACAGGTGTGCACATATATAAATAAAAATTGACAGGAAACAAAGATTTTATAGCCCTCTGCCAGGTATTAGATTCCCACAGTTAGAAGGTAAAAGTTACAGATGTTTAATTATACAGACTGTTAGATTTAACCCTTTAGAAATTAAAAGAGAGTGTGTGTCATAGATCTTGCAGTATGACTCAGATATAAGGCAGGCCTGTTGGCCATGTTAGAAGCAGAGTCTGTTATCCATGGTGGATGCTGAAATCAAAGTTCAGTTGGTCACTTGTCCTCCATGGGGGCAGATCCACCCCCACCATCACCACTATTTATTTTTCCTGCTTAGTACTCTTCAAAGGAGAAGATCTCTTTCCTTTTCCAGTGTATTTGAGTGTTAATTCCTGAACAACTGGCCTCTGAATAAAAATAGCAGAAAGAAAAACAGAGGGCTGGAAACTTCGGTTAGACAAAACCAGACCACTTGGTACAGAACCAAAGGTAAATTAATCAGAAAACCTTGAGTTTAGAATAAGACAAAGACTTCGGGAAAAAAAAAATGACACAGATGAAATTACTATATTAAAGGAGCACATGCAACATGTTTATTAGACAGAGAGCACTTTTGAATCGATTGGCATCAACTCAGATATTTAAAGAATTTGGAAGCCTGTGGAGTCTTTTTTTAAAAAATATTTTTAGTTGTAGATGGACACAATACCTTTATTTTATTTTATTTTTAATATTTATTTTTTAATTTTTCGGTGGACACAACATCTTTGTTTTATTTTTATGGGGTGCTGAGGATCGAACCCAGAACTTCTCGCATCCTAGAAAAGTGCTGAGCCACAACCCCAATTTGCCTGTGAAGTCTTCAGAAGAAAAAATTAAAGAATTTTTTTTTTTTGTAGTTGCAGATGGACAGAATGCCTTTATTTGCTTATTTTTATGTGGTGCTGAGGATCGAACCCAGTGCCTTACACATGCCAGGCAAGTGTACTACTGCTGAGCTATAGCCCCAGGCCTTCTCTTTTTTTTTTTTTTAAGTATTTTTTTAGTTGTTGATGTACCTTTATATATATATATTTTTTAATATTTATTTTTTTTTAGTTCTCGGCGGACACAACATCTTTGTTGGTATGTGGTGCTGAGGATCGAACCCAGTGCCTCACACATGCTAGGCAAGCTCTCTGCCACAGATCTACAACCCCAGCCCAGAAAAAAAATTTAAGAAAAAGAAAACTTGTACCTACAGGATCTTTTAATTTTTTTTTCTTTTTAAAATGCCTATCTGGAGAGAAGAGAAAGCCATTTAAGGAGGAAATTATTGAAAAAGCAGAATCCCAGAGTGCAAGAAAAGAGAAAACAGTCTTTTATGTCTCACAGTAGCCTTGACTTAAAAGTGACACTTTTTCCTTCTCTGGTCTCAAGCTGATTTGGGCACTTGTGTCTGTAGCTTACATTTTAGATGGGCATCAAACAGGCAGCTCAGGAGCAAAGACAGCTGCCATTTTGAGCATGAGAAGCCAAAAGCTTTTACATAGAGCAATTTTGACAACTTTTTCCTTTTGTAAAGTCAGTCTAGCTTTCAGATGGTTTTAAGGTTTCTGTTTTCCTTCAGAGGCCTTTTTTTAAAAAAAATTCCTCAGCTGGTAATCAGTCCAGGCTTGGGGGCAGAAAATTATCAGGCCTTTTTTTTTTTTAATGGCAAGGATCAAATCTAACCCAATTTTTAAAAATGTAGGCTAGTGGCACATTTTATTTTTGAGGCTGAGGCTCCCACCTCACTGGAAGATGAATGAAAAAGTATAGATCATGGGCATCTGCATCAAGAAAACTGTCTCTTTGACTAGGGGAGTCTCCCTGATTTGGGGGCTTCTAAGGGTCAGCAGTTCTGGCCCCTCCTCCCATGTTACCTAGTGGATTCAAGTGCTGCCTTACCAGTGTGGTCATGACCTATGAAAAGACTCCAACATGCTAGAGACTGGTGGAGGACTGGACTTGAGGGGTCTTACCAGTCCTCTCCCCTGCTGCTCCCTTGTCTCAATTATGATTAGGGTATCCCCTGTATTCTTTCCTCTTTCTTGGGTGACTATGAAAAAGGTGCAAGCCTCCAGATTTACCCACCCATACCCATATGACTTATAAACCTGGGAGACCATGAAACCCTTAGATGCATTTCTTATTGCTTGTAATAAATTCTGGTCTGTCTGTGCTGAGCCTATCATTAGTTAAAAATTTTGGTCGGGGAAGGAAACCGGGCCTCAGATTGGAGGATACTAACTTCTTGATAACTATTTAATTTAAAGGGGGAGGTATGTATACCATTGACAGGGGATAAAAAGAAGTGGAAGTTTGGGGATTTTTCAGATTTTTCCTTAGTTGGGGCTTCTTCCATTAAGGTAGCAATCATAGCTGAACTTATTTACTTTGTTGGCATGATTTGGGTTTTTTCCCTTAGGGCAAAGAAGGCTTGCACATAGGGAACCTCAGGCCATTTTCCTTCCTTTTTTTCAATACAGGCTAAGCTGCAGAATGGTATTTAAATATATGCTTCTCTTTGATGGTCATGATTCTCCTTCAGAGAGTTTGTATTGAGGTCATGATTGGCTGCAGAAGAAAATTAGGCACTTTTTTTTTGAGCATCTGTGGGTCAAACTTGTCCCAGTTTTTCAGTATGCAGGCTAGTGGTGAAGCTAGCTAGCATTACTGTTGAGATCAAAGCTCCCATCTGTATAAGAGAAAACAGAACTCAAGTGTCCACACCAGAGAAAATGCCCACTCTCATAGGGACATCTCCCTAATGAGCTTCTGATGGTCAGCAATTTCACCTCTCTAACTCCCATGTCCTGCTGGATTTATTGCTGCTTTATCAGCAAAGATGCATAGGTCTTTGTTTGCCACATGCCAAATACCCAGGAGATCCAGTATTAGTGGCCTTTAATGGAATCCCCTGCCACTATTATATTTCCAAATGCAGTGCCCAATGATAAAAAGATGGCCTGCAGTAAAATGTATTCCTCTGCTTTGTATGTCTATGTAACTAGTGAGCCTAGCCAGTAAGAATTCTCCTTCTATTAAGCAAGGTCTGAGAAGTCTGTGCAAGGCCAGAGTCATTAATGGTCCTATGAGTGTGAAGACCCAAAAGGAATGCCCCAAAGCAGCAGATTCATTAAGTGAGTTACCTTCCACCACTGGGCCAAGTTAACCAGAAACAGAAAGATAGTGTCAGAAAGAGAGAAAAAGAAAAATTGTACCCCTGAGGGCTTTTGGGGGTCAGACTCAGGGCATGAGACCTTCATGAAGCAGTGGGGATTTACCCTGGTCAGCTGCCTTCGGTTGTCTCAAGCCTTCTTTTGTCCCATGCACCAACTTTCTTCCACAGAAAAGAAACTGAAGCAAGTCAGGACCAACATCCTCAATACTGGGGTGAAGGGGGATTGGCCCTGCCTATCCAGCAAGTCAGTCATCTGAGTCTTGTGAAGAGGCAGCTGTCCTATTCTCCCTTATTGGCTGACAGATGACCATTTTGTTTGTTTCTGACAGACAGGGCTGAACATTTTAATGGAGCTTAGGGCTCTTAAAAAAGCCATTGGTCCATTTTACTCACCCTTCCATAGATTCCAGATGAGTCCCTAAATATGTAGCACAGAACACGGGGTTTGGTGAGAGCAAAGTAACAGAATTTATTAGAGTAATAGAAAGAGGGCTGGGGATGTGGCTCAAGTGGTAGCATGCTCGCCTGGCATGCGTGCGACCCGGGTTCGATTCCCAGCACCACATACAAACAAAGATGTTGTGTCCGACGAATACTAAAAAACAAATATCAAAAATAAATAAAAAGAAAGAAAGCAGAGTTCCCAAAGAGGGAAGGGTCCCGAGAGTGGTACTAAAGAGCAGTTATTGTCTAGGGCTTTATATAGATCTATAGGCTTAAGGTAGATGACATCCTGCCCAATCAGTGTCCAGGAGCTATTCATGCAGCCTTTAGCCCAATCAAAATATCGATGGGGGGAGGAGCTGGGGTTGTGGCTCAGTGGCAGAGTGCTTGTCTGGCATGTGTGAGGCACTGGGTTTGATTCTCAGCACCACATAAAAAATAAATAAATAAAATAAAGTTATTATGCTCATGTACATCTAAAACACTAAAAATAAAAATTAAAAAAAATATTAATTGGGCATTTTCCTCCTTTGGAGAGGCATGGACCCCAGTCATGTAAGTCCTGATATAAAATTAGCCTTTTTGTTTTTTAGCAAATATCCACAGGTGCTGTTTGTGCTCTACTGCTCAGGAAGTTTCCCAGGGGCCCATCTCCCTATCCTCTCAGCCTTATCTCTTCCTCCTGATGTGATTATGCACAGTTTCTCTTAACTAAGTTCTTTGTTTATGTAAGAATATGTTTTGTTTTATTTACTTTTCTCCCTGGTGATTTAACAATGTTCAGGACATCCAGAGCCTTTGAAGGGAGCGAATTTGTCCACTAATCGCTTACAATTGGTGGCTCTTTTCCAATCCCTGTCCATCTCACCCTAATCCTTTGGCTAAAACTTTGAATCTGTCTACACATTTTATCTTGCATTTAATGATGTTTATATCTTTGGCTTACTGGTAACACATTTCAGCATTAGGAACTCCACAACAAGATGGTTTTACTTACATGATTCCAGATGTGGTGACATCTGTTGCTTTAATAAGTAGATCTGGGGCTAAAAATGTGGCTCAGTGGTAGAATGCTTGCCTAATGTGCATGAGACCCTGGGTTCCATCTCTAGTACAACAAAACAAAAACAAAAACAAAAAACAAACAAAAAACAAGTAGACCTAGTTAGAGGGAAAGACCTTGGAATTCAGAGCAATAAAATTCCCACTTAAGACAGACGTGGAAGAGGGTTTTCAGTGCTATACTGTATAAAGAAATGTTGAAACCTAAATCCTACCCATGGGATATAAACTTGGCAACATTTCAGTTTTCATAGAAAAGCTACATGAAGAAAGAAGAACAATAAACTGATAATTTGAGGGCGAAAAAAATAGTTGAGTTGAGCCATTCTACACCTTGAAGAGGAATAAACTCACCAGTTTGATGGGGTCATTAGGTTGGGGGTGGAGTCATTTGTTCTTTGTAAGGAAGCATATCTTCTAGCTGGGCAGGTGGAAATGAGAAAGGGCCTAATTCTGAAGATGAGTTTAGTGTCCTGCTGACAAAGCTTGGAGAGTCAGATCAAAGACTGGGGCTGAGCATGGACTTTTCCTGAGCCCACTCTGATACCTGTCAGGAGTCAGGACCCCCATGTGTCTCCTGAACCAAGGCCTTTGGGAGGCTTTGGTACAAGGATATCCATAGTGGTTTTCTAAGTCTGCAGGAAGACATGATGCAATGTTACTCCATGGCAGTCACTGGGTGGGATAAAATGGACTGGTAAGGAAGACCGTGGCAATTTAGAGTTAAATAAAGACTAGATAGATCTACACCACTTGGGTTATTAAATCAATTAAGTTGGGGCTGGGGTTGTGGCTTAGCAGTAGAGCGCTCGCTTCACATGTGCGCCACCCTGGGTTCGATCCTCAGCACCGCATAAAAATAAATAAGTGAAATAAAGGTATTGTGTCCAACTACAACTAAAAAAAAAAATTAAAAAAAAATAAATTAAGTCCATCACATCTCTCCAAGGCTCACTTAACTCCAAGACCAGGGTGAATCCATTTGGGACTTGTTGCAGTGTTGCCAACTGACTGGGGCTGAAGATCAGAGGGAAAGATGGAGATGAAAAGATGAAATTCACACCATCAAGACCCATGTCGGTCAAGTCCAAAATCAGTTCACAACAGAGGGGAAGGAATTTGGGTTTTGTTCTCTTTGTCTCTGAAGATAAAGGAGTGCAGATAGTAAAGGATTGGAATCTTCAATTTTATGATGAAGCAGAATGAGATGAGTTCTACCTGTTCTCAAACGCAGGAATTGAGTGGAGATAACCTGAAGTCAATGCCTGTGGGACAGAAGGAGAAAGGAAGAAAGTGAAAAAAACAGCATGAAGGAAAGTACTGAAAATTTGTTGACTGAAAAACTAGCCCTCATGCTTAAAAAACAATAAGAACACACACACACAAAAAAAAAAAAAAAAAAAAAGCAAAAAGTACCATAAAAACACGAAACTGAGCCTGGCACTGTGGTGCACACCTGTAATCCCAGCGGCTTGAGAGGCTAAGACAGGAGAATCACAAGTTCAAAGCTAGCCTCAGCAACTGAGAGGTGCTAAGCAACTCAATGAGACCCTGTCTCTAAATTCAAAATATGGCTGGGGATGTGGCTCAGTGGTTGAGCACCCCTGAGTTCAATTTCTGGTACCAAAAGAAAAAGAAAGAAAGAAAAAAAAAAAGAAAAAATAAAAATAAAAATAAATAAATAAAGAAAGAAACCACCAAGCTGGGGGCTGGGGTTGTGGCTCAGTGGTAGAGCACTTGCCTAGCATGTGTGAGGCACTGCGTTCAATTCTCAGCACTATATATAAATAAATGAATAAAATAAAGGTCCATTAATGTTCTGTTAAAAAACAAAACAAAACAAACAAACAAACAAAAAAACCATCAATCTGGCTGGGTGTGGTGGTACATGCCTATAATCCCAGCTAGTCAGGAGGCTGAGGCAGGAAGATCATGAGTTCAAAGCCAGCCTCAGCAACTTACTGAGGACCTAAGCAACTCATTGAGACCCTGTCTCTAAGAAAATATTTTAAAAGGGCTGGGGATATAGCTTGGTGGTTGAGTACCCCTGGGTTCAATCACTGGTACCAAACAAAAAACGACAAACAAAACAGAAAAACCCACCAAGCTGTTCCCTGTTTATTTGGTTATATATCTGTCTTGGGAAGGCTTGTAAAAGCAAAAGAAGAGAGGAGCACATAACTTAATTAGGAGAAGGCCACCTTGCACACAGATATTTTAGCTGTGGCCTGGTTTTGTTTCAAATAAGCTGGCTCTACTGTTGAAATATGTCCTTTACTTCTGTTGCAAAAGCTACATGTTGACATAGAAGCCTAAATATATTCAGGAGACTGGCAGAGAGGAGATTGCTCTGCTAAGAATCGGGAGACCTGGGGACAAGTTATATTTGCAACTTAGGTCAGACATATGCATCTCTCTTGGTCTTAATTTCTCTATTAAAAGAAAAAAAATTTCCCCAATAGAATCGATAGCATTTTTTTTTGAATAAATATCAATTCAGGAAAAATACAACATTTATAGACTGTTTTCCTTCTATTGAGAAACAGTAACTCCTAACATCTTTTTAATCTTCAATTCTGAAATTAGATGCAGGGCTTCTGGTTGCCCATTGCTGGACTAGACTATTGTTAGTTTTCCCTATAAATGAATTAGGCTTTTGATTTTCTGATAGAAGTAACTTTTGTTGACTGTTCCTCATGTGATTTCTGGTTAATTATTTTCTTAGAAATATCACCAGAAGTCTATTTGGTGGATCTTGTATTCTTGGTCTCCTGGAAAAGTCTTACCTACAAACGATACAGTCCTGTTTTATTTACACACATAAGGCTTAAAGGCATCTGTCCTAGTTCAGCAATTGCTACCAAACAAAATCAATAAATATTAATAATTCAGCAGCTAAAGTAATGGTTTTCAGAAATCAAGTCAGCAACTTTTGACAGGTTACAAACAACCAGTCAATTGACTAGGGCTGGAACTTAAAATATCCAGACATGTCCTCAAAATGAAACGCCCTTGGAACACATATTGGAACAAGAAAGCCATTGCCAATGAAAGTAGGAGGAGCTCACAAATGTTTCATCATATAAAATCTGATTACTTGATTAATCTTGCTTTAAAATTCTTCCAAAGAAAAGAAATAGACAAAGTTATGTTACAGGGAGTGATTCTAAAAAATTACCAGAGATGGAAAAACCAAAAACACTGTAAAACTTTTCCTTACTAATCCTTTGGGAAAACAGTCTAGGTGACTATAATGGATAGAGGGTTTCTTTATGAAGCAGCAAAAAAAAAAAAAAAAAAAAAAGTTCTAAAACTGACTCATGATGATGGTTGAATAACTATGAATGTACTAAAAACCATTGCACACTTCATTTATTTCTTTGGTCCTGGGGTTTGAACCCAGGGGTGCTTTACTACTGAGTTATATCCTCAGCCTTTTTTATTTTTTATTTTGAGACAGGGCCTAATTAAACTGCTTAGGACTTCACTAACTTGCTGAGGCTAGCTTTGAAACTTGTGATCCTCCTGCCTCAGCCTCCTGAGGTGCTGGGATTATAGGCATGTGCCACCATTCCCCACTAGCCACTGCACACTTTAATAAATGTTGTGTGTTTTGTGTGCTGTGTGAATTGTATACCAATACAAATATTGTAAAAATTTTTAAAGCTTTTATAATTTTACTGGAAAAAAAAAAAAAAGCCCTAAGATTTTGGTCTATCTGTGGTATGGCAGTTGACTGAGGTAGCAGAAGTTGTACTTTCCTTTTTTTTTTTTTTTCCTTTTTTGCAGTGCTGGGGATTGAATCCAAGGCCTTGCCCATAAACCCTCTATCACTGGATTACACTTTTTTTTTTTTTTTTGCAGTGTCAGGGATAGAACTCAGAGTCTCACACAGGGAAGGCAAACACTCTACCACTGAACCATATCCCTAATCCCTTTCCCTGTACTATCTTAATAGGTCTGTTTCCTAGGTCTATAATACAAGCACAAGCTGGGTGTGGTGGTGCATGCTTGTAATCCTAGCAGTTTGGGAGGCTGAAGCAGGAGGATCAAGTTCAAAGCCCGCCTTAGCAACTAAGGGAGGCCCTGTCTCAAAATAAAAAATAAAAAGGGCTAGGGATGTGACTCAGTGGTTAAGCACTCTTGGGATGAATTCCTTGTCCCTAAAATAAAAAAGTTAAAATAAAAAAAAAATAGATACACTGTGTTTGTGTGTGTGTGTGTGTGTGTGTGTGTAATCCCCAAAGCCTATCACCTAAAAATGGATACAATGTTAGAACATTTTATCAAATTATGCTCTAACATGAACTTTAAAATTGTCATTGGTTACTTAAACCTGCTTCCAGTCTGAGCATTCCACAAGATATATATATATATATATTTTTAAGTTGTAGTTGGACACAATACCTTTATTTCTATGTGGTGCTGAGGATCGAAACCAGAGCCTCATACATGATAGGTGAGCGCTGTATGGCTTAGCCACAATCCCAGCCCTCACAAGCTATTTCTAAAGCAGTCACAGATTTATGCAGAGTAGATCAGTGATCAATATGTTCTAATAAGTTGACTATGTTACAAATTGATCATGTGTTAACACTCTGCTCAGCTCCATGTATCATAAATTCTCAATTCTCTATGTGTGTCCACTTATAGATTTTTCTGGTCCTAAAGAAAGATAACCAACGCATGTTTGTGGAGTCTCTGATCTAAACCATATTCCACAGTGTGTCTATTTTCCATTCTTATATATAGATCTCTATAAAAAATTCTTTGTGATAATTATATCTTCTCATTCTATCTTAATTCTAGAAATAGTAAGTTACTTATCATGTGACCCAGATAGTCAGAACTTTATTTTTAAACTCTTTTTTAAAAGAATCTATTTATTTTTTATTTATTTGTTTTTTATGTGGTGCTGAGAAACCCAACGCTCAAACCCAGGGCATCACCCTGCTAGGCAAGTGGTCTACCACTGAGCTACAACCCCAGCCCTTTAGTTTTAAACCCTTGGAAGAAAACACAGCTAAATTTGCTTTGGACACTGCTGTTGAACACTAAGTAATGATTTAACTAATAGTTGCTTTATGAAATTACCATTTTAGAATTTGTTCTAATTAGTTATACATGACAGCAGAATGCACTTTGATACATTATACATAAATGGAGTATAACTTTTCATTCTTCTCATTGTTCATGATACAGAATCACACCGTTTGTGTAGTTATATGTGCACATAGGGTATCAATGTCAAATTTATTCTACTATCCTTCCTTCCCCCAAACTCCCTCCTGTCCCTTCACTCCCTTATGCCTAATCCAAAGTAACTCTATTTTTCCCTAACCACCCCCTTTATTGTGAATTAGCGTCCTCATATCAGAGAAAACATTCGGCCTTTGGTTTTTTGAGATTGGCTTATTCCACTTAGTATGATATTCTCCAACTCTATCCATTACCTGCAAATGCCATCATTTCATTCTTCTTTAAGTCTAGGTAATACTCCATTGTGTATATATATCACATTTTCTTTATCCATTCATCTGTTGAAGGACACTTAGGTTGGTTCCATAGTTTAGCTATTGTGAGTTGAGCTACTATAAATATTGATGTGGCTTTGTTTTTATAGTATGCTGATTTTGGGCTGGGGATGTGGCTCAAGTGGTAGCGCGCTCGCCTGGCATGCGTGCGGCCCAGGTTCGATCCTCAGCACCACATACAAACAAAGATATTGTGACGGCCGAGAACTAAAAAATAAATATTAAACGAAAATTTCTCTCTCTCTCTCTCTCTCTTAAAAAAAATAGTATGCTGATTTTAAGTCCTTTGGGTATAGACTGAGGAGTTGAAACATAGGATCTTCATACTTAGAAGTTCATGCTAATCTACTGGGAGGACCACTGTAAGTTTTGTAATGGCTTTCAGCCAAATAAAATCAAATCCTCTCTGAGGATTGTATCTGGGGCTGAGGAGTGACTCAGTGGCAGAGCACTTGCCTAACACATGCCAGGCCCTGGTTTCTAGCCCTAGGAAGGAAGGAAGGAAGGAAGGAAGGAAGGAAGGAAGGAAGGAAGGAAGGAAGGAAGGAAGGAAGGAAGGAAGGAAAGAAAAGAAAGTAAAGGAGGAGGAGGGGGAAGAGGAGGATGGGAAAGAGGAGGAGAAAATGAAGGAAGAAAGGAAAGAAATAAAAAAATGGGTTATATGAATCTGGTATTTAAAGGGGATTTAAACAGCTGTGAGTCTTACTGGCATCCATGAGGAACCAGAAGAGGTGGAGGGCAGAGCATGGACTCTGGAATCAGACTGCCTGATTCTAGAATTGCCCCCACTATTCTGGACAAGATACTGAATCCCTCTGTGCCTCATAATATGAGGACAAATGATAGTAACCACCTCACAGAGATGTTGAGAATTAATTGTAGAAATAAGGCACATAAAACAGAACCTGGCACATAGTAAGTACACACTAATTCTATGATATTCTGTGTTCTTAACCTCACAAACTGCCAAGGCGAGAGGTACTATTCACTTTCTGCCAGAATCTTCTTGCAAGGAGCCCGGACTTGGTCCCAGAGAACAATTGGAACTTCAAGGATGGGCCATGCCCCAGTTGTGGGTTGCAATTCACACAGATGGAGACTATTTCCTTTCTCCCTGGTAGTGTCTCTGTGGGCCTAGTCCCTGCCACTGAAAAACCCACATCAAATAGTAGGACTCAATCTTCCCTGAATATGCACATTCTGATGTTCTCGGGTTAAGTTAGCCAGTCTCATTCTCAGATGATCCAAGGTTATGGAGATCAGTAGAGGCCTCTGAGATAGGACTCTGCACCCAGGATGAAATAAATTGCTTAGCAGAAAAACTCGAGCATCCCTTGGTGCTATGACTTGTTTTGTTTGGACTTTGTCTATAACCCTAAATCTTGCTGATCCTGGGTTACCGGATTCTAGAGTGTTCCCAGTCTTGTCCTGCTCTATGATTTGCAAGCTCTGATTGCTCAGTTTGGTAGTGTCCCTGCCTATGTGCCTTCAAGTTACAATTTAATCTTATAGAGAAACTCACACTGACCTGTAGTCTGGGAACTGGGGTTAAGCCTTGACCAACATCATCTTTCTGGTTCTGAAGCCAAGCATGGAGATCAGATCTCCTGCTCCACTCCCTATTTAACCTTGCCTGACCTTTGTCTTCTACAATAATTGGGTGAAGTATGCTCTTATTCATTACCATAAATTTGGTGATCAGCAAGAAGATCTTAGGGAAGCATCCAGTTACAACATCTAGCTTATCCATTGAGTAATATGTCAGGAACTGCACGTGGGCAAACTAACCAGTGACAAGAATAGTCTGAGAAAATAATGATTTTTTTCTTGAGATTTCTCATAACTAGGAGATTCAATGTACATTATTTAGCCACAAACTTCCACCTGTGAGAAGGCACCTACTAGTCTGAAATCATCTCTTATATAAACCATCTCTTATATAAACCACCCCTAAATCAGCTTCCTGGGACAATGGACCTTTAGGCTGGCATCCTCTGATTAGCTAGCTAATTGTAATAAAGTTCTTTCTCTACCATGGTCTTGCCTCTCCACAAATTGGCTTCCATTATGTGACCAGCAGACTGGGCCTGTGCTCAGTAACTGTTCTGTGCCAATATTATGCCTATGCTGATGGGATCAACTCTACCTGTGTTTGCCTTATAAGTCCCCCTATCCCTGCTGGAAGTCTTGGTCAACTCAAGACAGAGCATCTTCTTTCTCTAAAGTGAAAGCATAGGCACAGAGAAACCAAATTATTTGATTAGGAAACAAAGAAAGAACTACAAATTTAACTGGGTCAGAATTAGACCCTTTGGATCACATTGTATCCAAATTACAGTAATCATTAAGACTTTTGGGATTTTTTTTTTTTTTTTTTTGCATTACTGGGGATTGAACCCAGGGTATGTCTACCACTGAGCCACATCCCCAGCTCTTTTCATTTTGAGACACTGTCTTGCTAAATTGCCCAGGCTGGCCTTGAATTTATGATCCTCCTGCTTCAGCCTCCTGAGTAGTTGGGATTATAGGTGTAGGCCACCCCACCCAGCTTCAAGAAGACTTCATTCTTAAATAAAATGTCACTTTAATAAAATACTGCACATACATATTTTTTGTTTTCAAATATGTTAAGAGCAGGATGGTTGGTGTGAATGATAACATATGGTATCCTAAATTAGTATCAAAAACAAGGAGTCTCAAATAAATAGACTTCAGGATTTTTTTGTTTGTTTTTGAGGGCACACCCTGCAAATCAGCTGAGACTGGAGGATTTGACTTTTCCTCTAAGAAAGTGCTCTTGGTTGACTTGGAATGTAGAAAGGAGTCATATTTACTCTCCATGAATCAAAAGTAACATCGGAGTGACTTTTTGGAGAGAGGAATCCTGGCCCTTTCCCTGCCATTTTGCCCAAGATTTCAGAGCTTAACTTCGACATACAAAAGTGCTACCAAAGAGTCACAATTTAGGCATCTGAGGATCCTGCAGGGTAGATAGGGAGCCAGGGGGAAATTTTGGGGAAAGTAAAGCTGAGTTAATAAGGAAGAAGATGTAATGTGATCAAAGAAAATCAACTCTGCTTGAATGTTGTGGCTTTGTAGAATACCTCAGTCACTGCAGTCATTTAGAAATCCAAGTCAATACAAGTATTATGTATCTAAAGTAAAAAAATACCCAAAGCAATTATTCCACTAATCACCTATTAAGTATACTTTGAGTTGGTCTACCATTATTGAGAGTGCCATATCTAAAAAGATTCAAACATATTTGAAGCCATTTAGACATTGATTGGCATGTAGTTTGCACAATATGTGAGATACTAAGAAATCCTCCTTGACTCATCCCCTTTCCTCTATCAAATCTATGTAATCCTTTCTCCTTTTCATTGGAGGGATGAGCACAGGTAGAAAATTCTCAGTTGGGATTTTGGCCTGGATTTGTGAGCTTCCCTACTGGAAGTCTTGCTTCTGTATCTCTGACAGAAAAACAGGTAAGTAGGTCTTCAGGGAAAAATCCAGAACTACCCAACTTCTAATGGTCGAGGCTTTCTCACATGGCCTCATTAGCTTTTCAAAAAACACCATCCAATATAATCAGGATTGAAAAAGGGGGAAGGTCACCTGAGCTAACTTTAACAACTCCAACCTCAAAATGGGCTGGGAGGAGACCTTAGTTCCTTGGTCTAGGACCTTGGCACAGTCACTGAATTTAAATACTGAAGACTCCCCCACATGCTTTACAAAGACTTCTTGTGTGATTGGCCCAGGATGCGCGTGATGCAGTAGGGAATGAGACTGACAGAGGCCAAGGGCACTGTCATACTCTTGCAGAAGGACAATACATAGAAGATCAGCTCAATTTGGGATGGGGGTTTCAGAGAGTCAAAGAGATGCAGGAGGATGAGGGAGGTCACGATGCAGCTGAGGCGGAAAGGGAGCCACTTGCTGAGACTCCCCCTGCAGCTCTCCCTATACATGCTGGAGTTGAGAGCCAGGCCCAGGCCAAAGAGGGTCCCCAGGTTCTTGAGCAGGCTGGCAAAGGGTGTAGTGTCAATATGGACCCATTCTGGTCTTTCACACCATCTCTTGGCTTTCTCCAGAGTCCACAGGAGGTCCACCCCCAGCCCCTTTAGCACCAAGTAAAATCCAATGGCGAAGCTGAACAGGAAGAAGGTAATGAGAAAATATTTCTTGAGACTGGCATTGTAGATGCTCCGGATGTGGTGGAAAGTTTCAGCAACAGCAATGCCTGAGCAGGACAAAGAATGACTGTGAGAAATGGAGAAGATTCTGGACTTTCACTAGGGGTGGATCAGGAGCAATGGGTAGCATGCCATCCATTCTGGCATTGTGGAATTAAATCACGGATTTCAGATCAGAGCGTACTCCTGGAATACTCTCATGATGGAGAACTTACTCCTACTAAAACAACCCATTTTGGTTTTGAATGGATTTGATTGCCATATAGTTCTTCCTTTGCTCAGCTGACATCTGTCTCCCTCTAATACCCCCTGTTGGTCTCAATTGTTTCCACGGGAATTAGTAAGTTATGAATTTAGTCCCTCTGTCACACATTTGAAGATTTCCCTCTCTAACCTAAACATTCCCGGATCTTGTCTCGTCTATTCATGGTACTGGGGATTGAATGGTACCAGGGCCTTGCATATGCAAGGCAAGTGCTCAACCACTGAGCTACATTCCCAGTGCCCAGATTTTTCATGTAATATGGCTTCCAGATTCTTCCCCAGACATGGGACCCACTACTAATTGCTATGTTGCTTTTGTGATTACTATGAAACCATTATGTTCCTCCTCAATATTTTTTTAGCTACTATGTTCTGCTCTTGGGGAAAATCCTACAATTTCCTTAAGATCTTATGTTCTAATTCCATCCACAGAAATCAACCTACCTAATTTTTTTTGCCCCTTATTAATTAGATCTAAGAAAAATGCAGAAATACAAAACCTGAACCTGTAAGAGAACAGCTGTACATATTTATTAGGGTTTGCAAAGGAATGTATTTAAATAAAGAGCTAGCCTAGGACATCATATTTATTTGCTAAATTTGATAGAATCCCATTTCCAGTTGAAGCTCAGTAGGAAATAAAGAAGGTAATGAGCTTGGAAATTTCAAGCTAATTAAATTGGGTGGGTTAACTTGATGTATTACACCTTTTCTGGAACATACTTGTGTAGATGTGGGAATACTATAGAAATTAATTATTTCAAATAGTCACCCTGGATTTTCTTCCTTTCTTCCCTTCCACCTACTCCCAAACTGGAGATTAAACTTGGGGATGCTCTATTACTGATCTATGCCCCCAACCCTTTATATATATGTATTTGTACTGGGGATTGAACTCAGGGGCTCTCGACCACTGAGCCACATCCCCAGCCCTATTTTGTATTTTATTTAGAGACAGGGTCTCACTGAATTGCTTAGTGCCTCACCATTGCTGAGGCTGGCTTTGACCTCTCAACCCTCCTGTCTCAGTCTCCTCTCAGCTGGGATTATAGGCATACTCCACCATACCAGGATAGTCATTCTTGACTTTCAAAGTACTGAAATATTAACAGGACTTCTCAGAACATAGCTGCAATGCTGGGATTTTGAACTGATTAGGGAATTAAGGATGGAGTGGGTAGAAGGGAAGGAGGAAGTTGGAGCAGCTGATACCTGATAAGACTCCCGCAACAACCTGGTGGGGGAAATGAGCAGCAAGGTAGATTCGAGACAGACAGACATTCAGTTGCACAGCCCAGAATCCCAACCACAAAATGACGTTCAAGCACCTGCAATGGAAGAGGGAGCCATAACAGAACCCAGAAGTGGATACTGCAGTAAAGAAAACAATCCCAGGGGAAATGGTGGAGCCTGGCAAATTCCATCAGTGGAATTTTTGTAAGTTGCAGCCCCTTCTCAAAGGCACAAAGATGTCTGTAGTAAGAGATGAAACTGCTTGAATGAATTTTAACCCCCCAATTGTATTTGTTTCATAACTAAGGATTTGTACAGTTTGACTGTTTTATGTCTGTTTTAACCCTGACGGGACAACTCTATGGTTGGTACAGAAATGGATTTTTAATTAATCCTTGCTCCTAAGTCATTACTTGATTTTTTTGGGTGCTGGTGATCAAACCCCAGGCCTTGCACTTACTATACCCCTGAGTTATACTTCAGCTCCACTGATCTTTTTCTTTTTTTGGAGGGGATGGGGCAGATGGGTTAAGGGATTGAACCCAAGGGCACTTAACCACTGAACCACATCTCCAGCCCTTTTATTTATTTATTTATTTATTTATTTTGAGACAGGGTCTCACTAAATTGCTTAAGGTGATCCTCCTGCCTCAGCCTCTTGAGCTGCTGGGATTACAGGCATGCGCCACCATGCCCGACTCCACAACCTGATCTTTAGAAGCCCCTCATGTTAGGCTTTGTATGCTTGTCTGTAAAGCAAAGGTTGCACTAGTGGGTTCCTTCCATTCCTAACATTCTGTGACTCTGGTGTTCACTCTTAGCAGAAGTGCCACAACTTTTATCAGTGCCAACGCATAGTGTGAGAATGGGCTTTGGGGAATGTGAGGAAAAATAAATGGTGTCTCAGACACAGAGAGAGCCACTTCCTGCTTTCCACCATTCCACCTGGATGGTGAGTTCTTACCGAAATCTGTATGTTGGCTTTTCCTTTCCACGAAAGATAGAGAGGGTAGATGTGACCATCACATAGTATACACCGGCTGTACCCATGGCATGGCCAGAAGGACTTCCTAAAGGGCAGGAAAGAGACAAATATACTGTCGATGAAAAGATCTCCATCTGAGAGACTGCCAGAGAGCATCATCTACCCAATCATCTGAATATTATTTCCTATCCATCCTTCCATTCATCTACCCATCTATCCATTCATTCAACCATCCATTCATTTATCTATAACTTGTTCATTTAACAATATCTGTTGAGCTCCTACTACATGCCTAGCATCGTGCAAGACTCTCCAGAGAAGGTCCCTTTTTGTTGTTATGTATGTTATGTACATCTGAAGATTACCCAAGATCAGCACACCAGATGTGCAACTACACACTGATCTGCCTGCCGCTTCTCTTCTACCTGTTCTTTGTTCACTCTGCTCTGGCCACACCTTGCCTCATTGTTGACCTTTAATAGGCCAAGTGTGCTCCCACATGAGAACCTTTGCCTTGTTATCTCTCCCCTTTGGCTAGACAGCTCTTCCCCTAGAACTTTCCTGGTCAATTCTAATGCATCCTTCAAGTCTTGTCTCAGATCTCTCCTTTCAATGAGTCCTACTCTGGTCACTCTATTTAATGCTATAATCAGTTCCTATTCGTGATTCTTCTACTCTGAGGGATAAAAGGCCCTGAGTTATGCCATCCAGATCCCCTTCTGGACTAAAGAGCTTATTTCCCAGCTGTGAAAAGTAGATTGCCAATGGCCCTCAGCTGTCAGCTTTCTATAGGCATTGCCCTGAGCTGAAGAGTCACCTTGATCGACCCCCTCCCTAGGGGCAGCCTGTACCCAGTAACTGGCCTCTATCAAATCATAAAGTCATGGCCCCCTTAACCCACTCAGGGCGATACTGAAGAGCCACCTCTAGTTTCAGAGCTCCGTGTGGGGTTCGTTGAGACTGAATCTCTGGAATTCTCCATCTGCCAGGTTGGCCTGTCCCTTCCCCTCCATAACAGTTGCTCCATAGAGTCCCTAAACTCCTGCTTACTTGTCTCCACCTGAGTCAGTTTTCCAGGGAATCTCACGGGTTAAGCCATCTATTCTTTTTTTTTTCATGTAAATTATCATCTTCTAATATCTTATATACTTTAATTATTTATTCTGATTTTTGTATGTTGTACCCCCCATTCAAATTTCAGCTTCATAAGGGCAGGGATCTTTGTGTCTATTTTGTTCACTGACAAAGGTGTCCCTGGCACCTAGAACAGTGTCTGGAACATGGTATTGCTCAATAAATCACAGCTGAATATGAGTGAATATACTCTAAAGTGAATTCATGGTCTGTGAGAGCAAATAACCCAGGGTCATTTTCCAGTATGGGGCCAAGGAAAGGGTTGGATATTCCTACTACAAACAAAAAAAATGAAACCTATCATTTGATTTAAGAATTCATGTCTGGGGCTGGAGTAGAGTGTAGCTTAGTGGCAGAGTGCTCTCCTAAACTGTGCAAAGTCTGGGGTTCAATTCTTAGCACTGAAAAAAAAATTATGTCTGTAACCAATAAAATTCAGGCAAGCAGATTGTGAGGTTGGATGATCAGCTCATGGGAATATGTTCACTGGTCCAGGCTGTTGGGCAAGACAGGCAGGGACTCGGAGTTCTACCACTTTGCCCTCTTTGGACAAAGGGGCCTGGCACAGTTACTCTCACAAGCCCTTTTCCCATGGGGGTGCCTGTGCTTCTCTTGGACTAGTAACTCAGGTCCTGGAAACATCACACAGATTTCTTTTTCTTTTTCTTTCTTTCGTTCTTTCTTTTTTTTGTAGATGGACACAATACCTTTATTTCATTTATTTATGTGGTGCTAAAGATTGAACCCAGTGCCCCACGCATTCGAGGTAAGCGCTCTACCATTGAGCTACAATCCCAGCCCCCATCACACAGATTTCTAAAGTGACAATATCATGTTATTCAGGAAGGCCTTCCTGAAGTGAATGAAAATGAAGTTGTACCAAATTTGAAGACTGTGACAAAAGTGGGAAGTAATAGCTCTCCCTATGAACCTTTAAATTCAGCTTCATCCACAAGAGAGGCTGATAGGTATCTATGATCTATGCTGAACAAGATTTACCCCCTTGCTGTCTCTACAGTGTCTGGGACTCTCACCTGGTCCAGTCTCACAGGTGACAGGGAACTGCTTGATCAGTGGTACAGAGCTGTTGCTGTAGTAGTCGGTGTCCAGGACCCACCAGTACGGGCGCTGTCCAAAGAGAATCCTGTGGAAAAGCAGAGCCAGCATCTGGAGTTACTCAGTGGATACTTTTAACCAAAGTCTGCACTTTCTTTTTTCTTTTTCTTTTTTTGAGACAGGGTATCAGTTACATGGGGCCTTGCTAAGTTATTGAGGCAGTCTCGAAATTGTGATCCTCCTGCCTTAGTCTCCCAAGTAGTTGGGATTATGGGTTTGTGCCCAGTTCAAAGTCCACACTTTCGAGAAAGGGGTTTGAGAACATTAGTGAGTTGCCTCCAGAAAGGGGACCAGGGAAGAGGCCCAAAGGGGGAGAGTTTTTATGATGCATCCTTTAGGTAACTTGAAATTTGAGTCACTTTAATATATTATCTATTCAAACATAAATAAATCCAGAGGTTGAGGCTGGTGGCATGCTTATAGTCCCAGTACATAGGAGGCAGAAACATGGCTGAAGCCCAAGAGTTCAGAGATAGCCTGAGCAATACAGCAAGACTGCTTCTTAAGAAAACAAATGAGTAAGTAAGTAAGTAAATAACACAAGATCTGAAAACCCATTAATTGCAATTAATTAATGTGAACATTATTTCTCTTTCTTTTTTTTCAAACACGCAGAAGAATTTGTCTTGGAAGAATGCATACAGAACTATGGTTTACAACTTGCACTTGAATCTCTACTACAGAGTTCCTCTTTTAATTCAGGCCTCAGGGAATATTGCATTTCCTTTGACATCTGAGAACACGCCCCAGCCTCAAGGAAAGCCTCCCATGAGACTCAAAACCTGGCCTCCATTCCCATCAGAATTGGTCTCTGTAAGGTTGTTCTGTATCCTCTCCGGTTTGAAACAGAATATTTCAGACAAAACACTTCCCCTTTAAAAATACCACATATGGTTTTCACTGTGGAAACAAAAGTCAAAGGTCCTCAGGATGCCTCCTTTTTCCAGTGATAGTAGAATAGTGATTTCTTACTGAAATTAGGAATCATTACTAACTCTTACCTCTACCAACAGGGGAAGAATCCATGGTGTTTCATGAGGTCAGGTATTGGGATAAACATCAGTCTTTTAATTTTTAGGGTCATGCTGCTGAATTAGGGAAGTTACAGACAACATTTAGTAGCTTTCCAATATAACTTTCAAGAATCTCATTAATATGCTTGGGCACTAGAATCCAATAATTTTTTTTTTCTCTAAAGGACTTTAATTGAGGAGGCCAAAGAATATCAGAGCTGGAATAGATCTTAAGATTATCACTAGATGCTGCAGATGTAGCTCACTGGTAAATTCTGGAAAATGTTAAAATTGGGGCTTCCCCTGACCCCTGAGAGTCAGTTTATCAGCTTTGGTTAATACACAGTTTTTAAGAACATTGCCTGCTTTGATCTTCAATCCTGGCTCTGACATTTACTAACCATGTTTGTCTATCCAGTTAACTCAGCACCTCAGTATTTTCTTCTGTGACATAGTAGTAACTATCACACAGAACAGCACATGGCCCAGCACACACTAAGTGTTTGGTAAATGTTAACTATGTGCATTATCATTAAGATTCTAGTGCTAGGTGCTGGGGTTGTGGCTCAGTGGTAGAGCACTTGCATAACATGTGTAAGACACTAGGTTGATCCTCAGCACCATATAAAATAAATAAATAAAATAAAGGTATTGTGTCCATCTACAACTAAAAAAAATATTTAAAAAAAGATTCTGGGGCTGGGGTTGTAGCTCAGTGGTAGAACACTTTCCTAGCCTGTGTGAAGCACTGGGTTCAATTCTCAGCATCACATACAAATAAAATAATATAAAGATCCATCAACAACTAAAAAATATTTTTAAAAAGATTCTGGAGCTAATATAAGTTAATAGATTACAAAATAGAAACTCAGAGAATTGATGGAACTTGCTAAGGACATATAGCTGGTAGGTGGCAGAACAAGGGTTGGAGCTCAGTTCTCTGGATTACTTTTCACTACTCCATACAAAAAGTTTCTGAATCATTTCTTTCCTTTTTCTATACATCATCTGTCTTCTTTCCAACATCTATCTTATGTTATCTATTCTGATTTGAAGTAACAAAACTGTGCTTCTTTGCTTTTTAAAGTCTATAACTCAGACTTTTCACTAAATTCAACTGTCCATCAACCCCTTCAATTCCTATGAAATAGATTTTCCAGTATTTCCAACTCCCTGGCAAGATTTTCTCTGTTTTGTTTCTCTGTGTAGATAATCCCAAGTCAAGAGGGGAGAAGCGTGTGGCTTCCTGAGTAGCATGGGGACTGCAACTCTGATGGAGATATTTCCAGAGAGAATGCCAGCCTCTTTCCTTGCCCATCTCTCCTCATGGTCCTTACCACTTAAAGACGAGGTTGAGCCAGTCTCCAATCACAGCAACCCAGAGGAGTTTGATGCCCACGCTTTCTCGAAGATGGAACCAGATGGGGAAAAGGACATAGAAGGCATTCCTGAGGTCAGCAATCACAGACACTAAGATGAACCAGTCCTGGGAGTCTTGGTAATTCACTTGGAGGTAGCGAGTTGACTGGATCCCAAAGTCATGGAGAGCATTCATTCCTTCCTCCATCCTCATTCCCCTGGCACCTTAGGAAGCTGTCAGCAGAGCCTGTGCAGTTGGTTCAGGCTTGGTGGTGATTGCTCTGCTATCAGTCTGCGCTTTGCCCCAGTTTTATATGCCCCATATCCAGTCTGCAGCCAACCCAGCCCTGATCTTTGGACTTGAAAACCACTTTTGTCTAAAATCTATTGATCAAAGGTGCATCACCAGTAGGTTGATACAAACATGTTCAGGGTGATTTACGTAAAATAGCAAAACAGGCACACAAAAACAGCTTGATCGGTCATTGGCAAGGCCAATTATTAACCTGGGCATGCTGCTTGACGGTGCAAGGTGCTGCCCTCCTGGTTCCTGAAACTAGGCCAGAGACTCAGGACACAGTCTAACTCCACTATGGTTCTTGAAAAGGAGTCTGATTTTTTAGAAAAAAAAAGTAAGTACAATGTGCAACTGTACTTATTTTGGGGACAAAGAAAAGTTTCGGTGTATCTCTTAGGACCAGAAAATAATCATCAAAAATTTAAAAAAATTTTTTTTAGTTGTAGATGGATACCATACCTTTATTTATTTATTTATTTATTTATTTATGTGGTGCTGAGGATTGAACTGAATGCCTCACACGTGCTAGGCAAGTGCTCTACCACTGAGCGCCAGCCCCAGCCCTCATTTTTTTCATGTAGTGATTAATTTATTGAATGAACTTCAAGTGAAGACCTTTGGAGTTTAAACATACAAGGTTTTTTTTATTTGTTCATTTTAGTGATACATGACAGTAGAATGCATTTTGACATACCATGCATATATATAGTATAACTTCCACTTCTTGTGGTTTTATATGATGTGAAGTTACACTAGTCATGTATTCATATATGAACATAGGAAAGTTCTGTCCCATTCATTCTACTTTTCCATTCTCAACCCCCTCCCTTCCCTCATTCCCCCTGTTCAATCCAGTGAACCTCTACACACACACACACACACACACACACACACACACACACACATATACATTGTGAGTCAGCATCCACATATCAGAGAGAACATTTGGCTTTTGTTTTTTTGGGATTGGCTTATTACACTTAGCATGATAGTCTCTAGTTCCATCCATTTACAGGCAAATGCCATAATATCATTCTTCTCTATGGCTGAGTAATGTTCCCTTGTGATTATGTACCACATTTTATTTATCCATTCCTCTGTTGAAGGGCACCTAGGTTGGTTCCATAGCTTAGCTATTGTGAATTGAACATTAATGTGGTCGCATCACTACAGTAGGCTGATTTTAAGTCCTTTGGGTACATGCTGTGGAGTGGGAAAACTGGGTCAAATGGTGGTTCCATTCCAAGTTTTCTGAGGAATCTCCATACTGCTTTCTAGAGTTGTTGCACCAATTTGCAGTCCCACTAGCAATGTATGAGTGTACTATTTTGCCCACATCCTTGCCAACATTTATTGGTACTTGTATTCTTGATAATTGCTATTCTGACTGGAGTGAGATGAAATCTCAATGTAGTTTTAATTTGCATTTCTAAATTGCTAGTGATGTTCAACATTTTTTCAAGTATTTGTTGACCATTCATATTTCTTCTAGGAAGTGTCTATTTAGTTCCTTTGTCCATTTATTGACTGGGTTTTTTTTTTTTTTTGTTTAACATTCAAGTTTAAGCACTAGAATGAATGTATGTCTATGCAACAATAAGATAAATATATGACTTTAAATAAGAACACCAGCAACTTGGTAGCTGGGGACTCTGGAGAAAAAGTTAGAATTTTTGCTATTTTTGAGAATGGGCTTCAGAATCTTGAGCTTTCTTTATATTTGTTTATATAATGAGTCACAAGCAGGAAAGAGACCCCAAAACTCATATGTGCTACTTAGAACTCAGAAAGGACCCAGGGAGTGAATTGAGAGATGGACTCATATATTTTCTTTTCTTTTCTTTTCTTTCTTTTTTTTTTTTTTTTTTTTTTTTGTACTAGGGATTGAACCCAAGGACACTCAACCACTGAGCCACATCCCCAGCCCTATTTTGTATTTTATTTAGAGATAGGGTCTTGCTGAGTTGCTTAGCCCCTCATCATTGCTTAGGCTGGCTTTGAACTCACTATCCTCCTGCCTCAGCCTCCTGAGCTGCTGGAATTATGGGCATCCGCCACAGTGCCCAGCATTTTCAATGATAAGAGCCAGTGGGAAGGGGCTGGGGATGTGGCTCAAGCAGTAGTGCGCGCTCACTTGGCATGCGTGCAGCCTGGGTTCGATCCTCAGCACCACATACAAACAAAGATGTTGTGTCTGCCGAAAACTAAAGGAAATAAATATTTTAAAAAAAAGAGCCAGTGGGAATAAAACTTCTAAAAACTGGCCTGAATTTCCTATCAATAATGTATGATGGGGCTGGGGATGTGGCTCAAGCGGTAGCGCGCTCGCCTGGCATGCGTGCGGCCCGGGTTCGATCCTCAGCACCACAAACAAACAAAGATGTTGTGTCCGCCGAGAACTAAAAAAAATAAATATTAAAAAAAATGTATGATGGGAAATTCATGTTGACAAATAAGGGGTAAGTTGGGGACAGTGAAACCAAACTCAGACCTCATTAGTCTATAGCAAAGGTGGACAGCATTCCAGGTTGGAAATGATGCAATTATCATCCTGGAGGTATAATCTGAAGTCTCATCACCACCCCCGGGGCACCCCCTCAGACTTAATTGCCCTTGACCATATTGTCTCTGATGGTCCAAGCAACTTTATCTTGCCACATATAACCTGGAGAGCACGTGATAATGGTGTGGCTGTGAGTGGGCTGCAAAGGAAGCCTGTGCTTGGCAGTTTGCGGGGTGGGACATGGTATCCTGCATGGTTAGGCTGCGGGGGCCCCAGGTGGTGGGCCTCACCAGAACAGACAGCCCCTTCCTTATAGCAGATAAGTCTTCTTAGAAAGAATTGAGCAACTACAGTGGTCCTCTCTGGAACTGGATTTTCTGTGGTCTGAGGTGAATTGAGGGGAAGTAGGGCAGATCTTCTGGCAAAATATCCAAAGGCCACTATCTGGATCTTTGTAAAACCGTTGAGCCAGGACCTCTCGGTCAGGAGGGGTTCTGTCATGTGCTTAGCATATGGGGAGCAAGAGGAGAGCTTTATCTTCTGAGGAAACTCAGGGAGAATGCTTGTGTGGATAAGGAGTCATAATGGGGCTGATATCGCATTCTGGGTATGCAGAGACAGTGGGAAAATTTCTAGCAGGTTGCCCGCCAGGCAGGGGACCCTCTTGGGTCAACAACAGTGGATTACATCATGAAACTATTGGCTGGACCCCCTCCTTTTGACCTTTCAGCTTTTTTTTTTTGCTTCCTTCAGCATTTTTTTTTTTTTTTAATCAAGTGCACAAAGAGGCTGAGGCCCCACAGGACCTGAGCCTGCTGGGAAGCCGATTGAAGAGAGAAACTGTGCATTTTCAAAGATCTCATGTGAGGTGAATAAGGTGGACAAAGCATTTGGGTTGCTGAGGGTTTTCCTAAGAAAAAAGGACTATCTCTGGGCTGAGGGTGTAGCTCAGTAGTAGAGCACTTGCCTAGGATTTGTGAGGCCCTAGGTTCAACCTGCAGCACTGCAAAAACGAACAAAAGCTGTCTCCAGAGAGGGGAATCCCATCATCTTCCTCTAAACGTTTGTCATCCTCTCTTTCAAGAAATTCTCCAGTTTAATTTTTACCAACATTTCCTGAGCAAAGCACTGTGCCTCCCTTTCAGGAATTCAAGGTTAAATCCCAGTTGTCCTCTGGGACTTTGACAGTCTAGTGGGGCAGGGAAGCCAGACATTACACAACAATGTAAACTGGGGGATCACTATATTGAAAATTAATCTCAGCCAGGCACAGTGACGCATGCCTGTCATCCCAGAGGCTGAGGCAGGAGGATCACAGGTTTGAATCCAGCCTCAGCAACTTAGTGAGGCTGTAAGACCCTGTCTCGAAATGAAAAATAAAGAAATGGTTGGGGATATGGCTCAGTGGTTCAGTGCCTCTGGGCTCAATCACTGGTACCAAAAAATAAAAATAACTAAAAAATTTTCATTTGTACAAAAATATGCTCCTTATTATTTGTCCTCAGCGGAGAACCCTCAAAACTTATTAGTGCCCTCTGGGAAAATACCAGCTAAATTTGGGAAGCAACATTAAAGGAAAATTACTTGGAATCCCTGAGCATTTTCTCCACAACTATAAACCCAGAGGCACTGAGGTTTTGGTTTGGGAAGCCAATAGAAGAAAGGTGCCAAAAAGTAGAGTCTGGTCTTCTGTTAAATAAGGACAGCAGGATCCAAAGCCCTGGCTGACACCTTCTCCCAAAGCAAGATTGACTCATTCGCTCAAGTTTATTTGCCAACAGGAAAGCACCGAGAGGAAGGAGCCATAATGTACTGCGTTTACCATCCTCCAGTTGCATTAATTATAAAAGACAAAGTCTGATTTTATCTACAGCTGCATCTTCTCTTCTGACTGGAGCTCTGGATTCTTTTGGCTAGTTGTTATCACACTAGAATGGGTCTTATCAACATATTGTAGTCAACAGTATGAAACCCAGCTTCAACCCATTGATGAACCCAGCATAAATCCATCTAAAGATTGGGAGCCATCTCATCACAAATTCATGAAAAGTTAATTTCTGTTTTACTATAAATTACTGAGATTTCTAAACTTGCTTGGAATGCCTGCCCGTGCCTTGAACTCACCATGCATGGCTTTCCCTGACCAGATGACAACCCTCTCTGAAAACTTAGTGGCACCTCATAAATTCTGGTTTTCCCTGAGCAGATAATAATCCTCTCTAAAACCTCAGCAGCATCCCTTAAATTCTGGTGTTGGGATCTAAATTTACTCCCTAACTTGAAATGTTGAATCATTTAGATCATTAACCTACTATCTGCCTTTGTATTACTCTTGTCAAAATCCTGTTATTTGTAAGTTCTCAAGATACCTCCATTTGCAAGTTTTTGTGCTGTAAAACTATGTTCCTAGAGAACTGGAGTACTGTTCTCTAACCCAAAGATTTCGGGAGAGACAGTCCTGGCTGGAATTACAAGCTTGCTTTAATTTGATTTAAATTTGGAGTCGGTGGTCTTTTCTTTGTAGCATAATTTAACATCTGGAGGCCCCAGCAAGATCAGATCACCAAAAATTCTGAAGCCGGACCTTCACTCTGGGACTCCAGGCTGGAGTGCCGCTTAAGACGTTCCAAGGCCCCGCATGTGCCTTTGGTTTATTGGATTGCTGGAATGAACTGCCGCACTAAAACAATTAGCAAGCATTTGGTGGAGGAGGCCTCCATAGGTAAGTGGCGCCCTTATAACATTTGGTATTGGGTTAAGAGAGATCTCTTCTGGGGACACAGAAGTTCCTGGTGAGGCACATACACTCCTGTCCAGGACAGTAGTGAAGTGTCGCTCTGTCCTCTGTACTGGTTCAGTAAGGAATTCCTTGGAAGGACAGAGAGGTGTTGATGAGACACATATGCGCTCCTGTCCAGAGCATTAGCAAGATGTTGCACTGCTCCCTCGGTTTTGGTGCCTGGTTCTTGTTTTCTTGTGTTTTGGTCTGTGTTATATATGCTTTTTCTGCCTTTTCGTTGTATGTCTTCTCTGGTAGAAAATTAAGACAATTGAACATCAAAAATGGGTGATAAGGCAAGTAAGCCTGACATCCCTTTGAGCTGTGTTTTAAGGAATTTTGATAAATGTTACTCCCCTTTGTTAAGCAGGATTAGGGAAGCAATGCTTTCTTTTCTTCCCCTAGTTGGCTGCCTTGAGCATACCACATGAAAAGTTAATTTCTGTTTTACTATAAATTACTGAGATTTCTAAACTTGCTTGGAATGCCTGCCCGTGCCTTGAACTCACCATGCATGGCTTTCCCTGACCAGATGACAACCCTCTCTGAAACCTAGTGGCGCCTCATAAATTCAGGTTTTCCCTGACCAGATAATAATCCTCTCTAAAACCTCAGCAGCATCCCATAAATTCAGGGAAATGCCTGCTGGGGATCTAGGAAATGAATATTTCCCAAATTAACAAGTGAATCCTAACCTGCCATTAGGGCACCCTGGGAACCCCTACCGAAATTAACTCTAGAAAAATTCCTTTAAAACCCCTTTGTCCCTCCAGAATAAGAGAGTCACCGCCTTTGGGACGGGAGTCCCTGTTTTTCTTCTTTGTTAGCAAAGCAATAAAACTTATTTTTCCTTTTTCTCAAAACCCTGTCCTCATTATTAAATTGGCATTAATTGGCTTTGAGGACAGGAACTGAACTTTCAGTTACAAATTTTGACACCCCAGGTGGGACTCCAGAGGAGCCCCAGCTCCACTTTCTTGGGGAAGCCTAGCACTCCAAGTAACTGCATGCCGAGGATGTAAGATGAACTTTTTAAGAGCTGACTACTGGAAAGTTAGGAGATATGGGAGTGTGCCTGGGGTCAGACCGAACCAGAGGAGCTATTCCTGTAAGTAAAAGGAGTGACCGAGGGACTCCCAACAGCTGCCGAAGCCCCTTTTGCTTTGGGGAACTCCTGCCTTCCTTCCCTGCACTGTAAGGATTGCTTCATCTCTGTCTATTAAAAAAAAAAAAAAAAGGGGGGGAAACTGAATGCAGTGAAGTCACTACATCAAGACCCTTGATTTTACAATTCTGGTTCCCCCTTTGTGGGAATATCTGGTCCACTCCTGGTGACATCTATGGTGCCACTGGTGTAGGACTCATGGTTAAATGGGAGTTGGAAACTTGGGGAGATTTTTCCCTTATCTGGTCTATTTTAAAGGTTCCTCTCTGTCGGCCATAGTTTGGAGCTCCTCCTGTCTGTCATTGTGTCTTTGTTTGTATCTGTTTCTGGCCCTTTAAGACATGGGCAATAATGTGTTGATACTATAGATTGTTTCTTGGGAATGATCTTGGCTGAATGAGCCACCTATAGATGTACATGTGTCTAAAAAGATGATGTTTTACTCTAACAATCTGGCATCCGAATGGGTTTTTGAAGCATTGTACAATCTTACAGTTAAAAGTTGGTTTGTCAGAGATAAAATAATTAATAAGGAGTCTTAATAGTCAAAAACTGAGTTGGAGGGGCTGGAGATGTGGCTCAAGTGGTAGTGCGCTCGCCTAGCATGCATGAGACACTGGGTTCGATTCTCAGCACCACATAAAAATATTGTGTCCACCTTAAACTAAAAAATATTTAAAAAAAAAAACTGAGTTGGATGCAAATACTTTAGCTCCTCTTTATCCTCTCACCGCCGTGCCACTTTCTTTCTTTCTGAAGGATGATATGAGCCCCCGATGGCTATAAATGCAGCTAATGCAGCTGCAACACCTCAAAACTCGGGTGAAAGGTTTCCCGGCCTAGGCAGCTCTCAATCACCGTTCCATACAGAGCAGGCACGTTGGGCTCTGCCTGCTGATGCCCTTTCCTACTTTTCTGTCTAGGGCCAGAGAGCAATTGACACAGTGTCCCATCTGTCTTAGGTGTGTGGAAGTAACCTCAGCCAAACTCTAGCCTCAGATGCCCCAGGTATGCTTCTCCTGATTCTCTGTAGGGGCCAGAAGCCAATTTCCCCTTGAATACAAGTACTAGCTTTTCTGTTCTCACCTCTTACCTTAGACCTCTTAAAAATATCTGAACAGCCTATAACCAAAAGGTTTACTCCCCCTGAGTTATGAACAGGTTTTGGAGCAAGATTTATCCTGTTTGTCACTGAGAGAGGAAGACAAAACCTAGGAATGGCCACACAAGAAAGTGGACTTGCTCAACAACAAATGGCTTATCTTAGTAAGGAACTTAACATCATAGCTTTGTTCCCAAAGGTAATAGGAAGTAAGGTAGCATAATTCTAGACATCCAAACCTGTCCAACTACTGACTAGGGAAAAAAATGGCTAAAACGCCTTAGGCATGAGGTTTCTGCTCAGAACAGCAGTTTTCCCTAGCTCTTTCTGGACCTCAGCCAGGACTCACACTGAAATGCAAATGCAAGCTCAGTAGGAGACTGGTCTCAGACCCTAAAAAAAGAAAGTAAACGTGCCCTTTACCTGAACTTATATTAGAATAAACCAAAAAAATAAATTGTATGATACTTTACTAATTACCCCCTGGTCATTTTTTTCTAGGACTCTTGCTTTTTCTTAGATTTTGTATTTTTTGAGCTCATAATTTTAATCCTACAGACCTAGGTTAATGTTTTTTCCAATCAGTCCTAAGTTTTGTTCAACTATGGAGGTTTTAAACATTGCAATGGAGATTTCACCTGCAAAAAGCTACAAGGCCTTTACCATTGTGTTATGTGTGCACACTTGTGTTATGTGTTGTATGTCTATATGTGCATGTGTCCATATATCATGTAAATGATATGAAAATTGGCAGGTATATAAGGAGTGCTCATAACATTAAAAAATAGATCCAAATACCTTTAATTCACATGATTTAAAATGGTTCAATTTAATTTGGGTAAACAGATGAAAATAAATATGTCTTTAAAATCAAATTTAACTCACAAGTCTCCCTAGGTAGTCAAAAAAATAATAAAATGTTGATGTTTATAAAATGTCTAATATCCCTTAGTTCTAGAAATTTTCTTCAAGAAGGAAGAAATGGCTAATACCATTAAATATACTTGTCTGATATTTTGGTAAAATAAGTAAAGTAGATTTGACATGGGATTACTCATATTTATCAGTAATTTTGTTTGTTAGACATCTGATTAATTTACAAGGTTAAAATACTAACTGTTAAATATACCACCAAGTGCTCTTAACTCCTTAAATTTGATTGGGTAACATTATTGATGTTTTCATAAATTGGTAAATGAAAAAAAAAAGGGTTTAAACTTGCTTTGTCATCACTAAAAAAGGTTTTACTAAAAAATTAAAGTCCCAACAGTCATAATTCTATATACTTAAACATTGTTGTTTTCATGAAATGGTAAACAGATCTAATTCTATAAACAAAGGATATTGAAGATTTCTATATGAAAAGGCCCAAAAGTTTTAACTGTTTCAATTAGGAGTAATGTAAACAACATAAAGTATTTCTTTTTATTAAAATGAAATAATTTATCTAAATTCAAAAATTTACAAGGATTGTTCCATATTGTGAACAAAAGGGGGATAATAGATAGAAAAGAGAAATTAAAAGTTCTATATGGGTTGGAGATATATATATATATATATATATATATATATATATATATATATATGTAAAATGATCAGTCAAGGCTATTTGAAGTTTTTCCTTAAGGTCAAATGTTAATATACTGATATAAACCAAAGTTTAATCTATATGTTAAAAAGACAAGGATTTCTTAAAACATTGATTTACCCATAACATTGTGTTTTAGTCTTTTTTTTTTTGAGCAAGTAATCTTAAAGGGATTTAGGATTACACAATTATGGTTCAACAACACTGTCATTTTGAAATATTATAACATGTTATTTCCTTAAGACCTAAACTTAATTAATTAATATAAAAATATCAATGTAATTATGGTGTTATTACTATTATTTGTATTTTAAATATGTTCATTTCTTCCAGGTATATAAGTCTTTAAGGTAGAAGCTTTAAAAGAACATTATATCAAGCTGGTGTTCTCCAAACTAAAGTTGTATGGTAATTTTGGGCTTATAAGGATGATAAACTTTATTGGAGATTTATTTATACCATTTAATATTCTATAATGGGACCTATTATCAATAAGATCTAAAGTTTTATGTTACTTTTTACACTGGGATACAATTTTTAAGTTAATGAGATTTAATACATTTAAGTAATGTAAAGGTTAAAAATGTAGAACACAAACATTTTGCAACTTTTCCACAAAAGGTTAAAAGCTCTCAGCCTTTCTGTAATTCATATTTTAAATGTAATATCATATTGTGTTAGCTAATATTCATATGACCTCGAGCAACAATATATGTAAACTTTATAAAATGATATTTAAGAAACAAAAATCAGCTTCAGAACTAGAACACTTAAGATTTATGAAGAACCCTGCCTTACCTGAGATAAGGCTCTGCCTCCCATCTCAATACATGTCAGAATGACTCCACAGCAGGCCAGACTTCAGTTTATTTAAAGTTGTATTCAAAAGATTGATTTTTGTTGTTAAGATTACTAGGATCTCAAATAGGGGTTATAATATAACTCAGTCAAAGCTCAAGGTAGTTATTGCACAAATTAAATACGTTTTTACTCTTGTAAATTTTATTTTGTATTTTCTTTAAAAATGTCTGAATGTTGCCTGTTAATGTTTTAAAGAGGTATTGCTTCAAGAGCACACAACCTGTGTTAATTTAAGATAATAAGCCATCACTTAAAGGATGCACAGGATAGCACAGACCCCAATTAATGTAAGGTTATAGACATTAAAGTTAAAGCCCAGTATTCTTAATTTAAGACTGATGAAACTGACTTGCTAGATGTTTAAGATCAAGATTTAAAGATTAAAGTTAAATTAAAAGGGACCAAGAACCAATATTTGGCTTTTGCCTTCTGAATCAGTCTAAACCCAGGGAACAGGGAACTTCTCTAAAGAGCTTTGCAACTCTGGGCCACATAACCTCCCAATCAGGGAGATTCATGAGACCACTGGAGAACAGAAAGCCAATGGAGGCACGTACCATGAAGAGGAGGGTTATTGGAGAAGGGAGACATCCCTGGTGCTTCCAAGGGAAGCCATATGGTCAGCAAGATCTGGACCCATCCTAGCGCAAATGACACTAGCAGAACTAAGAAATTGCTCTCAAGTTCCCCCCAGAGTGACTCCTATGGAAACTCAGCTGACTCTTAATAATAGATAAAAACAAAAGTCAGTTTGACTTGCTTCATCTTAAACACATAGCAAAAACAGTTAAAACCAAAACATAGTCACGCCAGGACATTTAAAGATAAATAATAATAGTTAAATATAACTTAATATATACACTTTTGTTAGCCCCTAAAATAAGTAAGACTGGAGGCTATAAAGAGATTCTTAGGCAGGAATGTCTGATAACTATCAAAAGAAACTATCAAGAGGAACTGCCAGAGTCAGAAGTTTTTAGTTAATTTAAGGCCTACAGGTAGGCTTGGTGTTTGCTAGTATGATTATCCAGCCCTAAGTAACAGAAATAAAGGGTTCTCTACTAGACACAGAGGTCATACCAGCACAAATTTTACAAGATCAGATGACATTGAGTAGCTTAACTACGTCTCATGGAGATGGACATCTCCAACATTAAAAGTTAAATGTTGTGTTTACATTCCTGATAACTCTAAAGATGTTAAAGATTTACATTCCTATATAAAGGCCTTGTCCACTCTGGCCTTATTATGGGGACACCTTCTCAGTCTTCACACCTCCTGGTGAGAAAATTTTAACTTCTGTCATCTTCATGATATTCATTGACATGTTCCAAAGGCAGCAATATTTGTTCAGTACTCATGTTTTTTGTTTCTCTTTCCTAGAAGCACCCATCTGCCCAGGACTTTACAACCTGTTCTTCCCCAATCAGACTTCAATCTGACCTGAACTCTAATGCTGTTTGCCCCCCACCCCACATTGCCCCCTCTCAACTATGAAGAAGCCAAAATGATTGTTGCCCCTTTTTCTTACAACAATGAAGTTAGAAATAGATAGACAGTCAATATAGAGAGGTAAATCAAGTCAGGTCGGATCAGGGAGGCCAGTTTTGGAGGAGTCCAGGAAGTTGGGGACTGTCACCTGAGGGATTAAAATTCCTCCAGAGCTCTTCCTCTACCCTATCAAAGATTTGAAAGGGACACATAAGACAAGGAGGGGAATGATAAGCCCAGCCTAATTCCATCTAAAGATTGGGAGCCATCTCATCACAAAGTCATGAAAAGTTAATTTTTGTTTTACTATAAATTACTGCAATTTCTAATGCCTGCCCGGGCCTTGAACTCACTCATGCTTGGCTTTCCCTGACCAGATAATAACCCTCTCTGAAACCTTACTGGCGCCTCATAAATTCTGGTTTTCCCTGACCAGATAACAACCCTCTCTGAAACCTCAGTGTGCCTCGTAAATTCTAGTGTTGGGATCCAAATTTACTCCCTAGCCTTCAGAGCAGAGATAGTGTCTGTCTGACTGCACAATGGGTGTCTTTTTCTGAGGTGGGGTGCTGACCCGGGCCCCCTGTGATGTCTGTGGCCTTTGTACCTGACTGGATGAGGGGCAAGGCAGAAGCCAATCAAGAGACCATCCAAAATCAAAGGAAGCTCCTGGAGAATGACCAGCTGATCCGCTGAATTGTGAAGTATCAGAACAAGGGTTGAGTGAACAAGTGTGTCCAGAACCAGATTGTGTTACATAGAAATCTCATTTATTTAGCTACCATCGCAGATGCCAACTCATCCAGTACTTCAAAAGCAATGAAATGATCTTTCAGTTATAAGGAGTAATTGAATGTAATCCATCACCTATAAGATGGAGATAGGATCTTTACCAACTCAATTGCTTAAAACATGAAACCTCTGGTTCTTTTTAAAAATGTGAAAATGCAAAGAAAGCTAATAGTTTACTATATTCTCAATGTAAATATTTATTTTAATAATTAATCAGATCCCTCAGTAAGTAGAGCCCAGGTGTCCTCTTTCCTGAAATGGGAGTGTGTTTGGATAACACAGACATCATGGGCATCTTCCAGACTACTCAGTAGTTTCAGCCTGAAGAGGAAACTGAGTAGGTGTTGGAGGATCAGCAGGAATTGCTGAGTCTTCTGACTGAGCCTTTGCCAAATAGATTAAGTATCTGTATGCTCCCATCCAGTTTGTAAGTATGTTCCCCCTGACTGCTCTTCTCTTCTTGGGTTACTTTGAAATAAAGCTTGATTTTCCACAAAAGAACAATATGAAGGTATAGATGTTTTTCATGTAACAAGTGTTATATTTGGTTCTCTCAAAAATTGTAAGGACTTAATAACCATAAGGTATGTAACAATACTAGTGTTATATGTTGCCAACAAAATTAAGAGTGATTCTTTAATATTATCTAGTATCATATGATAATAAATGATGTATAATTTCCTTTATCTCAAAAATAAGTAAATAAATAAATAAATAGATAGATAGATAGATTTACTCCCTAACTTGAAATGTTGAACCATTTAGATCATTAATCTACTATCTGCCTTTGTATTATGCTTGTCGAAATTCTATTATCTGTAAGTTCTCAAGGCACCCCCCCTACACACTCTTTGCAACTTTTTGTGCTATAAAAGTATGCTCCTAGAGAGCTGGGGTACTGTTCTCTAACCCAAGGATTTTCGGGAGACACAGTCCTGGCCAGAATTACAAGCTTGCTTTAATTTGATTTAAAATTGGAGTCAGTGGTCTTTTCTTTGTAGCATGGCTTAACATCATAACTTCCTCTCAGCAGCAGGGTAGATTCTCTGAAGGGTTACAACTCAAACAGTAAGATGCACCGTCTCATTAAAATTATTAATTTTTAAAAATCTTTTAGGCGCTTTTTTGCTCTCCTATTAGGTGATCAATGGGGGAGGTGTGTAGTGGTGGATGGCAGAAACTGGCTGGTTCAACGGCTATCACCTTCAGAGTGAGTGACCCAGCTCATGTACTAGAAAAACATGTTGGGAAAAACAGGTGGAGATGGATTAATCATTGTTAGCCAGCGAAAATGGCTAACTTATCTCTGGTGCGGTGAGAAAGTTCAGCTTTAGGACCTTGAACTGTGCATCTATTGACCAGGTGGTGGGAGCCTGGGTCTCAGAAAAGGCTGGACATTTTGTCCACAGAAAAACACCTGAAGGTATTTGCTTCATTACAAATAGCTAAGAGCTTCCCACTCACTCCCTGCCTTCTGCCAACCCAGGACCTGCCTTCTACCAAAATCAAAGGAAGCTCCAAAACCTTAATGGGAATCCCAGCCTGACCTTCCTCTTCCTCTCCCCCCCTTTCCTCAAGCCCCCACACCCAAAGAAGCTGTTGTTCCCACCAGGAAGTATCTTGTTTCCACACAGGGTCAACCAGTTCTCACACGAACAGATGGTAGACTCTTTTACCATTATCAAGCTATCCTTTGACAGTGCCAAAACCATTCTTGCAGTTAGGAAGTGTTCTTTCTGTCAAATGTAGCTCCTTCCTGTTAGGAGTTAATCTTGGTTGATGGGGGGAGGCAGAGGCAAGGGAAGGAAGCTTTCAAAATGTGGTTGGAATTGCTTTCATAATTTCTTTCAGAGCCTTCTTTATTTTTTTTATTTTGAGATAGGGCCTACCTAAGTTACCCGGGCTGACCTGAACTTGAGATCTTTTCACTTCAACCTCTCTATTCACTGGGATTACATGGATGCGCTACAGCACAAGGCTAGAAAGCGCTGTTTTTTAAATTAAAATATTGTTATCTGGGTGCAATAGTATTTGCCTATAGCCCCAGCTGCTTGGGAGGCTGAAATAGGAGGATTACTTGAACCCACAAGTTTGGGGTCAGCTTGGGGTTCATAGTGAGACACCGTTTCTCAAGAAAATTTTTTTCAAAAGTAATACATTCACTGATTTTTTAAAATGCAAATAATTTTAAAGAATATCCAGTGAAGTTAGTCTTCTTTCTACCCTGGGACATCTAAATACCAAGGCTGTCAGAACACACACCCAAGGGTTGCTATTAATATTTGTTTTTGGAATATCCTCACAAAGTCTTGTTTGTTAAAAGCATGGTCCCCAATTGCAGCAAGGTTCAGAGGTAGGGCTTTTAAGCAATGATTGGATCCTAAGGGCTCTGACCTCATCAGTGCTCCATTTGATAGATTAATTCATGGATAGTTGAATGGACTACTGGGAGGTAGGTCCTAGTTGGGGGACTAGGGGCATAACTTGGAATGGCTTATCTTCTCCCTAGCCTCCCCCCTTTCCTCCCCCCCTTTCCTCCCTCCCTCCCTTCCCTTCTCCTCTCACTCTTTCTCTGCTTTCTGGGTGCCACTAGCTGGTGCCACTACCCTTCTGACATGATGTCCTGCCTCAACTCTGGCCCACAGTAATGGAGTTAGCCCTCCGTGAATTGGACAACTCTGAAATCATGAACCAAAATAAACTTTTCTGCTGATTATGGGGGCACATGCTTGTAATCCCAGCTACTCAGGAAGCTGAAACACAAGGATTGCAAGTTCAAGGCCAGCCTGGGCAACTTAGTGAAACCTTATTTCAAAATAAAAAAGGGCCGACTATTTAGCTCATTAGTAGAGCACTTGCATAACTTGTGCAGGGTCCTGGGTTTAATCTCTGGTACTTCAAGAAAATAAAAACAAAACAAACAAAGAACCACTTTTCCTCCTCTAAATTGTCCTTTTCAGATAGGTTGGAAACAGTCATGAAAAGCTGGCTAACACAGGTGCCACGAGTCAGAGAGGACTCCACAATCCTGTAGCAAAGTCAGCTCTCCACAGTGCACCTGGCTGCCATTCAGATGGGACTCACCCCCTTCACCCTCCAGCTCTGTCCTTGTAATCCTTTCATTAACTGTTTCTTTAATAGCTGGGACAATTTCATTCCAACCCAAACACCAATGCTGTACAGAAGGTTATTATTGCTTTCCTTTTCCAGAATCTCAACTGGGTGTGATAATTAGAAAATTAGTAGTTTGGGACCCTTTCGACCCACACATTACCCCCTCTGAGAGCTCTAAAATAAAGGCCCTGCTGCAGGGGCAGGAAGAGATGAAGCCCAGAATCCTCATGAAAACAAACAGTGAGGTTAGTGAGGTTCCTCTCCCGCCACGCCTGCGTGTGTGTGTGTGTGTGTGTGTGTGTGTGTGTGTGTGTGTGACTATTTTTAGATATGAAAACACAGCAGGGCTCCACTGGGAAGTAAACAGCCCGCCAGTGCCTGATCTCTGGCTGGAGAAAGGGAGACAGATCAGGGACAGTCCAGCTGTCTCCCTCCTCAAGGGTGGAAAGGAACAGCCATGTTTGTTTTATTTTCAAGATTTTAAAAATTTTCACTTTAGTAGGTTTGAAGTGGAAAGAGAGGGTAGTTCTGGGGTTATGTGAGAACAGAGGCTCTCTCCAACATGAATTCCAGAGAGCAGGATGCCTGTCTCTTCTTCATCAAACGCCATGGAATTTCAGTCTCCTCTGATCTACTGGGAGGTTGCCCTGATCTCATGGCCAAATCTGCTGAGTGGTCTTTCTTCATTCTTCCTCCTCAAGCATCTGACCACGTCTGATGTTTTTGGTAGTGAAGCACCTTAAAACACTCTGTGCAGGGTCGCTCCAGCAACTTCTTCTACTCTCCCTGCCTTTCTCTCTCCTTCCATAGTCGTTCAGGCACTGCCTGGAGGTCCCATAGATTTCCCACATCCATGAGTTCCTTCCAGACCTGGTCTTCCCCCAGACTTTCTTGCTCTGTAAGTGAATCTTCTACCCCTCTGCCATCCTATAGGCATCAGAATCATCCTTGACACCTCTTCATTCCCCACTGCAGCCACACATCAGGAACTATCCATGTTTTTCCTACTCCTGATGCTCCTGGCCAATCCCTCTGTCTAGACCCCCTAGCTCCTTCGTTACCTAATGAGCGCCTAATTCCCTTTTCACTTCCCACTCCAAGCCATCCTAATGACTATGAGCAAGAGTCTTCTTATAATACAGTCCTTTTCACTTGTCTTCTGAAAAGTATTCAATGGCTTCCCATTGCCTACAGAATGAAGTTCAATCTCAAATTCATCCACAGCTGGACCACCCTTATCTTTCCAGTCTTGGGCCCACAACCCCCCTTCTTGACCTTCACACCCCAGATAGGCTAGAAGTGTTTGGATTTCCTAAACATGTCTTGGTTGTCCTAACTTTTCTCTTTACCTGGAATAGAATTTTCTCCATCTCCACATATCCAGATACTAGCCATATTTCAGGGTCAAGCTAATGAAGCCTTCCCAACTCACTGACTCACCCCTCATTGGCAATAAAGGATCTCTCTGGCTGGGCACAGTGGTGTATGCCTGTAATCCCAGCGGCTCTGGATGCTGAGGCAGGAGGATCCTGAGTTCAAAGCCATCCTCAGCAAAAGCGAGGCACTAAGCTACTCAGTGAGATCCTGTCTCTAAATAAAACAAAAAAATAGGGTTGGGGGTGTGGCTTAGTGGTTGAGTGCCCCTAGGTTCAATCCTTGGCACTCTCCCCAGACCCCGCCAAAAAAAATGAATAAGGATCTCTCTGATCTGAACTCCCCTCACACTTAGCTGATCCTATTGTAAGGCACTTACTTATCATATTCAAACTCTGCATCATAGTTGTTTTTTCTCATGTTTTAATTATTTTTCCTTCTATCCTGAACTCATCCCTTCCAGCTCTAAAACAAAGCTCTGTTTACATATCAGTGTGGTGGGTGTAAATTAAATGGCCAGAAAAGTATTACCATCCCTGACACATGTCCTTTTGCATTGTGATTTTGCCTCTCTTCCCATCAAGATGTGAAGTTTATGTCTATCCTTTGAATCTGGACTTGTCTTGGAAAATGGAACATCAGCAAATTCCATTCAAATAGAGGCTAAAGGTATTTGTTCACTAGGGCTTGTCCTCTTTGGGCTACAGTTGGAACTCTGGACCATAACAGGAAATCAGTGGAGATACATTGCTATCACTGACAGCCAGCCCCAGCCGCCAGACATGTGAGGGCATCGTGGACTACCCAGCCCCAGTCTTATCTGCCAGAGATCCTCAGCAACATAGTGATCGCAGGAGAATCCAGCAGAACTAATCAACTAAACCCAGCCTAGATTGTTCCCCTACAGAAGCAAGATAAATTGGTTTGTTGTTTTAAGCCACCAAATTTCAGAATGGCTTCTTATACAGCCAATGAAACACCCAGTAATACTGGTTAATAAAAAAAAAAAAAAAAAAGGTAAATAATAGGGCCGGGGTTGTGGCACAGCTAGCATGTTGCAAGGACCTGGATTCGATCCTCAGCACCACATAAAATGAATAAATAAGTAGAATAAAGATATTGTGTCCAACTACAACTAAAAATAAATATTAAAAAAAAGTAAATAATAGCTAGCATTCACTGAACATTTACCATATGTCAGGGACTAGTTTAGGGAAATTATATTTTTGATTAACTCATCTACTTCTCATAAAAGTTCTGAGTAGATTTTATTACTCTTCCCATTTTGTAGGCAAGGAAAATATGGTACAGAGATGCTAAATAATTTACCCAGGGTCACATTTGCTGGATTTAAACCCTAGCAATCTTGCTCCAGAAGCCACATTATAAACCACTAGGCTGTTACCTCTGCTTATCCGGAACGAAGAAAACATTAACTTATTGATTGATTGCCTCCAAACACCTCTCCTTACATATATGTCAAATTCTAGGGCTGGGGTTGTGGCTCAGTGGTACAGCACTTGCCCAGCATGAGTGAGGCCCTGGGTTCGATCCTGAGGATCACATACAAGTAAATAAATAAAATAAAGGTATTCTGTCCATATACAACTAAAAAATATTTTAAAAAAATTTTTTTAATTCTATAGTATTTTGTGGTCCAGTTTCCCATTCTGTCCTTATAAATCTCCATGCCCTCTGGGTCTACCTCGAGGCTCTGGGCTCCTCCTGGGCTGTGTGAGGAACTGATTTACAGACCTGCCAATGTCCACCTACCCAGGAACCCTTGAGCCTCGACTCCTCCTTCCTGCAACCTTTGCCAGTTGCTGGCTCAGGTAGTGTAGGTCTCATCCAGAAAGGAAGTGCTTGGGCTCCATATGTCAATATTGCTTTTTGGCCTCATGTCCCAGTTTGAACTGTGCAGCAAGGGTGATTTTTTTTTTTTTTACACAGACTTTTTGGACTTTCTTAGATTTTTCCCTCTTGTGGGAGCCAAATGAGAAAACAGCTGTGAGGCGGCTTTTTTATCGTTGTTGAGTCAGGGTCTTGCTATGTTACCCAGTCTGACCCTGAATTCCTGGGCTCCAACAATCTTCTGTCTCAGTCTCTGCAGTAGCCGGAACCATAGGTATACACTACTACACCCGACTCCAAAATAAAAAAAATTACTTGAATATAACAATTTTTACTGTTTATTCAAATTTCAGTCCAGTCCAGTCAAGGTTGAGGGCTTATGGGAAAAGCAACTGTACATATTTATGCTCTCGTCCACTGAGAGATAGATATTATTCCCACTTTACAGATGAGGAAACTAATATTCAGAGAGATGAAGTAACTTGCCCAAAGTCACCTGGCTGGTATGGAAACAGATCTTCATAGAAAATCATACCTCCTTGCCTTCCCCTGGGCTACAGCGCTTTTTTGTTGCCTGGTTGGACCTGTTTTTAGAATTAAAACAAAGTAATATTTGAGAAGCACTCAGCATCTGATTTATATCTCTCAAGGTTGTTGTGAGAATCAAACAAAAGGAGTAGATGGAAATCACTTGACTCAGAGTTGTCTAGACTATAGTGGCTTCTCCTTTTCCATAAGAGAATTAGGAGAGACTACAACATCATATTCCTTGAAGGACCTCAAGAAAAGGGGAGTTCCCCTTCATGTTCTGGCCCAGGCATGTGAAATCAAGGAGAGTGAGAGACGTGCAGTGGAAGGTTTTAGACCTAGTCCAACTGAGCATGCTTCAATCAATTTCCCTTCTTTTGATAAGGTCTCTCTGGCGCCTACAGGGAAGCTGGGGCCAGATAGTTGGGGCAAAGAAGAATCAGCTTTAAGAGAGGGAGATAGAGGGCAAGTGTGGGACCCAGGGCTGGCTCTCACTTTCAAGAATCATCACAGAAGTTTTCTTGTTCCAGCAGTGTCTTCACTGGTCCAAGCCAGGAAGTGGACCATGGCTGTCTATCTGCATCCCACTGTTTCCCCTGCACCTAGCACAGTGCCCAGTGGACTAATTCATTCATAATGTCAAAGAAAGTGAACTGGCAGCCCTGGCATTGTAGTAGACAGTCCCAAATGTCTCCTCCTGAGTCTCCAGAGTTCACCTTCCCCAGACATACTTTGCCATTTCACCAAGGAAGGCAAGAGGGTAAGGGGGAATTTGCAAGGCCAGAAGATAGGGAGAATCCATCTGGACCTCTCTGTCTTCTAATAGTTCCTTTGGTGCATAGTAGTTGGGGCTATGGAAAACCTTTACAGTACTAGAAAAGCCTATCCAGAATCCCTTTTAACTCTAAGATTGTGAGTCTGCCATGTGAAAGCTATTGTCCCAAGTCAAGGTCTGGTGGATCATTCTTCTACTTCATAGCAATTTAGAACCAGCCCAATCACCTAGCGAGGAAAGATTCCTTTACTATCAACTTGATAGAGTATCTCATCCTTTGAAAACCATCCTTTTGAGTGTTACATAGTAAACTGCTGAAATGCTTATGATGTACCCTTAAAGGAAAAAGAGTACAAAAGAGTATCTAGACTGTCCTTACCTATGTAAAAACACAAGTGCTCAGAGATAAAAACTGCATTAAAATTTAGATGAATGAGAGAAGAAGATTTTGAAGGGATCTTTGGGATATGTTTTTCTGTTATTGTTGCATTGTTTTTTGTGTGTGTGTGTGTGTGATTTTGTTTGTGGTTTGATTCATCATGGGAGACCAGAGTGTTCTGCATGACATCCAAGTATCCAATATTGGTTGAATTCAGGAAGAGACCAAGAGCAGAGTTGAGATGAGAACACATACCCTTATTTTAAAATAGAACATTACTGAGATTTAATTCACATACCATATTGTTTACCCATTTAAAATGTATCGTTCATTAGGCTGTAGTAATTCTCAGAATTGTTGTACAATCAGCACTAGACACATGTGCTTTTTAGAATTTTTCAACATGCAAATGTTTTATGAATTTAATAAGTAAATCTATACAAACACACAGATAATGATCACCTTTTCCATGAAGCCCCCCCAGACTCCTACAGACACCCTGTTCTGTGGTCAGCTTGTCTGCCAGCTCCTACCCCAATGTTTTGTTTATCAAAAGACCTCTCCCTACCTTAGACGTTGAGCTTTTGGAAGGAAATGGTGGAAGACACTCAGTGTGTATGTGTTTGTGTGTGTGTGTGTGTGTGTGTGTGTGTGTGTGGTCTGTCAATGCAAGCCTGGCATTCAAGACGAGTCCAAGATATGTTTGATGAATGAAGGAATCAAGTTTTCTCTGCATCAAGATCCATGGGGTAAGGTAGGAAGCACAGGTTTGTAATCTGGGGAGGCCAGAGGGCCACACAGTCCTCTTGGCTCTCATCCATCTCTCTGCCCCCACCACACCTCATCTCATCTCCGCCTCATCTATCATCCCACCTCCTCTGTATCACTAATCCCCTCCCCACTCCCTCTGGACCTCTGTTCCACTCCCATCCTTACCCCCATCCCCTCTCCAACTCCTTCTCCAAACCCATCTCCATTTTGCTGTCTGTCCATCTCTTTCTTAGACAGACCCAGTTTTTGAAATGTAGAGACACACAGCTGGCCTCTTGGGACCAGAAGTAGGAGTTTCGCCTCTTCATTTGAATGTCCTTCACTCCACTGTGACATTACTATGAAGGCAATTTTATTGACTATAATGATTATTACTATAGAATTAATAGGGACTGCGAAATCCAAGCTGAATGAGTGAAGGACTCATGAGTCTCTTGAGAAGCTAAATGAGATTGTTACAGTCAAAGGACCTGGAGGTGTGGAGGAGGAGGAATGCCACAGATGTTGTATACTTCCACCTGCAGAACCTGAGGGGGGTAAAATGGTCAGTCATCAGCCACAGGCCAAGTATCAGAGTAGGGACACAGATAGGCTCCATGAGGAGGCTTAAGCCAGACCGCTGAGCAGGGTAGAAATGAACCTGTAGAGGACTGGGGTTGTGGCTCAGTGGTAGAGCTCTTGCCTAGCACACATGAGGCAGTGTGTTCCATCCTCAGCACCACATTAAATAAATAAATAAATAAATAAAGGTATTGTGTCCATCTACAACTAAAAAAAAAAAAAAAAGAAAGAAAAAGAAAAAGAAATGAACCTGTAGAACCCCCAGGGAGCACACACACTTCCAGCAAGGTCTGTAGGTTTATAGGTCCCTAGAAGGCCCACAATTCCCAAAGCTTCTTACCTCTAGATTTGTCCCAGAACTTTGAAATTCAGACCTCTTGGATCTTTCTGGGTTTCATTTCTCAGGGTCTGGTCGGTTCTTTTTTCTGGTGTGTGGTGGGTGGGTACCAGGGATTGAACTCAGGGGCACTCAACCACTGAGCTACATCTCCAGCCTGATTTTTTAAGCAACTCTCACTGAGTTGCTTAGCACCTTGCTGTTGCTGAGGATGGCTTTGAACCTGCAATCCTCCTGCCTCAGCCTCCCGAGTTGTATGCCACCACGCCTGGCGTCTGGTTGGGTCTTGAGGCTGGAAAGACGTGGACTTAGAAGTAACTTTCCTGTTTTTTTCCTTAGCATTAGTGGTGCACACCCTTCCTCAGGGTCCCTGGGCTATGCCCTTTGACTTCTGCAGGTAGCCCTATTGCACACTCCTAGGTCACAGCAGCATGCTTCCCAGCATATCTCAGCCTGGGGTCATGGATCCCCAGGCCCCATCCCTGCCTCTGGAGGAGCAGCCTTGCTTCCCTACAGAGTTTATTTTGGGAGGAAGAGGGAGTATCTCCACCCATCATGGCCCAAATTTCTTTAAATGAGAAAATGGAAGAATTCAGTACAAGGTATTTGTCTGGGCTGGAAGAGTACAGAGAGGCTGAATCATGGAGTTGAGGTGCAAACGGAAAGAATCAGCAATTGAAGCAAACAGGCTCTGCCTTTACCCCTTGCCATCTAAGCACTGTTCACCACATCCTGTTGAGAGTCACCACCTGACAATAGAGGCTCCTACACTGTTGTTTTTTATTATTCTTATTTTGGTGGGGGGAATACTGGGGATTAAACCTCCATGGCTTCATGTATCTTAGGCAAGAACTCTACCACTGAGTTACATCCCCAGGCCTTTTTTTCTTTTGTCTGTAATCCCAAATAGCTGGGATTACAGGCTTGTGCCACCATACCCAGAACACTTTTAGTATTTGTAGGAAAGTCCCCTGGTCAAAACCTAGTTTTTCTCCGACTCATGTGGTTAACAGGGGTCCATTTGTCAAGGGAGCCCTAGGATTCTATGTAGTCTGAACTCCAGGTTTGTAACCCCTCGGGTCACAAGCTGAATTAGACCCAAATCTTGTGTCCTGAACTCTCCTCTTGCAATATCTTTTAAAAAAATTTTTTTTTACAGGGCTGGGGATGTGGCTCAAGCGGTAGCGCGCTCTGCCTGGCATGCGTGCGGCCCGGGTTCGATCCTCAGCACCACATACCAACAAAGATGTTGTGTCCGCCGAGAACTAAAAAATAAATATTAAAATTCTCTCTCTCTTTCTAAAAAAAAAAATTTAATTCTAATTTATTATGCATGATAGCATCCCATCTCTTCTTAATTTTGTGACCAACAGAAATGACAATGACAAGGGGCTGGGGATGTGGCTCAAGCAGTAGCGCGCTCGCCTGGCATGCGTGCAGCCCGGGTTCGATCCTCAGCACCACATACCAACAAAGATGTTGTGTCTGCCGAGAACTAAAAAATAAATATTAAAAAATTCTCTCTCTCTCTCTCTCTCTCTCTCAAAAAAAAATATTAAAAAAAAAAGAAAAGAAATGACAATGACAAGTGGGCCAACCAAAGAAGCAGAGGTGTGGACCCCATGCACAGCATAAAACTTGGTCTTTGAGCCCTATCTCCTCCCTACTTTACTCCTGTCCCCAAACCCCTTCCTGGAAAAGATCCCAGTTCTTCTTTATGCCTTTCCAAAGTCCACACCACAGGACTGGTGGCAGCCTGGGAGGCTGTTATGCTGACCAGACAAAGAAGGTCCTCCCAGTGGGAGGACAGATGACAGGATAATAGGAGGAAGATTTTTATTCAGACAGAGAAGCAAAGAGACAAGAAGAGAGCTGTACAGAGACATATGTCTCTCATAAGAGATCTAGGGATTGTCCTCTCAAACGAGATAGCCTCTGCCGGCCAAAGTTTCTCCAACACAGGGACAGAGGGGGACACCCAAATTGGGGGGATATAAGAACTGAGGCAGCAGGGACATAACTCTAGGACCTTGGAGGGAAATAGCAGAGGAATGGGGAAGAGGAAGAAGGAAGGGAGAGACATGAGCCTAGGGGGGATCTTGCCCTAGAGCTTGACAGAAAAATAGGTCTCTAGAAGCCCCATCCTCATATCTAAGACCCAGAGCAGAAAAAAAGTCTGGAATGGCCCAAGCAAGTTTCTGATTATTGAAAAATTGTTAAAAATATAGATTTTATGTATATTTTATGCAATAAAAAAGAAAAAGAAAATACCAGTCACTTTGGAAAATATTTGAGTAGTTGCTCAAAAGGTTAAACACAGAATTATCATATGTCCCACCAATTCCACTCTGAGCCATATACCCAACAGAAGGGAAAACATAAAGTCTCTACAAGAACATGAATGTTCCCAACAAGATCTGGAAACAACTCAAATTCCCATCAACTAATAAATGAATAACTGGAAACAACTTAAAATCCCATCAACTAATAAATGAATAAACAAAATATAGTTGATCTACATGTGCTAATTATCTTTCCATTACTATAACAAAATACCTGAAGCAGCCAGATGCTGTGGCACACACTTGTAATCCCAGTGGCTTGGGAGGCTGAGGCAGGAGAATTGCAAGTTCAAAGCCAGCCTCAGCAATGGCGAGGCACTAAGCAATTCAGTGAGACCCTGTCTCTAAATAAAATACAAAATAGGGCTGGGGATGTGGCTCAGTGGCTGAGTGCCCCTGAGTTCAGTCCCTCGTACCACCCCCCCCCAAAAAAATACCTGAGGCAATTAACTTATGAAGAGAAAAGATTTATTTTTGCTTACAGTTTTGGAAGTTCCATTCCATGATTGATTGGTTATGTTGCTTTGGGCGTGAGGCAAGTAGTATATCACGGCAGAAGTGACAGGCAGAACAAACTCACTATGTCATGAGCCAGGGAGCAAAAAAAGAGAGAAAGGACTAGGGATTCCACAATCCTTTCCCACACTCCCAATAACCTAAGGACCTCCCACAAACCCCACCTTCCAAAGATTCCATCATCTCCCAATAATACCACCAAGCCGTTAGGAGATATTCAAGATCCAAATTCTAACAACATACAATGGAATATTATTTAGCAGTATAGAAATGAAGCAATGATATACACTATAAAATTAATGCACTTCAAAGCATGCTAAGTAAAAGAAGCCAATCATGAAAGACCATATATTGAATGAATCCATTTATACAACATGTCCAGAATATAGATAAATCCATAGTGATAGAAAGTAGATTAATGATTATGCAGATCTGGGAAGGGGTGGGGGAGGGATGGGAAGTGACTGCTAATAGGTAGGGGTTGGGGTTCCTATTTTGTTTTTGTTTTTTGTTTTGGTATCAGAGATTGAATCCAGGGACAATTAACCACTGAGCCACATTCCCAGCCCTTTTTTATTTAGAGACAGGGTCTCACTAAGTTGCTTAGGGCTTTGCTAAGTTGCTGAGATTGGTGTCATCCTCTTGCTTCAGCCTCCCAGCCACAGGGATTCCAGTTGTACGCCACCACACCAGCTAGGCATGGGGTTTCTTTCTGGAGTGATGAAAATGTTCTGGAATTAGTGGCAAAGGTTGCATAACTTTGTGACCATATTAAAAAAAAAAAACCACTAAATAGTATATTTTGAAATAGTGGGTTTTAGGTTTTATGACTAGTATCTCATTTATAAAAATAAGGGAGAAAAGCTTAGAAAATACAAGAGTCATCTGGGGACAAGCTTGGTCACTGCTTCAGTCTCCTGGCTGGGTCATTCCTCCCCTCCCTGGGGAGGGAACTCAGCACAGCTAGGACCAGCAAGACCAAGTATTCCTCTGTCAGGCATCTCAGGGTCAGGATGCTCCAGCCAAGGAGGAGGAGGCAAAAGAGGACAGTGGAAGAGAGAGGACCTTGACAGAGACATCAGAGGTGTAAGGAAGGAGAAGAGGGAAACAGGCTGCCCTGCCCAGTGTCCAGTTGCTGCCCCAGCCCTTCTAACCTGACCCCAGGGCTCCTGGTCAGATTGGCCATCCCTGGGACTAACTAGTTGTGGGAGAAGCCCCCATGGGAGAAAGCAGGGAGGTCGGGGGCACAGGCAGCAGCTTGGGACAGGCAAGCCAGGGGGTTGATCCCACAGTCCCCAGCATCCTGGTCCTCCCGGAAGTAGACGGAGTCAGCAGAGTAGAAGGAAGGGTCCTCATCAAAGAAGTTGTAGGGTCGGAGGAAGAAGCCCACTCCATTCCCCACAGTCACCGTGTTGGGAATATCCTCTGCATGTGGGATGTGCAGAAAACCAGCTGTCACCCAGGCCACCAAGTCCTATCAGGGGGAGAAGAAAGAGGATCATGAGGTCAGGCTTTTCTAGGGATATGCCCTGCCTCCCCCAGTGGTCCTTCAGGGAAGGCTTCAGCTCAGCAACCCATACTCCCTTAAATTTTCAGGAAAAAATGTGAAATCATCAAGGTTTGTTTTTCTAAGTGGGTTCTTAAGACCCCGGAAGAATCTCACTGGTGAAAGAGAAGTGGCTCATTCCTGCCTTCCCCTCTCATTTCCACCTCATTCCTCGCTTCCCATTCAACTCACCTGCCCTACAATAGTCTCATTATTGATGAAGTCAGTGAAGTCCACCGTGGGTGTCCAAGGGTCATTCAAATTATAGATGCTGGTGCTACTGGGTTCCCCCTCCTTCCGCTGTGTCACAGCCAGCTGGTACCTGCAGGCAATTTTGTTTAGATATACAAGGTCATCAACCCAAACTGCTGCCCAAAGCTGCAAGGAAGAGGGAACATATGGGCAAAATAAACATAAAGGTCTTGGTACTGAATCTCTTTATCATTCTCATGTAGTTCTCATTCTTCTCCAACCCTGTAGAGTTCCTGCATTTGTTCAATATCCTATACCTCAAACGTCACCTTGTTCACAATTCAGACTTTGGGTAGGAATGTCAGTCATCCATGCTTCCAGATCAGAGCCTGGTGTTGAGCCTGGAGTTTGGATCCAAAATTATGGACGTGTCTTGATTCCCATCTGAGGTCAAGTTCTCTATCTCAACTGCCTGAATATTAGGGATTACTTTCTCCAACCTGGGTTCCTTTAACTCTTTGTTTTTTCCTCCAACCTTTTTTTTTTCCAAATATTTTAAACATACAGAGAAGTTGAAAGGATTGTATAGTAAACACCATAATAACTACTGCCTAGGTTCTATCATTAATATTTTCTGTATTTGCTTGAATGCACCATATCTTACCTGTCATCCATCCATCCATCCATCCATCCACTAATCTTTATTTTGAGCAACTCAAGATCCATAGAAGAGGATAGGTGCACATGTACCCATTAAAAAAATAGAGCAATGAAAGCCCCTTTGTTCAGTCCACTTCCCCCAGCCCTCTCTGACAGCCCACCACTTACCTCCCCCAGCTGATGGCTCTCTCCATGGAGCTGTTCTGGGGCAGTGGCTCCCCTGCAAAACTAAGTATCTGGATGCGGTAGCCTCGTGGGTGACCCCACTTGTTGTTGTGGTTGCTGGCCAGGTACAGGTAGCGGGGAGTGGCCCCTCCCAGGGGGAAAGCAGCCTGCTCCTCTGTTTCCAGCAGCTTTCGGGTCACCTGCATTCTCTGTACCTGGTGTTCAGGGTGCCAGGGCACAGTCGTGGGGACAAAGGCCATGTCTTCAGCCCAGACCCAGTTCTCCAGTCCTGTGTGGGGTGGGTGAGGGTGGAAGGCTGATCATGTAGTTGCCCTGGTCCCCCTGGAGTCCTCCCCCACCTGGCTTCAGAGGGGCGTCAAAGAGCATCCCAGGACAGAGTGTGGCCCCTGCTTCCCTTCCCTCTCCCCAAGACATCCCCAATGCACAGATATGAGAAGTTCTTCCTCACTTATGTCATCTTTAGTAATTATTCCAGATGACTTGGGACTGGGCCTCCACCTACATTTACCCTCTCAGTAATCACAAAACGGTGGTTTACCCAGTGGGCATTGCTCAGGGTGAGATTGCTCTGACTTGAAGAGAGGAACGGCTTCTCACTACTCAAGCCCTATGACATCACCTGAACTGCCTTCTCATGGAAATAAGACTCACACTTATGAAAGCTGAAGTTCTGTGCATGCACCATGTTGAGTGCTTTATATACTCTGCCACTCTTATTTTTGTGACAACCTTATGAAGGAGAAACTATAAACTGTCTCCACTTATAGATGGGACAACTGAAGCATAGAGAATTTGAATAATGTGGCTTGGTTGGTCAAAAGGATACATACTATTGTAGCAATGCTGGGGACCAAAATCTTGGTGTGATTTTTTAATCACACAGGAAGCCAGCCCAGAGCAATCCCAAAACACACACATATGGTCTACAGACATGGGGGCCAACAGGAAGGGAAACTATACGCTAGGCCTCACACTGTTGAGGATTAGAGGCATCTCCTATAGTTTAGAACATGACAGAGAGTTGGGAGTGGGGCCAAATTTACAATTTGTTCCCTGAACATTTGGAGTTTTGAATTATTTTATTGCAGCCTAACTAGGTCCTATATTAGGAATCATCTGACATAATCTGAGATCAAAGAGCAATAAACCAAAACATGCTGGCTAATCCCTCCATACTTTCTAGGGACCAGGAGAGTCCTGAGACTGATTTAGCAAACCTTAGTTTCCTTCTGTGGATTTACTGCCCCTAAACCACAGTCCAACGTTTTCACCCTTAGAACACAAAGACTAAGAGTTCTTTTTGATCCATCTAGAAGAGGGTTCATGAGGCTAATAACAATAGCTGATATTTCTAAAGGACTCACCATGTGTAAGCACTGTTCCAAGTGCTTTAAAAGTATTATCATTTAACCTACAGAGACAAAGGTAGAAGTGTGTGTATTTGTTGGTTTGAGTATATACTTAAATTTTATTTTCTTTCTGGTTTTTTTTTTTGGGGGGGCGGGGTGGGGGTGGTACTAGGGATGGAACTCAGGGGCACTGGACCCACTGAGCCACATCCCATCCCTATTTTGTATTTTACTTAAAGATAGGGTGTCACTGAGTTGCTTAGCACCTCACGGTTGCTGAGGTTGGCTTTGAATTCACGATCTTCCTGCCTTAGCCTTCTGAACCACTGGGATTATGGGTATGTACCATCATGCCTGGCTCTGTTTTTTTTTTCTTTTTCTCCTCTTCCCCCTTCTCCCCTTCCTCCTCCTCCCCCTCTCCTCCTCCTCCTCCTCCTCCTCCTCCTCCTCCTCCTCCTCCTCCTCCTCCTCCTCTTCTTCTTCTTCTTCTTCTTCTTCTTCTTCTTCTTCTTCTTCTTCTTCTTCTTCTTCTTCTTCTTCTTCTTCTTCTTCTTCTTCTTCTCTCTCTCTCTCTCTCTCTCTCTCCCTCCCTCCCTCCCTCCCTCCCTCCCTATCTCTCTTTAACTCTATCTCTTTCTTAGTACTGGGGAATGAACCCAGGGTCTCACACATGCTAAGCAAGCACTCCACCACTGACCTAATTCCTCAGCCAAATATACCTAAATTTTCCAAGTCCTCTGGCAAGGCCTAAAATCAATGCCATCCCAGTAATAATGATCACACCTGGTGTCCAGATCATGGTTTCTAAATACCATTCTGCAATAAAAGGAACCAGAGCTCTTTAGAGAAGTGATTGGTTGTAGGACTAGAGCAGGGAAAATCCTGTATGAAATTAAAATATCTTGTGGTGTTGGAAAGTAAGGAAGTACTCAAAAAAGTATGGAGGCATGTCCAAAGGACTTAGAAACCAACCTGAAGGACTTCCTGATGGCTAAAGTCAGAGCAACGTAAAGAACAAAACAAACGATAGTACTGGGTTACAATACAATAAAATAAATAGGAGTTCATAAAATTATGAATAAACAATTGAATACATAAATAAATGAAAAAGGAGGAATGACTCTTCCTTATGCCAAACTTCAATGAATAAAAACGTAGGAGGGTGCTGGGGTTGTGGCTCAGTGGAAGATTGCTTGCTTAGCACGTGAAAGGCCCTGGGTTTGATCCTCAGCACCACATAAAAATAAAATAAAGATATTGTGTCCATCTACAACTAAAAAATAAAGTATTTTAAAAAATTGTTCTATAATTAGACATTGTAGTGTTTGAAAAAAAAAATACATAAGAGGGCTGGGGATATAGATCAGTTGGCAGAGTGCTTGCCTCATATGCCCAAGGTCCTGGGTTTGATTCCAGCACCACACACACACACACACACACAAAGACATAAGGAAAAATTTAATAGATAAATAAAATATTGTACATAAACAGCCTTTAAAAAGAATTTGTTTGTAATAAAAGGGATGAACCTGGAAGACAGTGTGTTAAGTGAAATAAGCCAGGGAGAGAAAGACAAGACTGCATTGTCTCATTCATGTATAGACTCTAAAGCAATTGAACCCATAGAAATGTTGGTTATCAAGAACTAAGGTTTGGGGTTGGGATTAGGGAGATGTTGGTCAAAGGATATAACATTTTGGTTAGTTATGAGGAATAAATTCAAGAGACTCATTGTAGAAACTGGTGACTATTGTTAAAAATCTTATATTGTAAGCTGGGTGCAGTGGTGCACACCTGTAATCCCAGCAGCTCAGGAGGCTGAGTCAAGAGCATCCCAAGGTCAAAGTCAGCCTCAGCAATGGTGAGGTTCTAAACAACTCAGTGACACCCTGTCTCTAAATAAAGTACAAAAATAGGGCTGGGAATATGGCTCAGTGGTCAAATGCTCCTGAGTTCAATCCCTGGTACAAAAAAAAAAAAAAAAAAAAACTTATATTCTTGAAAATTGCTAAGAGAGTAGATTTTAAGTGCTCTCATCAGAAAATAAGAGATAAGTAGATGAAATAATGCATGTTAATTAGCTCCATGTAACCATTCCACAATGTATACATATTTCAAAACAACATGTTGTACTTGGTAAATGCATAAATTTATAGTTGTCAATTAAAAATCTTTTAAAAAGGCAAAAAGTCTAAATGACTAGTAGGGAAACACCACATTAATAATAGTTGTAAGCAAAATCTTCCAATAGAGGCTAAAATTAGTGAACAAAAGTTTGAGGAAAAAATAGGATATTTGCATAACATCAAAGTATTTTCCCCAAGATATTTATTAATTGAAAATGTAAAATATTGACTTTTATGAGGGAGAAAGCCAAAAGACACATTTTAAACAAGTGCATGAGGCCAACATCATTAATAATAAGACATATCGGGGCTTGGGTTCTAGCCCAGTGGTAGAGCACTTGCCTTACATTCATGAGACACTGGTTCGACCCCCACGCCACATAAATATATAAAAAAATAGACCAAATAAAGGTATTATATTCATCTACAACTAAAAATATTTTTAAAAATAACAATAATAAGACATACTAATATCATGTACCCCTTGATATGATGCACTGAGAAGGACATACATCAATTTTGTGGTTTTCTTGCCTCCCAAAATGTAGTTGCAATCTAACCATGACAAAACATATGAGAAACCCAGATTGAGAGAGAGTTTACAAAAATAATTGACCCGTGTTATGGAATGCCAAGGTCATGAAAGAAGGAGAAACCTAAGTAACCATCACAGGTTGGACGAGACTAAGATATACAACATCTAAATGCAATGCAGAGACTTGGATTAGATTCTGAAACAGAATAAGAACATTAGCAGAAGAACAATTAAACTCTCTAGATTAGTTAATTGAATTATAATGTTAATCTCCTGCTTTTGATCCTTACTTATGATTATATAAGATATCAACATTATAGGAATTTGAGTGAAGAGTAGATGGGAATTCTTTGTACAATGTTGGCAACTTCTTGGAATATCTAAAATTATTTAAAAGCCACCCAAATTTAAAGTAGTTGTTAATCTTATAAAGAAGGCACTGTTAGGCGCTGGAGTTGTGGCTCAGTGGTAGAGCACTTGCCTGGCATGTGTGAGGCCCTGGGTTTAATCCACAGCACCGCATATAAATAAAATTAAAGATCCATTTACAACCCCCCAAAAAAATTTTTTAAAAAGAATGCACAGTTATATTATTTTTATGCTTAAGTAAACTGAGGTAAAGAGATATTAAGCCTAAAAAGTTTCCATCATACACATCTTCCCAGAACCTCTCCAAGCATGCTCTAGTCCTCCATTATAAAGCAAGCTTTCTGGAAACAAGAGTGCATTTCTTTAGTTAATTTGTGTAGGGGAGGGCTTGGAACAGGTATGTTTTTAGTAAACATGCATTGTTTACTTGATGACCTTGTGATGAGAAAAGATAGAAGTAGCAAAATATATGTCATTATAATCCCATTTTGATATAGAAATCTAACTATGTACACTAGTATCTCATATTTGTATCATGATAAATCAACTACAGAAACATTTTTTAATATATTTTTTAGTTTGTAGTTGGCCACAATATCTTTATTTTATTTTTATGTGATGCTGAGGATGGAACCCAGGACCTTGCACATGCTAGGCGAGCGCTCTACCACTGAGCCACAATCACAGCCCCCAGAAACAATTTTTTAAGTATGAAATTTTTCTTTTCAGTATAGGAGAATATGAACCTGGTAAGAATGAAAAGCTCTGAGCAGGATGATTTTTGCATATCCTTTTATATTTTATTGTTTCAAAGAAAACTTTTAAAACTGGCCATGGAGACTTCAGGCTACTCCTCTGGCACCTTTGTCCCCATCAGGATATCTTACCTGCCACGTCCAGATCCACCTTGAAGTGGGCACTGTGGGTGTGAATCGTGCCCAGCGTGTGCTCCCCAACTCTGTTCCCATACCTTTGAGCAGCACCAAAGAGGAACGAAGAGCTGATGTAGCCCGTGGCATGAACTTTGACTTCTATGGCCCCATTGGGATGGAAGATCATATCCCACACATAGTCATAGTTGAGCATGGTGGACACAGATCTGACGACCAGCACTGTCTCCGCAAGGCCCCCAAAATAGTAGGAGTTGAAATCTGAGTGGTGTCGCCGCAGGGGGAGGCCCTGATTCTGTTCAAACACACAAAAGGCATCATGTATTGTCTTGGGGGTCTGGGACTCCAAAAGGAAGTGCCAGTCCACATATGTGGCCAGGTAGGGGCAGTCCACCCCTCGAGTCAAGGGTGAAGAGAAGTGGCCTAGGCCAAAGCCACCATCTGTGTAGCGGCTTCGCAGAGCAGCAGGAGAATTTCCACCATAGATAGTCAAGGCCTCCTGGACGCTGACTTCATAGGCCACCCTCTCCCCTTGGAAACGGATGTCAAAGATCCTCGGACCACTGAAAGCTCCAAGGCCAAAGGAGAAAGTCCACATTGAGGAGGCCACTTGATTCCCCTGGACACTGAAGCGGGGACCCTGGGGATGGAACTGCAGAGGGGGAGCTGGACCAGGGGGCACTGGGGACTTCAGGGACCAGGACCCACCTGTGCCATTGTCTGGGATTACCACCACATTCACCAGGCCAGCCTCAAATTGGTCCTCTAGCTGGGTCAGACTCTCATAGTAGCGGCCTTGATAGAATACCTTCTGGATGGTCCAGTGGTGTTGAGAGCCACAGCCAAAGTGGCCCCCTTTGGCTGTGGCTCTCAACACAGTGGGCAGGGTCCAGAGCCTTGTGGTCCACCAGCAGCTCCAACCCCACAGGGTGCAGGAAAAACCCAGCCCCTGAGAGGTTGTAGTAGAGGCCAAACCAGGTGGCCCGGTCCCCTGATTGTAGACCACGGGGGGCTGTGGTCATTGTCACCAAGTTTTTTCTCTGGATTTTGTAGAAGCAGCAGTGGTGAAGGAGTCCCTCAGCCTGGGGCAGTTCTCTGTTGAAGATCATCTGGTCTATGTCCAGGTATTCTCGGATCAGCACAGGGCGTCGGTGGTAGGGCAGGGGGCCCCCATGACGCTCCACAGTCACATCCCGCATGTAGGAGGGGTGAGGCAGTGGCCCCACCACCAGTTCACTCACATTGGGCTGGGGTTGTCCGCCAAAGAAGATGATGGCCAGCGCTTCTCGGGCAGGTGGTGGGCCCCCTCTGTCCAAGTGGGTCAAGGCTGCAGCCTTGGGGGGCAGCTGCAGCTCCACTGAGAAGACACAGTTGTCTGAGGGGCGAGCCTGGGCTGCATCCACCAGCCCTGGCCCCAGCTTCTGGGCCAGAAAACTCATCACAGCTGTCAGCTCCTCTGGGCTCAGGTCTGCAAACAGCTGGCCCTGGGCAGGGTGTGTCCAGGGCTGGGCACTAGGAGGAATGGAGGGGCAATGGGGAGCCAGGCCTGGTTTACATTCCCTGTCACTCCCAGCCCCATCTTTACACATACCTGTCACCAGAACACTAAGTAGGTAAAAAATAATAAGGATAGCCATCTCTAAAGCTGAGGGCTGTCTCCAGGCTCTGATTCTGAATGCAGAACAGAAGATAGACAGGGCCTGAGTGTGGGATGCCTTTCAGTCTCCAGAGGGTAGTGGTCTCTGGGCAGTGCGGCCAGCAAGAGGCATGATAGTAACAGTAATGGGAATGACCAGCAACCCAGAGCAGAGGGGTGGAGCTGGAGGGGACCAGGGCTCAGGTCAAGTACAGGAGGTGGGGCTTAGATAGGACCCTGGACTTTGTATAACCCACACAAGCCTCCTGTTGCAAATCAAACAGCACACTCAGGGTCAGACACATAGCTGGCAGGGTGGGTTTTGGAGAAAACAGCTGGCAGGAGGCAAGAGGAAGGAGAAGCCACCCTGTCCTAGCTAGTGATGAAGTCCTTCTGGTACAAGGCCACCAGGAGAAACTCACCTGCCTACCCCTCTGTCAGGTTCCCTCCTTCCCTCCTCTAGTTTGTGACACCCACCAGGCTGTGTTTCCCACCACTGTCTCCTGCTCCCCCCAGCAACCAGAATCCTCCTGGCAGCCCAAGTGAAGATGGAGAATAATGAGAACAATACAAAGCACCCAGGAGGGGCTATTCTGAGGCTAAGCCAGGTCCGTTCTGTGGAGGCCGTGAGCACCCTAAATCTCTGGAGGGGATTGTACAGTGGCAGTGAAAGGTCAGACAAGAGATGTTGATGCTTGTACCATTGTGCCATTTTTTCCTTGGGGGTGGGTGCTAAGACCCTCACATTGTTACTGCCAGGCCAGTTACCAGTGACAAGGACTTCCCCTTCCTCAGATATGAAGATTGATCACCTGGGAAATGCCCAGGCAAGCTAGTAAACTAGTTTTATTTTAAAAATAGTAACACAGACTTCTTCGCACAGAAGGGGGCCTAGAGCTGGGTGTCCATGGGAGGAGTGAATCTTGTCCCTTTTTAACATCCAGGTTTCTTTCTTCTCATGTCCCCTCCCTTTATCCCAGGCGGTGAAAAGGCAGGTGAGGGGCAATTCAGAGGGAGCCGCAGGGAAGACTCCTTAATAATTTGCTGCTGTGAGGCACTATCTCCCTGGATGCAGGTGAGTTTTTGGTTATCAATTAAGGGAGGGGGAAGTGTCCTGAAGACATTAACATTCCAATACCCCAGAAGCAGGTGACTTTGGCCATGATGAGGGGGATGTGTCCTGAAGGTATTAACATTCCTTTTTTCTTGAACCAGCTTTCTTCTTCCCAACCCTATTCAGCTTCCATCTTCGGATTCCTCTATTTACACTAACTGTCTGACCTTTCTTCTTCCTTCAACATCCCCTTGAGTAGGACTGACCGGCCAGGGTGAGGTAAAATGGGGCTAGGGAACCTAGCAGCTCTGCTCTCAACTCCAGGAAACCTTTGCCAAAATGGTGGAGATGCAGGGAACGCAACTGCCTCCATTGCTCACAGCCCATAACTGGGAGCCTCTCTGCTAGGGGGTGGATATGTGGAAAGCCATTGTCATTTGACCAGCTGAATCCTGAGCAGAACCAGGAGAGACTGAGGGTCCCTGAGAGGAGACCTGTATCTCATGTGCTGGGAGGGAAGGATCCTCTCTGACCTGGATATTTCCTAGAAGACATCTAGGCAAAGATGCTTGAGGGGTACATGAAGCAATTTATTTTCATGGCAGAGAAGGGACATCCCAGCCTAAGGGAACAGAAGTTGCAGAAGTACAGGTCAGGACAGGCAATAGCCAGGAGGTCAGCCAGTTCAGTGTGGAGTGGGGGCTGGGAAGAAAGGGACAGAAAGAGGTAAGATCACAAAGTCGGCTATGTTTTACCCAAGGTCATTTTTGCAGGAACACAGTGAGATTCCTGGAAACCTGAATCATCAAACCAGAGAAAACAAAACCCGAAAGGTCAGACAAGAGATGTTGATGTTTGTACCATTGCGCCATTGGCTCTGACAGGTTTGCCTTTCCTTTTTTTTGGTACCAGGGATTGAACCCAGGGGCACCCTACCTCTGAGCCCCATGCCCAGTTCTTTTTATTTATTTTTTTAAATATTTTTTTTAGTTATACATGGACACAATATCTTTATTTTATTTATTTATTTATATGTGGTGCTGAGGATTGAACCCAGAGTCACACATGTGCAAGGCAAGCGCTCTACCACTGAGCCACAACCCACTCCCTTTTTGTTTTTTATTTTAAGGCAGGATCTCACTAAGTCACTGAGGGTCTTGCTAAATTGCTAAATCTGGCCTTGAATTTACGGTTCTCCAGAGTAACTGGGATTATAGGCATGAGTTACGATGCCAGGTTCTCTTCCCTGTTCTTGAAATCTGTAGGAGGAGTGGGGTTTCTTTCAAGGCTGTAAGAAAAGCAGGGTCCCATTCCTCTGGGAGACAGTGGGAGTTTTGTAGTAGGAGAAAGACAGTAAGTGTTCACCGTGGGTAGAGAAGCTTCAGAGAACTTCCTAATACAGGAAGGGTGGGTCTTGTGGAATTATGTGGGGTTCACAAGTAGAGAGTATGTGTGTGTGCACACATGGGTGTGCATTCATGTGTGTTTATGGGCATGTTGTGGCAGGTAGGAAGAACTAGTGCCCCCTTCCCACTGGGGCCTGAGGATGTAAGACTCAGAGGAACTGGTACCCAGGCCTCTCCTCCATCATCACCTTGGCCAGACTGACCTCAGGCTAGCAGAAGGTGAACATCATAGCTGTGACCACTGTCAACTGAAGACTAGCTGGCCATCCACAAAATTCCCACATTCCTGAGTCTTACCTAAACCTAAAGATGAAAACCTGACAAACATGCCTGAAATTGAATTTCTTGCCAATCATGGGGTGGGGGTGGGGGAGGGGTAAGGGTCCAGAGTTGGCTATCTGGTATAGAAAAATAAAATAATGTGACCCCAAATGTTGGGGAGAAAAAAATTCACAACCAACATCCCATAAACTAAGTGAAAGATGAAAAAAAAAAAAGACACTGCAGAGCTTCTTACAATCAAGATAGAAGCATTAAAACTACAATAACTAAAGCAGCAAAGGTCATTGGGAAAGGGTTGTGTGCCCATTAAAATAAGGAATAATCTAATGTCAAGATCCAGCCCTGACAAAGGGAAGCCATTCCAACCAGGGAATATAAGTCTGGGCCCTTTGGTAAGTTATAGTTAGTGCTGGGGAATGTATGTCCAGTGCTAAATTAAGAACACAGAGTTGAACTGGGGTTGTGGCTCAGTGGTAGAACACTCACCTAGCACATGTGAGGCACTGGGTTCAATCCTTAGCACCACAGAAAAATAAAGGTAATGTGTCTATCTACAACTAAAAAAATATTTTTTCTTGTTAATATTTATTTAATCGTAAATTAATACACGGTATCTTTATTTTTATGTGGTGCTGATGATGGAACCCAGTGTCTCACACATGTGAGGCAAGTGTTTTACCACTGAGCTACAGCCCCAGCCCCTAAAAAACTATTAAAAAAAAATGGAAGAACACAGCATTGGCCATGCACAGTGAAACATGTATGTAAACCCAGTGACTCAGAAGGCTCAGGCAGAAGGATCACAAGTTTGAGGTCAGCCTGGGCAACAAAATGAGAACCTTGTTTCAAAAAAAGTAAATAAATAAAATGTGCTGGGAATGTAGCTCAGTACTAGGCATTTGCCTAGTATGTGCAAAGGCCTGAGTTTAATTCCCCAGTACCACAAAAATAAGTAACAAGATGAATGAATGAATGAATGAATGAATAAGTAAATAAATACAGCATTACTATGGCCCATGTACCTTTATCCTGAACTGCATTACCAAGGAGAGGTCAATGAAGTTCACTCTGGGTCACCAGTGAGAGGAGTGATTAGAGGAGGTCAGGAAGCAGATCCAAAAGGTAGAGATCACTCCTTGGAGGAAAGGGTGTGTGAAGACCCCCACCCCAGGAGATGCAGCAGGGCCCAGCGAGAGGCAGAGCAAGATGAGAGTAACTAGGAAAGAGCCAGTCAATAGTGAGAGATTGAAACCACAGAGGAGGTATGGAAAAGAGAACCTTCCAGAAGGAGCTGGAATGGGTGGGCTTCACCTCTACAGGCACCTGTGCATCACCTCTGTATCACCAAACCCAAAGAAGCAGTCAGGACAGCATCAATTTCCTCCCCCCATTTAGGGCTTCCTTATTTTTTTTTCTCCCCAAACCCTCTGTACATTGCGTAAGTGTGCAAGGAGGATCTGACCAATTATTGCAAAACCAAAGTGACTAGCAAGAGGACTGATTGGTGGGTAGGATCTTACTTTGACCAGCGACTCTCCACTTCTCTCCCTCTTCCCCAACCAACTTCTATTTCTCTGTCAGGATCAATATAGACATCTTGGGAGTCGGGGATATAGCTCAGTTGGTAGAACTGAGGCTTTCCTCGCATGCACAAGGCAATGGATTTAGTCCCCAGCACCACACACACACACACACACACACACACACACACCCCACACAATACAGATAAATAAATATCACATCCCTCAGGAAGCCTCCTCCAGCCCCCCAAGTCTGGGTTAGGAGCCCTGCTATGGTCTTTTTCCTTCCCTGATTGTAATTGTACCTGTTGCCCCTGAGGGCGGCAGTTGCCTCTATTCACTAGCACATTCTAGTGCTGCTCACATGGCCTGGCATTTGGAAGGTGCTCCATAAACCTTTGCTGAATGCATGAAGTGATACTTCCTGACATTTGCCATTGGAGCCCTTCCTAGTGGTCCCCAAAGGAGAGGCAGGTGGGCACGTTATTTTCCTCACGAGGGCTGCCTGTGTCTACATTCTTGAAGAAGTCCCAGTCATGTCCTTTGACCCAAGCTTCAGGGGCCTCCTTGTCCTTTGACCCAAGCTTCAGGTTCTGAGGCGTGGTGGCATGATTTCCTTCAATCCCTCATGACATCAATCCTCAGTCACTTCTCACTGCTAAACCCAATTTACAAGCCTGAAGACAAGACTCCAGACAACTTTGATGGTCTATGGAAGAGCTTGGATTGGGATGGGCAGCTGGAGGTTGACCTTGCAGTCCTCCTGACCTGAACGGGGATGTTGTTCTAATAATGTGGAGGTCCATTCTGCTTCCCCTCATTGAGTTTCTGGGGCAGGTGTCATCATTTCTGTGGTGAGATGTATAGGAACACAACCAGTCGTGTTTTCAAATAAAATCACATGAGCACTCACACACATTCACACACACCACCACCACACACCAGCACTCCCACTCTTTGGTAGAGATGGATTTCAAGGAAATGAGTCTCAAGTGGACTTGATGGTGACGGGCAGCATTCCTTTGTTCCTGTTCCCTCCAGCATCCACCATGGTACAACAAGCCATAAGAAGGAACAGTGAGGGAGTAGAAGCAAAAGGAGAAGTTAGAGTCTCCTTTTGTTTAGAGTCTTCAGGTTAGAGGAACAGGGAGTAATGAAGTCAGCAAAGTAACAACTGGCCACCTATCCCATTTTCTCCTCCGTGTCATCTCAGTGTCTCCTTGTCCTTCCCTGTCCCCAACCAGGCCACATGATGAATGAAGCCAGCCATTGTTGGCCTTCTGTTCCAGACTGAAGTCTTTATTCATGTTCTTTGGAAACTACTTTCTCTGCAGCTGACTGACTTCCTGTTCCATTGTGCCGAAAGCCAAGTGCCAATGTCTCGGCTTGGCACAGAATCACGAGCCACCACACAGCTTTGTAGGTTCAAACAGCAATTCTTTATTCCCGATCTCACACCAGCCTCCACACACGTTCAGGGGCAATTCCAAAATGTCCGATCCCAAATCCTACTCCACGAGGCTTTTTCCAAATCCCATTTTAATCTCACGAGAACAAGCAGCAGGAACACCCTAATCCCAGCATCAATAATCTTCAACCTCAACTTCCCTAAAACTCCTATTGTCACGCCCTAAACCCAAGGACGGAGATACTTCCTGCAGGAATACACCCTAATCCTGGATCCACCCTGGTGATTGAGCAGGGTCACCTTTCTCAAACACACAAGCAAGGTCGCAGCAAATTTCCAAGGCAAGTCCATTTAACATGGGGTACACTGGCAAGGATTACGATGCGTCATACCTACTTGGTAATGGCCCTCAGCACCATTGACCTAAGGGATGGCCTGGACTTGGGGGAGAACAGACCCAAGTGTACAAAAGCTTTGGTGGTGTCCCAGCTCCCAGAACATGATCTCCCTCTGGTCAGAAGCTGAGTAGCATTCAAAACTGTTTCTTGCACTTTATCTCCTGACCTTTGGCTTCCAGCAAACAGAAGTCCCCCTACCCTATTCCTTCTCATTGCCCTCTCCTCTCAAAGGCAGATGGAGAAGGGTGGGTAGTTGACTGAAAATTAAAATTTGGGCAAAGAAAGTACTAGATGCCATACTCACTTCTCTGATTCTCAAACACTTGAAAATTGGGCCTACCCCTTCATTTTATTCTCCCCCTGACCACCTATCTCTTCCCCAAAAGCCTGTCACTAAAGGTCATTTTCCATTTGAGCCAATTTACTTATTTTTCCGAGGTAATACAGTTACATGGTTTGAAATTCAAAATGTACAGAAAGGTATACAGTGCTAAGTCCCCTCCCAAGCCTGCCCCCTCCCCAGAGGTAATCAGTGTTACCCATTTCTCTTAAATATGCGTACATAAGCAAATATGTATTTATATTCTCATTCTTTCAAAAACAAACAGGAAGTGTACACTATACATATTCCTATGCCTTTCCTTTTTTACTTGAAGATTATTTATTATTAATACCTAAAGACACATGTTTTTTTTTAGCTGGATAGTATTGCACTGTAAGATTGCATCAAGTGCCAGGTAGGATGACACATGCCTGCAATCCCAGCTTCTGGGAGGCTGAGGCAGAAGGATCACAAGTTCAAAGCCAGCCTCAACACAATGAGACCCTGTCTCAAAATAAAAAATAAAGGGCTGGGGATGTGGCTCAGTGGTTAAGCACCCCTGGTACCAAAAAAAAAAAAAAAAAAAAAAAAACACACCTGCAAGTATTGTTTTGACCAATTACCTAGGGAGGAATGTTTCTATTGTTTCCAATCTCTTGATATTACTGTAACCATCCCAGGCCAAACCCCAGGAGGGACAAACAGATCCCTCCAGGTCAGGCTCCTCCCCATTAGAGTCCCCAGCTCATTTACATGTCTGCACATGATTGGACAGCCCTGGCCTGAGGGTGGAGTTCCCAGGGTTTCTTGCATCTTGGTCACACAACCCTGAGACAAGATGACCATTTTTCATTACCCAAAACCACCTGCAATGCTAGGTTGAGTTGCTGCTCACACTATGAACATTCTCATCAAGAGAGTACAGGGCCAGCAGATGAAATGGGCAGAGAGAACTTTCCAGAAACACATCCTGCTCCAGATCAGAAGTGGGGGCAACTCCTACTCCTGATATGTGACAGACAGGGATTATCCTCTTCAATGATTTGTCCCGTTGCATCTTTGAGACTTCCATAATCTCAGGACCAGAAGAGACTGTAGTTGAGAAATGAGGACTGGAAAACATGGGGGCTAGGATAGAGGGACAAGCACTCAGGACTTGAGGGGAAATTCCAGAACACAAAAGCAGGCAGGCACTCAAGAAGGAGGCAGTGGGTAAGAGGGGGTAAGGATGAGAGAAGGAAGGGACTTGGATAGAGGGAATGTGGGCAAAGGGTCCCTTCTAGTTCATCTGTGGACATGCAGGACTGATGGGCACCCTGCCCTGGGATCTCTAGGGAATTATTTCCATTGCAGAGTCCTTGGAAATCATCTAAATATTTGGAAATAAAAGATTTTTTTTAAAGAGACAAGCATTTGAAGAAAAGCATAGCTATTACTCCAGCCCCCTGGCTGGGTCATTCCTCCTCTCCCTAAGGTAGGAACTCAGCACAGCTGGGACCAACCAAGCCCAGTGTTCTTATGTCAGGCATCTCAGGATCAGAATGCTCCAGGAGGAGGAGGCAAAGGAGGACAGTGGAAGAGAGAGGACCTTGACAGAGACATCAGAGGTATAAGGAAGGAGAAGAGGGAAACAGGCTGCCCTGCCCAGTGTCCAGTTGCTGCCCCAGCCATCCTAACCTGACTCAGCCTCTGGTCAGATTGGCCATCCCAGGAACCAACTAGTTGTAAGAGAAGCCCCCATGGGAGAAGGCAGGGAGGTCAGGGGCACAGGCAGCAGCTTGGGACAGGCAAGCCAGGGGGTTGATCCCACAGTCCCCAGCATCCTGGTCCTCCCGGAAGTAGACGGAGTCAGCAGAGTAGAAGGAAGGGTCCTCATCAAAGAAGTTGTAGGGTCGGAGGAAGAAGCCCACTCCATTCCCCACAGTCACCGTGTTGGGAATATCCTCTGCATGTGGGATGTGCAGAAAACCAGCTGTCACCCAGGCCACCAAGTCCTATCAGGGGGAGAAGAAAGAGGATCATGAGGTCAGGCTTTTCTAGGGATATGCCCTGCCCACCCCAGTGGCCCTTCAGGGAAGGCTTCAGCTCACCAACCCATGGTTCTTGAACCTTTAAATATTTTCCCTTCTGACCCCAAAGTCAAAGCATGAAGAGTCAATTTCATAGTGTACTGTACCTGGCCTGCACCCTCCATCTCTGACGCTTCCTATCCCTCTGCCCTCTGCCTACCAACCCGAAGGCTACTTCAGCTGCTCTCCCCACCCCCATCTCTCTGAGGGTTCCCACATTACAACTCAAGCCAGAAGGATTGGATGAGGGAAGACAGGGCTTGAGAAGCAGAAGCAGGCTGCCATGGAGACTCTTTAATGGTCAAGGAAGGAATGGAAGAAGCTCAAAGTGCAGAGCTGTGGTCTTCTCTATTAATTTCCAGCCCTGCTTGAGTCTTGGGGCTTGAAAAGGACTCAGTCCATGAATTCAAGTGCTGTAGGGTTTGGAGGACAGGCCCTGCTCCTCACCCATCCGATGCATATGACTTCCCATCTCAGGAAGGTTCTCAAGAGAAAAGGATCAGGTCCACTAAAGTGCAGAAAGCAGGTGTCCGCTCCACCTGAGATCCCTTGGTTTTCAGGGACTCTCCCAAGAGAAGGTGAGACTCATCCTTGTACCTCCATCCCTCTGATATCCCGCCCCCCCAAGTCAGCTCACCTCTCCAGCAATGGTCTCATTGTTGATGAAATCATTGAAATCCACAGTGGGGGCCCAAGGGTCATTTTGATTAAAGATGCTGCTGCTACTGGGCTCCTCCTCCTTCCGCTGGGTCACAGCCAGATGGTACCTAGAGGGGGACTGCTCAGGACTTCATTGTCACTAACCCCATTCTGCTGCCTGATCATGATAAAAGGAATCTGGATGCTCAGACTTCAGCTTTTTCCTCCCATTCACATACCAACTCAGGACTGCGGAATTCCTGATGTCATCCTAGAGGGTTCCATCTTCCTGTTGGTCACCCTGCCATTTTACTGCATGGTCCCTCCCCCATCCAAAACAGGAATAAGTCTTCACTTCTCAGTTTTAGTCTTCCAAAGAGAAATGAGCCCCATTGGGCACACTGATAGCTAAGAAATGCTGAGATCTCATCTCATCGTGAGTACAGTCCCAACTGATACTAGTGTCCCTCCAATGCTTCCCTCCCACTCTCACCTCCTGCAGCCCTGACAGCCCACCACTCACCTCTCCCAACTGAAGGCTCTCTCCATGGAGCTGTTCTGGGGCAGTGGCTCCCCCGCAAAACTAAGTATCTGGATGCGGTAGCCTCGTGGGTGACCCCACTTGTTGCTGTGGTTGCTGGCCAGGTACAGGTAGCGGGGAGTGGCCCCTCCCAGGGGGAAAGCAGCCTGCTCCTCTGTTTCCAGCAGCTTTCGGGTCACCTGCATTCTCTGTACCTGGCGTTCAGGGTGCCAGGGCACAGTCATGGGGACAAAGGCCATGTCTTCAGCCCAGACCCAGTTCTCCAGTCCTGTGTGGGGTGGGTGAGGGTGGAAGGCTGATCATGTAGTTGCCCTGGTCCCCCTGGAGTCCTCCCCCACCTGGCTTCAGAGGGGGGTCAAAGAGCATCCCAGGACAGAGTGTGGCCCCTGCTTCCCTTCCCTCTGAGACAACCCCAACCTGCCAGTGGAAGATGTTGATCTCTAATTAAAATATTTTTTCAATATTTCATTCATTTTCCTTTCAGCATTCTTCTTATTATTATAAGTTGTAGATGAACACAATACCTTTATTTTATTTATTTATATGTGGTGCTGAGGATTGAACCCAGGGCTTCACACATCTAGGCAAATGCTTTACCACTGAGGTACCACTCCAGCCCCTTTCAACATTTTTTTTTTTTTTTTGGTACTGGGGATTGAACTCAGGGGCACTCAACCACTGAGCCACATCCCCAGAGCTATTCTGTATTTTATTTAGAGACAGGGTCTCACTGAATTGCTTAGTGCCTTGAAGTTTCTGAGGCTGGTTTTGAACTTGAGATCCTTCTGTCTCAGCCTCCCAACTGCTGGGATTACAAGCGTGCCTGGTCCTTTCAACATTCTTTAGCAGACAGGACTGTGCTTGCCCCTGGGGACAGAGATGAATGAAACACCATCCTAACCCTACTGTTGTACCAGGGGACAAAGACAGGAAATCACTGCCTACCCTATAATGGGAGAGGGGCACAGGTGAGCAGAGTCAGGGTTACAGGAATATAGGTGCAGGCAGGGATATGGCCCATCTGGGGCAAATTTTCTGCCTAGCCTGAAGGGATGTCACCAAAAGAAATGACATGGAGGGTCATTCTAGGCATGGACAAAGCCTAAGCCAAAATCAAGAAGACTAACTATAACCTGTTTGCTCAGGCACAGGGAGGATGTGGGTGTGGCTGTGGTCAAGCAGGGCAGGTTGGAGCTCCTCCAAGAGGGGATGACCCTCGTAGTTTTTTCTGTAGCTGATGTCCTGCAGGGGCTGGGTAAGTTGGGAGCTATGTAAATAGCAGGCTGGCACGGGTAGCCCTCTCAGCACAGAGTGGACCCTGGATCTGACAGCATCAAGAGTGGAGGCAGCAGAGAGAGGGCTGACATCTATAGGGGTCACCAGCGAGGGTTCTGAGATATTGCAGAGGCAGAGCAGGGGAAAAAAACAGTGATAATGAACTAAAGGAGGGAAGTGAAAAGACAAAGACAGAAATTTCAAGACATCATGTAGCCTTGACTGACCAACTTCAGGAAATTCCTGGAATTCTCCACACTATTCATTCTACCTCTCACAATTAAGTTAATTGTGGCCAGAATGAGTAATAGAAAATCAGGGAAGAGGAGGACACATCTCCCAGGAAATGTACAACCTAGGTTGTTCCATGATGGTCTCCTTGTGCCAGGGACTCAGCAGAATGCAAACAGATCCTCTAACATACCAGCACTATGGTCCAGACACAGAGAAATGAGCCGGAAAACCAAGAGCTGCCTCCCTGAAGTGGGGCCCACATAAGTGCATAGGAGATAATAGGGAACAGACCCTGGCTCCATCCTGACTTAGCCATTTCTCAAGATTTTCTTTTTTTTTTTTTTTTCTTTTACTGCAATACTGGGGGATTGAACCCAGGGCACTTTACCATTAAGCTGTATTACCAGCCCTTTTATTTTTTATTTTATTTTCAATAAATTTCATTTTATTAAACTACTGAGGGCCTTGTTGGCCTTGAAATTGGGATACTTCTGTTTCAGCCTTTGTGGCATACCCCACAGAGCTCAGATGTTTATTTTTTGAGACAGGATCTCTCTAAGGTGCTCTGGCTAGCCTCAAATTTGCTATCTTTCTACTTCAGTCCCCCATGTCTCTTGGATCATAGGCGTGCAGCATAGCACCCAGCTGATTCCCAAGATTTTCTAACGGGGTCACATGGAGGAAAGCTGGCAGTTGTGTTCCCAGACAGCAAGCTAAGATCCAAATAAAACTCAACAGCCAGCTTTCTCCCATACAGCCAGAAGGGAACCATGAAAATCAAAATTCTTTCTTTCCTGCATAACCTACAAAAAATCCCAAACAAATGGAACTCTTCAGTCCTTCTTGCACAATCCTTGTCCCCATGAAGATGTCTTACCTGCCACATCCAGATCCACCTTGAAGTGGGCACTGTGGGTGTGAACCGTGCCTAGCGTGTGTTCCCCAACTCGGTTCCCGTACTTTTGGGCAGCACCAAAGAGGAACGAAGAGCTGATGTAGCCTGTGGCATGGACTTTGACTTCTATGGCCCCGTTGGGATGGAAGATCATATCCCACACATAGTCATAGTTGAGTAAGGTAGAAACAGATCTGAAGACCAGCACTGTCTCCGCAAGGCCCCCAAAATAGTAGGAGTTGAAATCTGAGTGGTGTCGCCGCAGGGGGAGGCCCTGATTCTGTTCAAACACACAAAAGGCATCATGTATTGTCTTGGGGGTCTGGGACTCCAAAAGGAAGTGCCAGTCCACATATGTGGCCAGGTAGGGGCAGTCCACCCCTCGAGTCAAGGGTGTGGAGTACTTGCCAATGCCAAAGCTACCATCCATATAGCGGGTCAACATTGCAGCTGGGGAATTTCCACCATAGATGGCCACGGCCTCCTGGACGCTGACTTCATAGGCCACCCTCTCCCCTTGGAAACGGATGTCAAAGATCCTCGGGCCACTGAAAGCTCCAAGGCCAAAGGAGAAAGTCCACATTGAGGAGGCCACTTGATTCCCCTGGACACTGAAGCGGGGACCCTGGGGATGGAACTGCAGAGGGGGAGCCGGACCAGGGGGCACTGGGGACTTCAGGGACCAGGACCCACCTGTGCCATTGTCTGGGATTACCACCACATTCACCAGGCCAGCCTCAAATTGGTCCTCTAGCTGGGTCAGACTCTCATAGTAGCGGCCTTGATAGAATACCTTCTGGATGGTCCAGTGGGCAGGGTCCAGAGCCTTGTGGTCCACCAGCAGCTCCAACCCCACAGGGTGCAGGAAAAACCCAGCCCCTGAGAGGTTGTAGTAGAGGCCAAACCAGGTGGCCCGGTCCCCTGATTGTAGACCACGGGGGGCTGTGGTCATTGTCATCAAGTTTTTTCTCTGGATTTTGTAGAAGCAGCAGTGGTGAAGGAGTCCCTCAGCCTGGGGCAGTTCTCTGTTGAAGATCATCTGGTCTATGTCCAGGTATTCTCGGATCAGCACAGGGCGTCGGTGGTAGGGCAGGGGGCCCCCATGACGCTCCACAGTCACATCCCGCATGTAGGAGGGGTGAGGCAGTGGCCCCACCACCAGTTCACTCACATTGGGCTGGGGTTGTCCGCCAAAGAAGATGATGGCCAGCGCTTCTCGGGCAGGTGGTGGGCCCCCTCTGTCCAAGTGGGTCAAGGCTGCAGCCTTGGGGGGCAGCTGCAGCTCCACTGAGAAGACACAGTTGTCTGAGGGGCGAGCCTGGGCTGCATCCACCAGCCCTGGCCCCAGCTTCTGGGCCAGAAAACTCATCACAGCTGTCAGCTCCTCTGGGCTCAGGTCTGCAAACAGCTGGCTCTGGGCAGGGTGTGTCCAGGGCTGGGCACTTGGAGATACAGAGGGGCAATGGGAAAGTTGGCTAGGTTCAGTCCCATCTCCACCCCTGCCAGCTAGTAGGACACAAACCAAGGCAAAGATGGTGATGATGGCCAGAGCGAGGAGCACCAGGGTGGTCTTCTGGTTCATTGTCCCTTGAGATGGGGCAGGATTCTACCAGTGTGAATCTGTATATTCTCAGGCAAGCATGAGAGGGGCTCTCTTGGCTGCTGGACCAGGGGCTCCGGGACTCTGGCTGCAGTTCCTGGTAGTCAGCTGCTTAGGCTGAAGGCTGCAGAAGAGGAGGAGGCAGGCAGGGTGGGGCGGGGGGAGGGGCACACCAGAGTTGGGGGGGCGGTCTCAGCAGGCTGTAGCAATTTCCACAGACCTTACATGGCTTTGTTTTCCAGGCTCCAAATCAGACTCTGCTCTGTAGGTCAGGGTTGGAGTTGGGGAAAGCTGGGGCTGGCGGAAGGGGGAGAAAGAGAGCTTGTGCAGAAAAATCCACCACCAGCAAAGAGGTGGGTCTGCCCAGCAGTCCATGGGCCTCTCAGCCCGGTTTCTTCTATAAGCCCCACCTTCTCTGGGCCAGATGTTCTCTTTCCTGTAACTAGGAACTATTGTTCTCCTCCCAAGCAAACCCTTACCTCCAGCCTCCTCAGCTTCCCAAGCAGCATTCCTTGGCCAGGTCTACCCCCCCTTGCACTCTCTCCTCCATTGCTAATTTCATTGGCATGAGTCCTCAGTATTCCTTAGAGGACTCTACACACTTAAAAAGTCAAACAGAACAAACTCAAGTGAAATTCTTATAAGACTTTTTATTATCAATTACACATAACAACCATTCCTTTTTAATACACATGCATAAAGGAATGCCTGGTATGATGCAAACATCAGCTAATTCTGAGTGGTGGGATTTGTGGTGTTTTTGCTTGAATATTTCAAAATTGTTTTTATAAATTTGTCATTTACAAAATGAGCAGACAGTAAGAATTAACCAAAGTGACACATGGAGATTTTATAGCTTGGGAGGAGGATATTCCCTAAGGAGTACGGAGGGTAAAGAGTCTGAGGAGCAATGTGATAAAAACACAGGGAACTGAAGGGGGAATGGAGAAGGCAAGTGTCTCTCATCAGATGCTGCTCCCTACCCCTACCCCCTGTTTCCCCCTACTCTCAGATCTAGAAACCTTGATAAGAAAAAAGGGGAAGGTCTGGGACACAGGCTGCCAAGTTGGGGGTGCAGGCTACAGGGTTGATACTGCAGAGCCCAGCATCCTGGCCCCTCTCAAAGTAGACACTGCCAGGGGAGAAGATGGAGGGGTCTTCATCAAAGAAGTTATGAGGTTGGAGCAAGAAGCCAACTCTGTTCCCCAAAGTCACCGTATTGGGGACATCCTCAGCATGGGGAATGTGCAGGAAGCTGGCTGTAACCCAAGCCACCAGATCCTGCAGGAAAAAGGAAGAGCTGGAGGACTTTGGAGGCAAAACCCAAAGAACCACCCCTCAGTCACAACTCCCTCAGGCTGTTTTACACCTCTGCCCAGCAGCTGGAAAGTGGGCAGTGTCCCATGGCTAATCTCACCCTAGGAGGGATGACCCACGTTGGTCAACAGAAAACTCCTTGGCCCCCAAATCAGAAATGGAAACCATTCCCTATAACCTATGGCTAAAGGCTGGGCAGCCAAGATACAGGCATAGAGGAGCAGCCCTCCTGAACCTACAGCTACCAACCTCTCCTAAGAGGGTTTCGTTGTTGATGAAGTCAGCGAAGACAATTGAGGGTGTCCAGATGTCAGACTGGAAATAGATGCTGCTGCTCTGTGATTCCTTCTCCTTCCTCTGGGTCACCACAAGCTGGTATCTGACCAGGAATTGTCATAGGAAGGTGGTTTTGTAAAATATCAAGAGCCATTACTAGCCCACAAGTCCTTTGGATCACATTCTGAGAGTCCATTTCCCACCCCATTTCTACTTGTTTCTGAGGGCAGGTCCAGGGATAAATGGTAAGCCATGGGTAGTGAGTTAGGGCCAGTCCTTCCCTACCACCCACTGCCCAGGGCCCTCCTCACCTCCCCCAGCTGAGGGCCCTCTCCATGCTGCTCTCCAGGGGCATGTGTATGCCAGGGGGGCTGTGGATCTGGATTCGGTATCCACGCTGATGACCCCAGGCATTAGTCTGGTTGCTGGCCAGGTAAAGGTAGCGGGGAAGGGGGCTTCCCCAGGAAAATGCTGCCAAATCCTCCCTTCTCAGGACCTGCCGTGTCAGCTGTGGGCGCTGCAGCTGGTGCTCTGGGCTCCAGGGGACTGCAACAGGTTTAAACACCACGTCTTCTGCTACCACCCAGTTTTTCAGCCCTGTCAGGGTGAGGGAAGGGAAAGGAGTTCTATACCAAGTAAGGTAGTTTGGACAGGCCCATCTTCCCCACAATGCTAACTGCACTGGCCTGACATCGGAGAGTACCACCCTGTGCTAGCAGTGTTACCCCACCATCTTCTAACTTGCCATGTCCAGTAGGATAACCACTATTCTCATGTGGCTTTTTAAATTGAAAATTCAGTTCCTTGGATGCAGTGGCCACGTTTACATTGTTTGGTAGCCACATATGGCTAGCAGCTCTTGTATATAATGACAGCACAGATAACAAACATTTCCAGCATCGCAGAAAGATCCATTAGCTCACCAGTAGATCTTATACCAATATTTGCTTCTCTGATTCTTTCTGAATCTCTACCCTAGGCATAATCAAAGCAGTTTTGTTGCTATTTTTCCAATAAATGGAAAAGCACATGCAACTGGGTAGTAACATTCTTTTAACTATGAAAGGAATCTGTCTTGGAGAAACTAGTTAGGAAAACTCAATCCCCTTCCACAGTCCCAGATCTCCAAGCTCTGTGACTGCTTTCTACCAGCAAGGTAGGGAAAGCTTCCGATCATTTTCAAAATCAGCAGATTTGTAACTCTTTCTTTTTCCTTGCAGTACTAGGGATGGAATTTAGGGGCACTCTACCACACCAAGCTACATCCATGGCTCTTGTTATTTTGACAGTCTCACTCAGTTGCCCAGGCTAGCCTTGACTTGTGATCCTCCTGCCTCAGCCTCCCAAGTTACTTGGATTATAGACATGAGCCACCATGCCCGGCCAGATTTGTCTTTTGTTTGGGAGTGCCTTGGAATTCTATTGCACCCACAGCCTGCATTGCCCAATGCAGTATTTGATCACTCTCTCTTCAGGTTGAGACTGTTAGTTCCTTTAAATGTGACCTATGGAAGGTACCTGACAGTGAAGCACTCCACTGGGGCTAGCACCTCTGCCAGCTGCAGTTCTGTGCTGGCACCTAACTACCAACTTCTGGTCCCACAGCAGCAGCCTGGGCTGCACACACTAGCAACTCAACATTAACATTACCTGACTTGACTTCCAAAATTAGGCTCTTTAATGCCAAAAACACTGAAGTGAAACTTCCAATTGGAAAAGTCATAGTCCAATTATGTCAGAGTAATCTAGCTAATATGATTATTTCAGATGTGTTTTGGTTTGAGTTTTTCCTCCCACCACCCCTCCACAAACTCAAGCACAAGCCTGTATTGCATGCAGGGTACAGATTTTGTACTTAGGAGGCTAATGTTTCACAAGAAATACTTAGTTATACTGCATTATTCTTGAGCAGACACTTCCTGCCCCATCCTCCTTAATTTCCCCAACTATAAAATGAGGAGGGGCTGGTAGATATCTAATTTTCTTTCTGGGTCTAAGTCTGTGATTTGACAAGTTTGCTTTCTGTCCTTGAAAGATCTGTCAAGAGCAGCAAGTCTTCTTTAAGAATTCCTTTCTACACTTGCAGCAAGCCTATCACATATCTTGACTCATCTCTGGAAAGTTAGTTCATTGTGATGACAGGTATGGGGCAGCCCTCCCCACAAGGCCAGTTAGCACTGTGGAGAAACCCCTAGTATGAGACCCTGTCCTCCAAGCCCCAGGTTGCTTTCTGCCTATGCTCAACTCTGTCCTCCCCACCCCCACTCACTCTCAATATTACTGAGCAAGTAGCAAAGTGCATAACTCCAGCCCCATCCAAACTGACAGAGCTAATTCACTCTCCCAAGGTGTCACCCAAGGCTAAGGCAGCCAGACAGACATTACATTTAAACTAGTTTCACAACTGCTGCTGGTCCTGGAGGTTGGGGCTGGGTGGAAGAACCCTTTACACCTTTGGCCAGATACCCAGAAGCCCGGACGTAGACTAGCTGACTACACTCACAGTCCAGGTTCTCCCCTTCCATAATCACTGTGGAGTTGGCATAGTTGCCTTGCTGTTCAGAGACCTCAGCTTAACCTAAGGGATTCCCTCCCCTCCCCTAACCCCACCCCTCAATTTTCACACCCTGAATACTCACCTGCCACATCCAGGTCCAGCTTGAAGTGGAAGGCGTGCGTGTGCACCGCCCCCAGCACCCGTTCCCCTACTCGATTACCAAAGAGGAGGCTCTCTGCTCCTCCACTCAGGAAAGCTGTGTTGACATAGCCTGTGGCATGGACCCGCCCTTCAAGCGCCCCATTTGGGTGCAACACAAAGTCCCAAATGTAGTCATAGTTACCCACAGATGACACAGACCTGACCACAAGGGCTGAGCTGGCCAAACCACCATAGAAATGACTCTCAATGTAATTGTGGTGCCTTCGAAGAGGTAGTCCCTGAACCTCCTCAAATACACACACTGCCCCTGGGAGCAGCTGGACTGTCCCTTTGCCTGCTAATATGTGGATGTCCACCATTGTGGCTTGATAGGGGCAGTCCACACCCCGTACTAAGCCTCGGCTGTTAAGGCCAAGTCCATAGCTGCTATCCAAATATCGGGTCATCATTGTCTTGGGTGAGTCAGCACCGTAGACAGACAGGCACTCCTGGACACTGACTTCATAGGCCACTCGCTCACCCTTGAATCGAACATCAAAAATCCTTATGCCACTAAACACCCCATGGCCAAAGCTCAATGTCCAGAGGGGGGATACCACCAAGTTCCCTTGTACACTGTACTGAGAACCCTGGTGTGAGAAATGAAGTGGGGGAAGAGGGCCCAGGGTGATTCGGGACCTGAGGGATGAAGACCCATTTGGTGTGGGTAGAGGCACTCTAACCACTTCTAGCCGGCCAGCTTTAAACTCCCATTCTAATTGGCCCAAGTCTGCATAGTAGTGCCCAAGGTAGAAGACCTGCTGGACAGTCCAGCGGGCAGGGTCCAGGGCACTGTGATCCAACAGTATTTCCAGCCCCACAGGGTGAAGGAAAATACCAAGACCTGAGACATTATGATAGAGGGCAATCCAGGTAGCCCGGTCCCCTGAGCGCAAACCTCTAGGGGAGGAATGTAGAGGTGCCAAAGTGGAGCCATTGTAGTTCAGGACAGAAGCCAGGAAGACAGGTGCCTTGGGTAGTTCCACCTCTTTCAAATGCCTCCATGTCTGTACCAATTCAGATCTCAGCATGGGACGTCGGTGATAGGGCAGTGGACCACCATGACGTTCCACAGTCACATCCCGCATGTAGGAGGGGTGAGGCAGTGGCCCCACCACCAGTTCACTCACATTGGGCTGGGGTTGTCCGCCAAAGAAGATGATGGCCAGCGCTTCTCGGGCAGGTGATGGGCCCCCTCTGTCCAAGTGGGTCAAGGCTGCAGCCTTGGGGGGCAGCTGCAGCTCCACTGAGAAGACACAGTTGTCTGAGGAGCGAGCCTGGGCTGCATCCACCAGCCCTGGCCCCAGCTTCTGGGCCAGAAAACTCATCACAGCTGTCAGCTCCTCTGGGCTCAGGTCTGCAAACAGCTGGCTCTGGGCAGGGTATGTCCAGGGCTGGGCACTGGGATATACGGAGGGACAGCGAGGATGCTGGCTGGAACCACCTTGCCTGGTCAACAAGATGTAGGCCAGAGTGAAGATGGTAACAAGGGACAGCACCAGGAATACCAGAACCACCTTGAGCTTCATGGTAGATGCTGAAAACTAAAATCAGAATCCTGCTAGCAGCTCCTTCCAGTTCCTGACATCAAGTCAGTGTTTATATTCAGTAGGATGGATACGAATGGAGAAAACTCCACCCTGTGGGTTGGACAGGAAATGTCTAACCTGATTTGCATAATTTTGTTCCAATTTTCTGCCCTGTGGTTTGGCTTTTTCCTTGTCCCTGAACTCCTACTAGTAGCAGTCAGTATCAACCACTGATTCCCATCACTTAGACCAGTTGAAAATGCATCTGGGCTAATGATATGAAACTTCACCTTCCACCCAGAATAGGTCTGAGAAGAAAGCAAATCTCTGGTGCCTAATTCAGTTCTGCATATCACACATATAGGCAATTAAACCATTTTTTTTTTTAACTTTCTGCCAGGCACTAGACTGTACTATACCCCAGTAGCTCCAGGATATACTGCCCCTTTCAGCAGTAAGCACTCAGTTTTGCCTGTGACCTAATGGCAATCCCCTGATTTAGCCTCAGGCTTCTTCTATCTAATCAGTGAGAAAGGAGGACAGGTTGAGGGCCTGGCCTTTGTATTCAGATTCCAGCTTCCTAAGCTATGTGATCTTAGGGGAGAGACTTAAATTCTGAGTCCTCACCTATACAGAAGGCATACAGAAGGCATAAAACTACCCAATAGATTCTTGAAGATTAAATATGATCATGCACATCAAGTGCTTACCAACCCAACACAGGGTAGGTAGTCAAAAAACTGCTAGCTATTGGTACTAATCTGTGAAAGAGAACAGAGTAGATGTACTTTCATTGTTTAAGACCTTAAAACTCTTTACAGAAACAATGGGATCACTGGAAACCATAAAGCTACTTGCAAGATGAGGAAACTTTATTTCAGAGGGAAATAAGAGTCCTAAGCAGCCCTCCAAGTAATTTTAAAACCAAGACCAGAATCTCCTCAACAATTTAAGACATTATTCAGAGAGGAGAATTAATATAAGGTAAAGAAAAAGTCTGACTGAGAAGGATATTCCTTGACCACATCATTCCCCACATGGAACTATAGCAGCCTCTACTGGCAGCTCATGGGAAGGAAGGAACTGGGATCTTGTGCAGGTAGGACAAAAGGCAGCTAAGGTTTGGGAAGAGCTAACTTTCACATAATTTCAAAATGAACACAAAAGAAGGACCCACCCGTCCCTCTTGGTGGGCATGTCTCAGTCTTTCCACTAACCTAGAAAAAGAGGCAGCTCAGTTGGCAAAAGGACACACAATAGCATGGCTGGAGGTGTCTGTGGAGGAAGGTGTCTGAATATGCATGCATGAACCAGTATGTCCCTTGCCACTAGAGCATGGCACCAGGGTCTCCAGCTTTAGAAAGAGGTCAAAGTACCTGTATTTTTAATAATTTCTTGACATGGTAAAAGAATTTTACATTACAATCCAAGGGTAGTAAGGTGAGGAGGCAGCAGAACAATTGAACAAAAAGGGAAACTGAGAAACACATAGTGGGAGGAGGGAAGGGTTTTAGTTGGAAAGGATGCGGGGGTACAGGTAGGTAAGGGCACTGCCCAACTAAAATGCAATTGGTTTGTTACTGAACACTATTCATGGGAAGACAGCATCCCGGCTCCTTTTCTACAGAATACTGGGAGTAAAAATGATGCATCCCAGATGGATATGATTGGGGTTGGAAGACAGAGACAGGGAAGAATAAAATTCAGAAATAGACACTGAGAGTCACTGGCAGACTGACACAGATATTAACTCTCATTAGCAGGAAAATAAAAGCTGGGGGAAAACGGGGGTTAACAAAAAAGCTGTAACAATAAATGATATCTCTGGAAGGTTCAAGAGAGGCAACTGACTCTTCTATGGTTTTGACTTGCCTGGCATATTCCCACACGCACACATATATACATCATATGTATGTGCACACACACACACACACATATACACACAAATGGCTGCTTTCCCCAGAAGCACAATACTATAAATAAGAGAAATATTTCCCAAAGGAGCAGCAGCGTCTAGACCTCACAGTTGCAGACACCCCACCCCAATGTACAACTGGTCTGGGAAAAGGCAATCAGGAGTCAAAGGACCAGCCATTTCATAACACCAGAAGGACCAAGTCAGAGAGCAGGCCTAACCCAGCCCTTTGATCTCCACTCTCAGTTCTCCTCCAACTCACCCTGGGCACCAAGCAGCAACAATATCAGGAGGGAGGATGGCTCCAGGACTTTTCCCTGGGTATATGACAACTAAGACAACTATCACCTCCTGAAAGGGGTATGTGTGAAAGGGACTACAGAGGAAGAAGAAGGTATGCAAGGTATTGGAGTAAGAAGTTGTGTGTGCAAATCCATATGTGTGTGTACAACACGCATATACATGTGTATGTGAAACCCCCAGTTATAAAACATCTGAGGGTGTTAAGGATATTGAAGGCCTAAGATGTTGTTTGTCACGATTAGGTTCAAGGTGGGATGTGAATAAAAGGGAAATAAGTTATCACCAGGGCAACTGTGGCAGGGAGAATTCAATGTCCCACAGATGCAAGACACACCATCTAGCCTTACAACAGGAAGAGAGGAGATGGTTCCCCCCCACACACACACTTCAGTTCCTAAAAACCACCTAGCATTCTCCCTATAGTTCCCTCAGCTTCTAACCAATCAATCAAAAGGAAGAGAACACAAAGTCTGACAAGCAGAGTGCGAAAGGGGAGAGAGAAAACACAAGTGTTCTTGTGCCAATATCCTGTAAGCACAAACCTGGGAGTTCTCCAGAAATTAGGACAAGCTGGGTGTAGGGTACTAAGGAAGGACAGAAGAGTTCCTGAGGCCTGAAAAAAGAGGTAAACACATCACGGAACTAGATGAGAGTTTCATTAGACTCTAACTAAAAACAGAGAGGTGTGATTACTATTTCCAGCCAGTTTCCCCATCACGATAGTCATGTAACAAACCAAGGCAATGTCGGTCTTGAGCCAGACTCACAGAGTCCCCTGGCCCTGGCCCTGGCCTCAGTACAGTGTCTCTGCATTGCTACTCCGGGGCCGTTTGATCTTCTCGATATTTTTCAGGATCATGTCATGTAGAGTGACCTGGGAGAAGAGGGATCAGGGAATCACACATCTGTTCAACCCTTACCTCACCAAGAAAATGAAATACTGCCACAAATCCCCAAGCTATCATTCATGTCATCCCAGTCCCACTCACTGAAACTGCATTCAGATTGGCTGTACTACCTCTCTTAAATCATTCAAATGGGCCTGACTGAGCATTGCCCCAGAGTCTAAATGCACGATACCCCTTATTTTAACAACTTATTTTTATACAGTAGATATTAAATCCCCTTTTAGAGATAAAGAAACTGAAGTCAAGCTTGAACAAGGCAGAAGTCACATATCATAAATGGAATTTGGTCCTAAACCTAGGTCTTTCTGACTCTAGGATCTAACCATTACCACTATATTTCATATACACACCCACCTAGATAGAAAGGAGATACCCAGGTAGACCCCCCTCAATGATTTCATGTTCCCAGCACCCCTTCATGAGCAGAATTTGTTCTACAGTTTTGTTTTTTGTTCTCAGATGGGGTCTTGCTGTTATTTAGGCTATCCTTCAACTCACCATTCTCCTGCCTCAAGAGTCCTGAGTGGCTCGGATTACATGCACATGCTACTGCATCTGGCTGTTTTATTTCTTTTACCCCCAACCCTCAGAAAGTTTTAAGAAAATTCTCAAAAGAAGTAGAAGTCAAGGCAACTTCAGGCAAGAACCAAAGTTACTCACATATTGATTCCTCAGCTCTGATATGATAAGCCGAAGACTGATGTATTCTTTCTCATCAATCTCTGTCACGGTGCGGCGATAGTCCTCCTATGAGGAGAGGCAGAGAGAAAGGCTAGTCCCCAAGATCTGACTGTTCAGATAGCTCATTCCCAGTAATGTCACTCCTCCTTATCCTGCCACCTCCACCCTTTGGCCACAAACACTTACCACATGGGGATATTTAGCTATTTTAGAAACCAATTTGGCTCTTGTAATATAATATCTGGAAGGAGAAAGAAGAGGAAGAAGCTGCAGGAGATCCTGAATAGTGCCTACCACCTCACAACCGCGAGTTATTGGGCCAAGCATAAGCAGCCCTACCTAGAAATCTGGTCCAGATAAGATGCAGCTTCACTCTCAACAGTTCTTAATTCTGCAACTGTCTCCTCCTGGGGAAAAGCAAACAAAAATAAGTGAGTCAAAAGCCACTTCCATGTTACTATACAGCAATCCCAAAGAGAAAATAGATAAAACAGGGGAGATGACGTATCTCCCCAACCTTGTAATACAAGCATCTTACCTGAATGGACACACCAAAGTTGTTCCCATCTTCTATCCTGGGAATCAGGAGCTGTACCCACATTTTGACCTGGAAATTGCGAGATCAAAACATACATATGACGACTTTGGCCTTTTCTGCTGAAACCCTGAAGCCCATGATTCATGATGCTGGAGCTAGATGCTAGGGACACAGGACTCAGGATTACCTAGTCTGCCAACCCCTACACATGCCTCCAACCCTGCATCCATCAGTTTTCACAGTTCAAGTGGAACTATTTAAGGCCAGCCCACAGGTCACTAGCCCCAGCCTTACCGTGTTACATTTCTCAATCAGCAGCCGGATCTCAGGTTTCACTTTCTCAATTATGTCCACCAGCTGCTGGTTGCTTTTTAGCATCCCATTGGGCATCACAAACACCTTTGTTCCTGGCAGAGATAGGAAGGTCAAATGATTAGGGTGGGAGGAAAACCTCAGCATCCTCTACCTTTTTCTCTTCTTCCCTGCACTCATGAGATGCTAT